>NC_142524.1:4502500-4840000 GCF_964205215.1 Stylophora pistillata | reverse complement strand
CAGAACATCAAATTTCCGCGTGGCAACTATCAGCCGATAGTTCCTCGACAGTAACACTCTATTGTTTAATTAGATTAGGTCTGCGGCGCAGGCTACCCCCCACTACCACCACGATCGCTGAAATCATTCTTAGTATGAAAACTTACGTCAGGAGTATCCTCTTCCGCCGGTGTCAATATTATTTCTGGCGAAATATACGCCGTCATTGTCTGCTGCTCTTGAATGGCCTTGACGATGTAATTCTTGCACAAACTGTAAATGGCTAACATATAAGAAAAAGCAAGACAGTTGCCATATTAATTAAGCTTTTGAAACCAAACCTTTTGCATGTAACAAGCCTCATTCTAGCACATACAATAGCTGCCGGACATAAAAGCTCAGCCGAGCGCACAGAATTGAAAAACATTTCGTACAAGTATGTGCAAGTATGCGCAAATGTTAGTTCCCTCTCCCTACTCTCGGCTACTCTTGTTTTCCCTGTCGTTATATGAGACCAAAATCTATCAGCATTACGAGGTTTATAAAAAAAGAGCTACTTACGTGATCCAACTTGAACAAGCTTTCCCGTATTTTTCAATACGAATGCTGATATGCTGCTGTCAACCCGTCGGTCAGCCTTCGAAGTAGCCGATTTGTGTGCTGCCACTTCTTCGGGTACAGTGCATTTAATTTTTCTGCATCTCCAGCGAATTCCAAATTCTGCTCGGTGTCGAGGGCATATTGTCAATACTTCGTGAGAAACTTGCACATCGAAAATTCCTAAAAGAAAATATTTTAAAGTTTGATGCTTGCACTTTTTTAACGTAGCTTCTCAAAGGCGAGGGGTTGAAAAATAGGATGCAAGATTTCCTTTTTTTACACACGCGCACAGAAGTTGATAAGTAAGGAGGCAAGTAAAGCACTGGGATAATAATTTTGTTCAAGTCGACAAGGGTAGCTAGAGAATTTGGAAAGAGCGCTATATGCTAGTTATCCCAGTCCCCTTCACTTTTTCACTCCAATTGGATTTATAATCATATTATATTCCGTATCTTCCGTAGGAATCATGATTCATGCGGACCTTTTCTCACGGTTCTTCAATAGACTATGTTTGCGCTAGGAGAGGGTCGGGGGAGATGGGGGTTAGGGAGGGAGGGGGTGGTCTTCTCGTCTTGTAAAAGAAACTACTTATTTACTTAGACCGTGATCAATGGTTCAGATGTCGTGCTTTTGCCGTGCCGAACTCCCGGCCGAACTAAACTCAGGCATTAAGTTCGACAAACTTACGGCAGAAGTACAGCGTCTGAATCAAACTTTTGAATTAAGTTCGGCAAACAATTAAGTTTAACAAGCGCTACCGTGCTACATGACTCTAGCACGACAGCGATTCAAACGTCGTGCTTCACGGTCGCGCCAAACTAAATTCATAAAGATGTTAATGTGTTTTGGCGAGATTGCGTTCCCTCGGGGAGTTAGGAGGAGTGTTAGCTAGAATTGTTGCGAGGCTTCAGTAAACCCTGAATTTGATTCGACTCGACGTCTGAATCTGAGAAAATTTCCTGCCGTGCTACAGTCGTGCTAAATTGCAATTTAGTTCGGCACGGCAGAAGCACCACGTCTGAACTGGGCCTTAAAGGCAAAGAGTATTTGTACTTTAATGCTTGTGGACCACAAACTAAGTCCGTTGCACAGTTTAATACTGCAGCACAAAACAATGGAAAAAGTAAAAAGGATACCTGCTCGAGCTAGCAACAGCTTAAGTTCACTGTGGATGGCTTCATCACCACTGATTCCGTATGATTCCAAATGCCCCAAAACATCTCTTAACCAATCCCTGAGTGTGACCACCTGAACGTGAGTTGGATAATCACTGCTTGTTCCGCATGGTGAACACTGATCCACCAGCGATGAAAAAGAACAGGTACACTATGCCATTTTACAGTTTTTTTACATAGTGACTAATTCAGACAAGGAATTGAACCACGACATCGACAATTTATTTTTATTTTGACAAGCTGTAATTTGATCAACTGGATTTGTGATCACCCAGTTGACGTGACTTGGGTAGTCACTGCATCTTCCGCGGGGCGTACTGTAATCCACCGGCGATGGAAAAGAACAGGTACTGTACATGATTCTATCTTACAACGTTACTTATTGACTCGCTCTGACAAGCATTCGCTAAAGGATGATTACAGTTTTCAATTAGACGTCGTCCATTATGATCAAATTAATGCTCGTTCAAAAATGTGTGTTGACTATCAGTAATAGATTTGATCACTTGCGGCCCATCTCAAATTGATTTTCACACAAATGATTCTCGGAAAGTTCTTTAAAAAAATGTGATGATAGTTTCCTCGACGGATTTTTATATTGTTCTTTCGTCCAATATTTTTAAAGCAGAAATAAAAGAATTTGAGGCGATTCTTTGTTGACCTGAACATTTTAAGCGTCACGGCTTAGGTCACGTACAGGTCAATAAACTTGCTAAATTGCATTCGTTGTCTATACCATGAATGCTGTGAATGATCCAAATAGCTTTCTTTTTCTTCATTTAAGCACGAAGAATTTTTGTGTATATTTGATAAGAAGCAACTCAACACATCATTAATTTAAGTGTAAAGTAGCGGTGTTTTAGCCAACACTGACTTTTTTCGAAATGTTCTGAAGTTTGTAAATTTTGACATTAAAACCAAAAGTCCCGTCAGCCGTGTTAACATGTGTTCAGAGACACGTGATTAAGAAAGATTAAAAGATTAAAAACTACTTTGCTTTACATTCACAGCTTCACGCAAGAAACATAACGATGCTGACGCCGACAAACTGACTATATAATTAGCTTGAAATGAATATCGAATTCTGCACGCTTACATGGCGCTTGGGTGGTATCACGTTTTATTCAACTACCGAGACGAGACTTAATTTCCAACGGCCAAACTTTCCAGGTGTATAGTTGGATATATGAGCTCCCGTCTGATATTGTTTTAATGTCGAAATTTTAGGTACCAGGTGTCGTTTAAACCGATCAAAGTTAGCCTTCATTTTGTCTCCCAAAAAGACGTGCAAAATACACCTTTATAAAACGGCGATAAAACCCATACCAAAGAGATTTAGAAGAAAATTTTTATATGCTTTTATTGTGCAGTGATATTATAATTACTGTGCAAAGTTTGATGGTGAATGGACTTGCTTAGTGCTGCCAACATCTTTCTAAAGTTGCGTGACGATTTGACCGTTTCGGCAAGGCGAAAACGGCTATTTTAACGAATTTTCAAACTTTTTTCAATTTCAGCCAGAAAGAAAATCGCTGGAACTTTAAAATATTTTTTACAGAACTAGTTCACAGAAAGGGATGTTTTCGCAAAATAAAAAAAAATTAGAATTTTCGTCATTGATTTTCGATTCTCGAAATATTCTGACGGCCTCTCTTAAACTGTTTGGAGAAGAACACGCAGACACAGCCAGCAGTTACGAGTCACTCGGATTAACACAGCACGACCAGGGCGACTTTTGTTCAGCGCTTCAGTCCAAACAGCATGCACTCGATATCCGTACTAAACTGTTTGGAGAAGAACATGCAGACACAGCCAGGAGTTACCAATCACTAGGAGTAACATTGTACAAGATGGGTGACTTTCCCTCTGCGCACCATTCTGAAGAAAATGTACTCGAGGTCCGTATTAAACTGTTTGGAGAAGAACACGCAGACACAGCCAGCAGTTACGAGTCACTCGGAGTAACACAGCACGACCAGGGCGACTTTCCTTCAGCGCTTCAGTCCAAACAGCATGCACTCGACATCCGTATTAAACTGTCTGGAGAAGAACACGCAGACACAGCCAGGAGTTACGAGTCACTTGGAGTAACACAGCACGACCAGGGCGACTTTCCTTCAGCGCTTCAGTCCAAACAGCGTGCAATCGACATCCTTATTAAACTGTCTGGAGAAGAACAGGCGGACACAGCCAGCAGTTACGAGTCACTCGGAGTAACAGTACAAGATGGGTGACTTTCATTCTGCACACCATTCTGTAACATGCACTCGACGTCCGTCGTAAACTGTTTGGAGAAGAACACGCAGACACAGCCAGGAGTTACGAGTCACTCGGAGTAACACAGCACGACCTAGGTGACTTTTCTTTAGCGCTTCAGTCCAAACAGCATGCACTCGACATCCGTATTAAACTGTTTGGAAAGGAACACGCAGACACAGCCAGGAGTTACCAATCACTCGGAGTAACGCAGCAAAGTTTGGGCGACTTTGCTTCAGCGCTTAAGTCAGAACAGCATGCACTTTACATTCATATTAAACTGCTTTTTAAACTGTTTGGGAACTTTTCTTCAGCGGTTCAGTCAACAAAGCATGCACTTGACATTCGTGCCACTCAGAGTAACACAGTATTAGTTGGGAGACTTTGCTTCACTCTCGCAGTCAACACTAGACGCATTTTTCTTATTTTTCTTTGTTTTTGTTTTATTATTATGATCATATATATAATTATCCAAAGTCAAATACACATAAACTACTAAAAGAAGGGTTAACGTTACTTAAAACACTAGAACTGCTTAACAATTAACAAAAAATAATACTTATATTACGATACTATGACTACTTATAAATTTATATTTTTCCTCATCCGTCACAATAGTATTCTACCTCGTTATCGTGCTGTAAGATCACATGAGATAGCAAGCGCATGCGCCAACTCAGTGCAAGCTTACGCCTTCGACAGTCCAACTGCGCTTTTAGAACTGAGAGAAAAGACGCCGCATCTTCTGCTGTAAATGGCTGACAATCCATCTTTAACCCCTCCTTAAGAGGTCAGGGGTAAGGAAAAATTCTCTAAGGAGGACCTCAGCACTGATGAAGTGTGTAAATTAGCTGGAAAACCAGCCTCACAAAGAGGCGGGAAAAGGCCTTCAACTGCTCAAGCACCCATGAACTCGGCAAACGAAGGAAGTTCTGGTGTTACCCTAAACGCGGCAGCTCTTGGCTCCGTTATTGCCGAAGCCCTTAAGGGTTCATTTGAAGTAGTAGTAGTAGTAGTAGTAATTTATTTATCCACATTTCACAATTAAGTATAACTCGTTTTAACGTAAACGTGCCAGGTTAAAATAATATATATAACAAGCTAGACAATGATGATAATAATAGTAATAAAAAGGAACTATAAAATCATATGGGAATCATGATGCATATATAGGAAATAAATAGGAATCAATAAGACTGAGAGGGAACAAGCTAGGGATAAAATAAACTATGTACAAAAGTTGCATTCACACTCCACACTGGTAGTCAAGTTGACCTCGTCCAGCATTGATTTAAAAATATTAAGAGAAGGAGCTCTTCTTGCATAGTCAGGTAGATTACTCCATAATCTTGTAGTGACGTATTGATATGACCTATGCATGAATCTGCTAGAATAAGTAGGCTGATCAAGCTTGCAGAAGCCTCTGAGGTCGTATTTATTATTACGAAATAAAAATATCTCCCTAATATTATTCGGCCCCATGTTATATAAGCATTTATAAAAAAGGCAGAGAGCATGAGAATATCTGCGACGCTCTAGGGTCTTCAGTCCTACATGGTCAAGTAAGGTACTATATGAGTTTGACTTAGCCATGTTTAAAAGAGTTCTAATGGCATACTGATTAGTGAGCTCTAGTTTGGTAGATAGGCCAGATGATAACCCAACTAAGATTGGAGCACAGTACTCTAAGTGTGGCAAAATAATGGACCAAAATATTGACCATCACTTCTGAAGGTATGAATTTACGAACTCTCCTAAGAGCACTAACTTTGGCATTAACCTTATTACACACGGATTTAATGTGGGCTTTAAAAGATAAGGAGCTGTCAATAGTTAGACCTAATAACTTAATATCGTGTACCACATTCAAGGGAGGCCTACTACGGTCAGAAAACAATTCATAACATGGCGGATTATCACCCAAAGGCAATACTTTAGTTTTAGATTCGTTTATATTTAAGTAATTACGCTTGAACCATGACTGCAGCACATCGAACTTTCTCTGAGATCTTAACTCTAATGCATATTGAGTAGGGTGTGACAGATACAGTGTCGCATCATCAGCATAAAGCCTTAGTTTAGCATCTTTGACAAAATAAGTGAGATCATTAGTGAATAGGTTGAATAGTAGAGGTCCCAATACTAATCCTTGAGGAACACCATGTTGGATTGTTTTCCAATCTGAGTAGTTATTACCAATCTTAACTCGTTGCAACCTATCATGCAGATAAGAACGAATAAGGTTCACTGCGCTTTCGGTAAAGCCATAAGCTTTCAACTTGGAAATAAGTAGGCTGTGAGAGATTGAGTCAAAGGCCTTTGATAAGTTCACTGCAATGGCATTATAGTTTTGTAACCGTTTTTGTATGACTAATACAATTACTGAACCTACTCGCACAACTAACTGCTCTATGTCACTGATTGATCTCATCATTACTAGTAACCCCGAACGTTTTGCTTTAAGTGGAACAATGAAACTAGGCCTCAGTGACCATGACTTGATCTACACTATTCGTAAGCAGAAAATTGCTCGACCTCCACCAAAAGTCATTGAATACCGGAGTATGAAGGGATTCGATAAAGATTGTTATGTAGCGGATCTTGGCAGGATCCCCTGGGATTCAGCCTACATATATGATGACATTGATGATATTTATGAGCACTGGCATCGTCTGTTTATTACCGTTGTTGATCAGCACTTACCTTTCAAAAAGAAATACATCAGAGGCGACCAACTGCCCTGGATTACTCCCGAAATCTCTTCTGCAATCTCCAGGCGTAATATACTTTTCAGGAATTTTAAGAGAAATGCAACTGATGACAACTGGAATCAATATAAGAAGCAGAGAAACTTTGTTACTACCTTAAAACGTAATTCTATGAAGTCTTATTTTATCCAGGCTGAATGTACCCACCCTGGTGAATTTTGGAAAAAATTTAAGCCTTTGTTACCTTCCAAAAGTACTCAACAACAACAAATACAACTCTTGGAGGAAGGTCGCTTGATTACAGACAACGTGGAAATAGCTAATATCTTCAACAAACATTTTATAGATTGTGCTGCTGCTCATATTCCTATCTTATCCGAACATGCTCTTGTTAATCACCTTAGTGTCAATGAAATTAGTCATAGATGTAATCAACTGCAATTTTCCTTCCACCAAGTTGAGGCGGGCTACGTAAAGAAACTGATAGATTCTCTGAATCCTAAAAAGGCCACTGGTCCGAATAAAATATCACCAAGGGTTATTACTGTTTCCTCTGAGGCATTTGCAGTACCACTTACCAACCTTATAAATCACTGCATAACCATCCACGCTTGGCCAAGTTTGTGGAAACGCAGCAATGCGAGTCCCCTTTACAAGAAGGATAGTCCTACCGATAAGGCGAACTATCGTCCAGTGTCTGTGTTAACATGCTTCACTAAAATCTTTGAAAGAGTTTTGCATGACCAAATGTGTGAATTGGCAAAGTTGATACTAAGTGATAGTCTATCAGGCTTTTTGAAGAGTCACTCATGTGCGACTGCTCTCTTCAAAATGACTGATGATTTCAGAGCTTCTCTGGATAACAAAGTTTCAGCTGTAGAATATAATGATGGAAGAAAATCACTTGGCTTGTTTATAGTTGGAGACCTGTAACAGACTAGGACAATGAATCTTGAGTTGTTATGGCCTTTTACATCGATACATATAGACTCAATATCTGATGGTTCCAGTTTTGATATCCTTTGTGGGTGTTGCAGGAGAGAGTTATTATATGTAGAGTCTAGCTTGGTTTCTGAGATGGCAAGGATGTGAAATAGGCCTTCATTTAGTAATAATTTAACTTCATTAATCTTGTTCCAGCCTATTAATGTTTACGTGGGCGATAGACATGTTGTACTTATAATGAGACAGAATGTTCGTCTTGTAATTGGCTATTTCATCCACTTGAGGTTCGTCCATAGAGTCCAGGAAGGAATCAATAGAGGTATTAATCGTAGAGTTCAATGTTGTATTTGAGAATGGAAGAACTGATGATAAGCAGGGTGGACAGATCCAGCTAAAGTCATCCATCTGTTGGAATTCTCTGTACTGCTTTGGAGTAACATCACCACACTTCATGTGGCACCATGAGTCGCAGTGGTCACAGCTCAACGGTCGATGGTTTCGAGCAACAGTTTTGAAGGAAACAGCGCACTTTTCGGGTCCTGGATTAACACTGATATCACCACTAACAATCAGACGAATCAAGTGAAAACTGCAGTTCCAATTTGAGTGGTAGTTGACTCTTGAAGCAAAGTATCCTTTACCACGAGGGAAGGATCCAAGATGGCGGACATGCTTCCAAAGGCAGGCATAGTTATTCAGTGATGGAATTCCTCCTGTGTCGCCAACAGATTTTGACCGGGTGTGTTTTGGACCATTCCAAAAGCTTTTTAGCGTATTTTCACTCACATACGATAACGTAAGCGCTACAAAAATCAAAAATAGTCGGGAGCAAGGGAAAGCTCGACTTCGCGCCATGCTGACCGCTGACCGCAGGCCTAAGGGATTCAATGAACGCGGGTTTCAATTACTTGAACAGTCTGATTGCATCACGTTCAGGCGGCAATGATGACGAAGACTCGGCCGATAATTGTGATTCGAGTGTGTCTAAGGACGATGTTGAATCACTGGTCGAGGAAGAGCCACCCGCCAAGAAAAAGAGACTAAACGAACAAGGAAAGAACGGCAATCCTCTCATTACTAAGCTGACAAAAACCCTATAGCTCACCGAACATGTCGGTCCCGCTATCGACGGGGAACTTGCATCACTTGTGGATAAGATTATGAAGGAGAAAGGTAACGAAGAAAAAATAATGGAGTTAAAGAAACAACACGAAACTCCCGAAAATTGCGTCACCCTGTCGGAGACAAAGGTCAATCAGGGTGTCTGAAACAATTTAGATGAGTCAGCTCGGTCAACTGACTTAAAATTCCAAAAGGTTCAGAAAAGCCTGATTAAAGGAAAAATAGTAGTCGTATCAGAGGTGAACAAGTTGATGGGCAACTCAGAACCTCAGACAGAAGATACTGTTAGTGCCCTAATGGATGGGGTGCTACTCTTGGCAAATGCTAACCAGGAGTTAAACTATCGACGAAGAGAGTTGATGAGACCACAACTCAATACAAATTATAGACACCTTTGCAGCCCATCAAATCCAGTGACGGCCGAATTGTTTGGAGATGATCTCCCAAAGGCTGTTATAGACATCTCAGACACAAACAGGCTGAGTTCAAAGCTCACCAAGGACGGCAGCTCTCATCACTCAAAAAGTAGCCAGCAACACCATGGCTGGCTGTAGTGTATGCCGGGATATAAGAAAGACTATTATAGGATAGGAACGAAGAAGAAGAGAGTATGGAGTCGGAGAATTAAGGACCGCGGTGTAATCCGGTTTAATCCGTTGTTTAGATACGCATATTAAACTCTACAATTGGCGACGAGGATAAACAGGAAATTTTTAGACATATGCAGAACAAATATGGCCGTGAACATCGAATTTGGAAATATACAACCTTTCGATTGCACAGGCTATCCGACAAGCGTGGGACCTCGTTGGAGACGATGGAAACGTTCTTTTGAGTTTTTTCTCGAGGCAAAGGGTATCACAAAAGACACACAAAAACAAGCCTTACTTTTGCATTGCGCTGGACAGGATGTTCAGCACATTTTTGTTACGCTGAGTGACTCTGGACCAACCCCAGAAGAAGAAACGCAGTATGCGAAAGCTATGAGACTACTGGACGCACATTTTTTGGCACAGGTTAACATCCCATTTGAACGACATCAGTTCCGTCAAGCAAAACAGGAAGAGTCCGAGACAACAGACCAGTTTGTGACCGGATTGTTCCAGCTTAGCGAGAATTGCGACTTCGGAACATCCAAGGAAGAACAAATACGCGATCAGTTAATTGATAAATGTCGGTCCCACGATCTTCGCAAGAAACTACTCGCTGTCAGTGGTAAACTCACACTTCAGAAGGCTAGAGATGTTGCTAGATCCATGGAAGCTGCTCAAAGTCAGGCACGGTCGATTGAAAGCGATTCACGGAGCGGAAATGTAAATTCCATAGAGCGGGGACATTTTGATTCGCCTAAACGTGGAGGAGGACGTTGTTATCGGTGTGGACTCGAAGGACATTTTGCAAAAATGTAAAAGTGTGGGGCATTTTGCCAAAGTTTGCAAAACAAAGGAAGACGATCCTAATAGACCCAGGAAAGGAAATATATGCCAAGTCACCAAAGATGATGATTTCACCTTCACCTTACAGTCTAATGGAAGAGATATTCCCACCGTAGACATTGAGCTAGGAGGTGTTCGACTGGAAGGAGTTCTAGTCGACTCTGGCTCCACTTGCAATGTTATTGACAGAGCGACATGGGAGACGCTTAAGGAGAAGAAAGTGAGATGTGTTTCAAGAAAATCCAACAGAAAGCTGTACTCTTATGGATCCTATGAGCCACTTACTACTGCCGGTGAGTTTGATACTGAACTTTGTTATAAGGATAAACGTTGCCATGTGTGTTTTATTGTTGTGGAGGAGAAAGCAAGGACAATACTTAGCAGAGAGACCTCAGAAGAGCTGGCAATACTGAAACTTGAAATTAATGCCATGGAGGAAGAAAACCTGCTTAGGGATTTTCCTGAGTGTTTTGAGGGAGTAGGAAAACTTAAGGGTTTCCATGCAAAGCTCCACGTTGACACCTCAGTTAAACCTGTTGCACAGAAGTTGAGACCCCCACCTTATGGGCTAAGGGACAAAATAGAACAGAAACTCAAGGAACTGGTGAACTGTGATATTATCGAACCAGTTGAAGGCCCCACTCCATGGGTAAGCCCGATCGTGGTGGTTCCCAAACCCTCGGGGGACATCAGACTCTGCGTAGACATGAGAAAAGCCAATGAGGCTATCATAAGGGAACGTCATCCCATTCCCACAGTTGATGACATACTCTATGAACTGAATGGAAGCAAGGTGCTCAGCAAATTAGACCTCAAATGGGGATTTCATCAGATTGAATTGGAACAACAGTCGAGAGTTATTACCGCATTCATTACTCACAAGGGGTTGTATAGATATAAACGCTTGATGTTCGGAATTAGTTCTGCCCCGGAACTTTATCAGCACACCATTCAACAAGTGCTGGCTGGATGTGAGGGTGCCTACAATATCCACGATGATATAATTATCCATGGTCGTACGGTTGAAGAACATGACAGCAGGTTGCAAAAGACCATTGAGTGTATTAGTGACAAAGGACTGACCCTCAATCCGGAAAAGTGTGTATTTAGAGTGCCACAACTCACCTTCATGGGATATCTGCTATCAAGGAAAGGTATCGGCCCAACAGAGTAACGTGTTGACGCAGTAGTCCGGGCTAAGGAACCCACAAACGCAGAAGAAGTGCGGAGTTTCCTCGGATTAGTGAATTTTAGCGCCCGGTTCATTCCTAATTTAGCAAGCATCTCAGAGCCACTCAGAGAATTGACTAGGAAGGATGTACCATTCAAATGGGGCACAGAACAAGGAGCGGCATTTGAAATCCTGAAGAGTAAGCTGGGACGGGCAGAAACATTGGCATATTTCGACAGAAATGCAGAAGCAACCAAGCTAATTACAGATGCAAGCCCAGTAGGCCTTGGGGCAGTGCTTACACAGGTCCAGGAGGGACAAGAGCGTGTAATCGCATATGCTAGTCGTGCCTTAAGAGGAGTTGAACGAAGATACTCACAAACAGAAAGAGAGGCATTGGGACTGGTGTGGGGATGCGAGAGGTTTCACATGTACCTGTATGGGATGGAGTTCATATTGCTGACAGACCACAAGCCCCTACAAACTATATACTCGACTAGTTACCGAAATTCGGCACGGATAGAGCGCTGGGTACTTCGCCTTCAGCCATACCGGTTTCGGGTACAGTACGTACCAGGTAAACAGAACATTGCTGACTCTCTTTCACGACTTCTTGATAAGGAAGAGTTGAGTGGTCATGATGATGCTGAGGAATTTATTCGCTTTGTTGCAGAAACATCAGCACCAGTAGCAATACCCATCAAAGAAATTGAGAGAGAATCAGCTACCGACCCAGAAATTTCACAACTACAAGAGTGCATCTCAACAGGAGACTTGGACAAAGCCCCGCCACATTATAAACAGGTCAGAAATGAACTCTCTTCCCTTGGAAAGTTAGTTTTAAGGGGAACGAGGTTGCTAATTCCACGTAGACTACGTGAAAGAGTATTAGACTTAGCACATGAGGGTCATCAGGGGCTGGTAAAAACCAAACAGAGACTTCGTACAAAGGTTTGGTTGGCTGGAATTGATAAACAAGTGGAAAACCGGTGTAAGACCTGCCATGGCTGCCAACTTGTTGGACTGCCTACACCACCAGAGCCCTTACGACATACAGATTTTCCAAGTCAACCCTGGATTGACCTAGCCGCAGACTTAATGGGACCCCTACCGTGGGGGGAATATGTACTGGTCGTGGTTGATTATTACAGCCGATATTTCGAAGTGGACATTCTGACGTCCGTGACATCCACTAAAGTCATTGAGAGTTTGGATAAGATTTTCTGTACCCATGGGTTCCCACAGTCGTTGAAAACTGACAACGGTTCACAGTTTGTGTTCGATGAATTTGAACGTTTCCTGGAAACAAATGATATAGAACACCGCACCTCGACCCCCCTATGGCCTCAAGCAAATGGGGAGGTTGAAAGACAGAACAGAAGCTTGCTTAAAGCCCTTAAGATTGCTAAAGCTGAAAAAAAGAATATCTGGACCGAGATGCGAAAGTTCTTAACAGCCTATAGAACTACACCTCACACCAGTACAGGCGTCACACCGGCCAAACTCCTGTGCAACAGGGAAATCAGATCAAAGATTCCTGAACTGGGAAACTCGAGGTACTCTGACAGTGAGGCGAGAGACAAGGATGCAGAGATGAAGGAGGAGAGAACCGACTATGCTGATGGGAAAAGGAGAGCTCGAGAGAGCGAACTAGAACCTGGTGATTTAGTACTCTTGAAACAAAAGAAAGAGAACAAACTCTCGACTACTTATGAGCCATTCCCATATACCATCAGCAAGAAGCACGGTAACGAGGTCATCATATCGTCACCCGAAGGAGTAAACATGAGGAGAAACGTGGCCGATGTTAAGAAATACTTGAGAGAGGATACAACCGCAGATGAACAAGTTGCTGAAGATGACTCTTCCGAGGAAGATGACACTGGAAGGAGAACAGAACCCCAAGGGAGACCAGTAAGGGAAAGGAAGCCACCGGAGTACTTAAAAGATTACGAAGTGTATGAACTCTGTTCGGTGGAAGAGTGAGACTTCGTTGAACATTTATTGAACATTTTAATTAGTTTACTGAACACTTTAATCCGGCACGTGTTGGAGACGTTTTGACCCGTTCATGTTGTTTCGTTATGTTGAGTCTTCTCCTTAGGAGAAGAGGGGTGAGCGAGACTTTGTTGAACATTTATTGAACATTTTAATTAGAATACTGAACACTTTAATCCGGCTCGTGTTGGAGACGTTTTGACCCGTTCATGTTGTTTCGTTATGTTTAGTCTTCTCCTTAGGAGAAGAGGGGTTGTAGTGTATGCCGGGATATAAGAAAGACTATTATAGGATAGGAACGAAGAAGAAGAGAGTATGGAGTCGGAGAACTAAGGACCGCGGTGTAATCCGGTTTAATCCGTTGTTTAGATACGCATATTAAACTCTACACTGGCGTGGAAAGAAATATGGTCGCCCTCACAATTCCAACAATAAGCAGTTCAAGAATTTAAACTTCCAGAGACCCCTCCACTTAAGAAGGAAGCAGGAGGGGAAGAAGAAGAACGACTAAGCTCAAACCCTATACAGGTTAGTCTAACAACAAATGAATTTGCTGGTAGGCTGAGGCACTTTCTTTCAACATGGATGAGTATCACAGCAGACCAAGATATATTGGATATAGTACAGCACTGCCACCTAGAGATTGCAAATTCAACTCAACTAAGGCTAAGGCCTGAAATCCAGTTTGACTCTAAAGAGGAAGGAATAATTACCTCAGAAATTGCTCACCTGCTTGAATTAGGTGTCATGGAGCCTGCTGTACACACTCCAGATGAATACATTTCCACTATATTTGTCAGAAAAAAGAAAAGTGGTCAATACCGCATGATTTTAAATTTAAAGGGGCTTAACAAGTACATAGAGAAACACCATTTCAAAATGGATACTCTGTGGTCTGCTGTGCGACTCATGACTCCAAACTGTTTCATGGCATCAATCGATTTAAAAGATGCACACTACTTAGTTCCCATTGCTAAGGACATCGCAAGTATCTGAGATTTTACTGGAAGGGTTTTCTCTACCAATATACATGTATGCCAAATGGGCTTTCATCTGCACCAAGGTGTTTTACTAAGTTGATGAAACCAGTGTACTCTACCTTAAGACAGAAAGGTCACATGAATGTGGGGTACATAGATGATTCGTACCTCCAGGGTAGAGATGCCAATGAATGCCTGCTTAATATCTCTCATACGCAGAGATTACTTTCAAGTTTGGGGTTTGTGATTAATGGGCAAAAATCATCTGTCACACCAGCTCAGCGAATCATATTGTTAGGTTTTGTCCTTGACTCTGTGTCGATGACAATTACCCTCACTGATGACAAAAAAGTGAAAGTAAAAGCTAACTGTACAGCAATGCAACACAAGCATGAAACCACCATCACCGAGCTAGCCCAATTAGTCGGCACACTTGTCTCCAGCTTACCTGGGGTACAGTTTGGGAAACTTCATTATAGGAAACTAGAGATAGAAAAGAACTTGGCTCTAAGAGAACATAAGGGTAACTTTGAGGCTCTCATATCCCTGTCCCCAAGTGCAAAAGATGATCTTGCTTGGTGGATTGAAAATGTAGATACGGCCTTAAATCCAATAGCACATGGAAATCCTGTCATTGAGATTAAAACTGATGCGTCAAAAAAGGGTTGGGGTGCATACCTTGATGGTAATACAACCCAAGGCTTGTGGTCTGCTACAGAAAGCCAATTGCACATCAATGAGTTAGAATTGAAGGCAATTCACTTCGCCTTGCAAGCTTTTGGTAAAAGGCTAAATAATAAGCATGTCAAAATACTTTGTGACAACTCAACAGCTGTAACGTATATTAATGCTATGGGTGGAACAAAATCTCCAAGCTGCAATCAAGTGACATATAACATATGGGATTGGTGTGTAAATAACAACACCTGGTTAACAGCAACTCACATTGCTGGAGTAGAAAACACTGAGGCTGACAAAGAGTCCCGCTTATTTAATGACCGCACTGAATGGGCCTTAAAAAGGGAGATTTTTACACAAATAACTACCCATTGGGGCATCCCAGAAATTGATCTATTCGCAAGTAGACTTAATACACAGCTCCCCAGGTTTGTCTCTTGGAAACCTGACCCAGCCTCTTGCTTTGTGGATGCATTTACTATTAGCTGGGATTCCTTGTATTTTTATGCTTTTCCACCTTTTTGTCAAATTCACAGATGTTTACAAAACATTTTGGAGGATCAAGTACCACAGGGAATCATGATCTTACCATTTTGGCCCACTCAAGTTTGGTGGCCACAACTTCTGAGAATGATAATTACAATTCCCTTTGTGTTGCTAAAGCATCAGGACCTACTTTCACTGTCGCATTCTCCCCAGAAGTTTCACCCCTCGGGAAAGAAGTTGACTATGCTGGCATGTCTCCTGTCTGGCAGTCCATCCAGGATCAGGGTATTTCACAAGCAGCTGCAAAGCTCATCATGGCTTCATGGCGAAATGGAACAAAGAAACAATACAGTACCTACATCAAGAAATGGCAAAACTTTTCTGTTCAGAAGTAAATCGATCACACTCAACCATCTCTAGTGCCTGTGCTTGATTTTCTCACTGTGCTATATCAACAAGGCCTTACATACAATGCCATCAACATTGCCAGAAGTGCTTTGTCTAGCTATGTTACTTTAGAGGATGGGACATATGTAGGAAAAGACCCATTAGTGTCTAGGCTGATGAAAGTCATTTTTCAAGAAAAACCTCCAAGACCAAAATACACAGAAATTTGGGATGTGTCAATTGTCCTGGAATATCTTCTGTCTCTATCCCCTGTGGACACATTGTCATTAAAGGAACTGACACTGAAACTCGTTGTGTTAATTTTATTAGTCTCTGGCCAAAGAGGTCAGACAGTACATATGTTGAATATTGACCGCATGTCTTTTTCAAATAATTGCTACACCTTCCAGCTTGTGGGACACCTGAAGCAAAGCAGACCAGGAGTTAACAACCCAATTGTTAAACTTACAGCTTTTGAGGATAAAACGCTATGTGTTGTATCTAGGTTAAAAGAGTACTTAACAAGAACACAAAACTTAAGAGGCTCAGAAGGCCAATTGTTTGTTAGTTATCAAAAACCTTTCAAGAAAGTTAGTAGAGATACTATAAGCCGGTGGGTGAAGACTGTTCTCAATGACTCTGGAATTGACACTTCCAGATTTAAATCACACAGCACAAGGGCTGCCAGTACATCTGCCGCCAACAATGCCTCAGTAAGTCTTGATGACATTCTGCAAACAGCTGGGTGGTGCTCTGAGTCAACGTTTGCCAAGTATTACAAGAAAACCTATTGTTAGAGAGAACATGTTTGCTGACAGGGTACTCAGCACTGTGAAGTAACACACATGTGTAAAATAAAATTTTTGCCATGACAATGCCTAATGTTCGTGTTGCTTCAAAACTGTGATCTTACAGCACGATAACGAGGTAGAATTGTAAAATTAAACGAGACTTACCTGTAAGTTGAGGTTTGATTGCGATTCTACCGAGTTATAAAGTGCTGGGAGATTACATGCCCTCCCACCCACCCTAATGCAGTGTGGTGCCTTGAATCACTCACATTAAGTTTTTAAAGACTGAGTTGGCGCATGCGCTTGCTATCTCATGTAATCTCCCAGCACTTTATAACTCGGTAGAATTTCAATCAAACTTCAACTTACAGGTAAGTCTCGTTTAATTTTACTATTTTCCCCAGGAAACAGACAATACTAACAGCTTTGACATTGATGGTTGATAGTTTGACAGGTTTTTAAAGAAATTTTCATTTTCTCGGATTTTGGCTGTAAGCCTACATTTTAAATTGCTTTAACGCTCTGTGTCTTAAGCTGTTTGTTCTGCTTTCGCTGATATTAAACCCAGGTTTTTTTAGAATCAGCGCACGCAATTATATTTTTCATCTCTTTTGTATAAAAGTGAGCTCTTTGAGGTCAGAAATCTCAATCCTCAATTAGGCTATTTTATCATTCTTATTTACAATGTTCGCCGAGTACTTTCCTTTGTGTAAGGCCCAGTTCAGAAGCCGATCTTTTCATGAGCCGAACCTAATTCCTTGAATTAAGTACATGAAAAGATCGGCGTCTGAATCTATTTGGAACGGCTATTTCAATTTGGAACGGCTCACTCGTTCTTCCCGCCTGGCTTGGCCGAGAATTTCGCCTCTGGAACGCCATTGGAACGGCTTTGATTCAGACGTCGTACTTTTTATGTGCCGATCTTAATGCATAAACTATTATAATATATTTTGCAAGTAATGTGACTAGTTTTACTGGAACTGTATTTGGAACGGCCAAAAATAACGGCGTCTGAATCAACAGGCGTACTTTTGTTAATTTGGGTCGGTCCAAATTCAAATTGAGTTCGGTTCTTGAAAAGTTCGGCGTCTGAACCGGGCGTAAGGTATTCTACCAGAGAGTTGTTATAGGTGAATATTGATCAGCTCATATGTAAAGGTGACAAAATCCGTGGAGGTTCGTAGACTTCGCTTTCCGGCGTCGAGATCGTACTGAGGACAGTTTTTCTTGTCCCTTCTCTTCTTGAACAGTAGGCACTGAATCCGGCAAAATTCTTCGCCGAGATCCTTCAAAGCAGAGTCAATTAACTCTGTTCAAAGTACACAGATCTCTCGAAACAGTCCTACGAGAAGTGTTCGGAGTAGATCACAAATATTTCTGTAGGATTCAAGTTTACTCGTCGAGGTCGCACAAATGGCATCCGTTTTTCCCGCTCTGATCTATTTGCAAGGCTCCTATGCAGAGAAATACTTGCAGCATGGTCTGCACGATTACTTCAGCTTTGAATTACGCATCGATGCCCATTAATTTTTGTTTAGTTTTTGTAAGAATAGAGTAAAGGACTCTGTTATGTTTGCTTGACATTTTGCCATGTGAGATTTTCGCGTTGAGCCTTTGACTTCACTTCCTCTGAGTCCTGCGATCAACTTCGGAACATGATCAAATAATGGCGGATGCGAAATCGTGAATTTAACTGCCCGAAAAAAAGATATTTCTGGTGCTCCGTCTAAACTGAAATTTGGCAGAGTAGGTGAAGGAGACACACTGAACACAAAAATAGAAAAAAATGATGTACGAAAATGTTGATCTCAGGGGCACTTTAATAAGTTGCTGTAAAGTTGCTAACCTTTTTAAGTTACATTTATTAATGCTCGTGGTTTGTTTGTGTTTTTATTTTGCTCTACGAAGAGTAAAAAAATATTTAATAAGATGACGGTAAGAACACCAGTGAAAATAAAAAAGAGAAAAACAAAACAACTTGAAGAGATTAAAAGAACTTAGAAAGGGACAATGTCATAAAAGCTCTAGAGATTTCCGTTTGCTTAGTCGAGCAAGGGATATTTCAAGTCGTTCTTGTTTTCTACAGATCGATTTAAGTATTTAAGGAACCCATGTAGCACAAAGGCACGTTCTTTCATTCTGTAGAGCCAAATTTACTATCTAGCTATAAGGAAGTAAAAGTCACTTTGCCATTTAGCTCCAGAGGGATCAGTTATAAATCCTAACACAATCTTATTCTCAAGGAGATAGTTTTATGGGATATTTTGGTTGTGCTTTAACCTTTAAGTTAACTTTTATAACTGAAAATAACGACACATTTGAAACTAAATTTATAAGACATGTTTCGGTCGTTCAACGACCATTTCAGTTGAGAGTAGAAATGATTTGAAGTTACATTATAATGTACTGCTAAACAAAAGCTATTGAAACTGACAGAATACCCAAAGGTAACAAAAGAGTGTATAATATGACGTGTTAATTAGAACGAGAGTTAAATTAACGCGGTATAGTTGCTTGTTTGAAGAAGGTTGCTTCAAGGAAATATGTAGCGCTTCTTTTATCTTGACCTGAAATCTTGTGGTCGCATGATCTATAACTTTAAAATATTCAGCTGAGCAGGAATTGCGGCATGCTTGGGATTGTTGACGATGTTGAAAGATATGTGAGGTCCTGTGCCCGTCAAAGTGTTCGCGAATGCGTGTCGAAAGGTGTCGGCTAGTTTCACCGACATAGCAAGAATTACAGCTTGCACAGGTAAACTTGTAAACAACATTCGAACGAAGTTCGACAGGCACAGGGTCCTTCACACCAAACATGTTGCGCATCTTGAAGGAGGAAAAGGCTAGCTTAACATCGAGGTTGTTACAATAACGTTTAAGTAATTTATGTAATCTGTTTTGTGCTACAATAGAGAAGGGGTAACTATATCACGTTAATTTAACTCTTTCGCTCTAATTAACACGTCATATTATACACTTTTGTTACCTTTGGGTATTCTGTTAGTTTCAATAGCTTTTGTTTAGTACTACATTATAAATTCAAATGTAACTTCAAATCAGTTCTACTCTCAACTGAAGATGGTCATTGAACGACCGAAACATGTCTTATAAATTTAGTTTCAAATGTGTCGTCATTTTTATAAAAACTGCTGTCAGTCTGCTCCTTTCCAGACCTTTTGGAAAGTTAACTTTTCCCAAAAAAATTTTCCAGCAGCTAGGGATATTCGTACTTTATCACTTGTTTAGGTGTGGTTTAAGGCTACCGTGGTTTCATGGTCTGTTGTCGCCCATGCGCCCAAGATTTCGATTTTATTTGTTTACCATTTGAGTTCTTTCGGGAATGGGATTTATGGAATTTTCGCTGTTGGTGCCGATCCAAAAGGCTTGTTTTCTTTTCAGAATCAAAATAGGAGCAAGACGGTGTAAAAGGATATGCTGCTTTTGATAATTTTATTTAGTTATCTCAGATCAAGGAATATAAACTTTGTGTCCCGAACATGTGCTTAGTCTCTTCACTGCGCATGCGCTAGACCATTGCATAAGCTTACCTAATGTAACAGACAGGGTAGCCTTCTGTTGCGTTACCTTTTCATTCTTTCGGTTGAGGTATTTAGCCAATAAAATAAAGGAGTTCGGGTAAATTGTAAAGAAATAAATGTAAGGCAGCATGTAGGATGATCTTAGACGGCAATGAAGTATCGCTTACAACTGCGTTTGGTTTAATATATGATATAGGCGAAGTCTCCGAGACTCAAATAAACCAATACACACTTTACATCCGTGCTTGACTGTTTTGAGAAGAACGCCCAGACATAGTGAAGAGTTACTACTTGCTTGGAGTAACACAGCACGAATCAAGCGACTTTGCTTCAGCGCTTTACACACCAGCATGCGGGCTAAACATTTCGGAAAAGAACTCCCACGAAAGGTTGATTTTAAAAATGTTTAAAAGTTACATTCAGACCACTGAAACTCAACGTTACTTTTAAAGTGCTTCAACTCTTCGCAGAACAGTCAAGTCAAACGTGCTAAAAAAATTCTGGGCACAATCAGCTTCCTCTCAACTACGTCTAGCTCTATGCTAATTACGCAGATGCTTTCCTCAAATGACTTATTTGGAAGTAACCTTTTTTTCCTCTCTGTCGAACACTGTTTCAAAATTATCTTCCTTCAACGATCACATATCATTCGTTAAAGGACCGCAATTTGTTCCGAGTAATATTAACAATGCGGAATGCATTTCGAAGTACATGGTCACACTTGAGGTCCACATATGGCTATGCATTGGTCATGCTGCTAGAGAGCTGAAATGAATTCTTTGAGGTCTCTTCAACTTTTAAGAATTTGACTGATTTGATATCGTAGGTAGGTGGAATGTCTATACTTTGTATTCCAGTGAAATTATTGTTAATTTATTATTTTTTAACAGTGAGAGCTTTTAACTAGCAAAATGGCTTTTAAAATACTTAAAAACACCTTTGAATTTAAGTAGTGATTTCTATTAATACCTTACTTCCAAAGGCCTCTAATACTTATTTTTACAGAATTTAGCTGATGTGTTGCAACAGTAATGAGTGATTGGAAATGGCAGGATTGACTGAAAAAGTCATCTGTTAGGTTAATTATTAACTTGACTTTCCGTTACATAAAGAATGCACATACAGTCTGATAATGATGATGATGATGAGGAGGACAATGAAGATGGCATTGATGACAATGAAAGTAATGATGATGAAAATGAATTCAACTCTAAAATTGATGACAGTATAGGGTTGCTTCTCCATCCAATATTCAGGTTCTGCCAATATTTCTTGCTTGTTCACTCTGAAGACCAAATGCACATTTTAACGTGACATGATATTACCCAGTTCTTGTGTCATCTTCTCAGCTGTTCAATAACAATAACAATAACATTTATTATTTGTATTGTGCTTTTTCTATAAAATATTCAAAAGCGCATCACAACAGTAATTAATAACTAAAATTATACAATTCTTTGTAAAAAATCATAAACTATATATACTTATTTACATTAAATTAGTGAAAGATAATTACAAATAAAAATATAGATATACTAAGATAACTGAAATCGTTCCTTAAATAAAAATGTTTTAAGTAAAATCTTAAAAGATTCTACGTTCGTTGCTTCGCGCGCGGACCTTGGCAGCTTATTCCATAGGAAAGGAGCAGCTACCAGGAAAGCTCTGTTACCCAATGTTTTCTTAGTTTTCACACTTGGTCTTTCCAGCTAACGACCATTATCGTTGCGCCTCAAATGGTAGGACGAAGGCCGTTGAATACTAATTAAATCTGAAAGGTACTTAGGTGAGAGGCCATGCAGAATTTTAAAAGTTATCAAGAGTATCTTATAATGTATCCTGAAGCGGACTGGTAACCAATGTAGCTCAGCGAGTAGAGGTGTAATATGACAGAACTTGTGCGCACGATATATAAGTCTCACACTTGCATTCATAACACGTTGCAATTTCATAATTTGATATTCTGGGATTCCGTACAAAAGGCTATTACTGTAACAATAATCCAGTCTACTACTAATGAAAGCATGAACTAATTTCTCAGTAGATTCCCTGGATATATATTTCCTAATATGACATATATTGTATAAATAATAGAAAGCACTCCTACAAGTCTTTGTAATATGAGCTCCCATATTCAGATGCGTATCGAACCATGTGCCTAGATTGCACATGCACCCAGAGGCTACAGGAGAAACTTCAGTCTGCCCAATCTTGATGCTTTGGATTGAAACTTTTGAGAGCTGCTGACGTGTACCTATAATCAGGAACTCAGTCTTGTCATCATGGAGCATCAGCTGATCCTCCCTCATCCATGCTCGGACATCGCAGATGCACTTTTGCATGGCTGATACAGCATCGACTTCACTGGAAGAGTCAGAGGGCTTAAATGACAAATACAACTGTGTATCGTCAGCGTAAGTATGGACTGAGGGCAGATGCTGTTTAAGAATCTGGAACAGCTTTAACTCACATAGATGAGTAAGCACTATTTCTATCGCCTTCACACTTGTGCAAGGAAATGAGTATGTAGCTATCAAGATACCATAGGGAAGACTTCACACTATGATTCCAGATCTGTTATGATGTGACATTCTATGTACACCGAAGTAACAGAACAGAAAAACATAATTTTTTTTTTATCAATAACATCAGTACTGGGGTAAATCAGTGGAAAACAAATCACACTGGGAAAAAAAAAATTAGGGGTACTGTTAAATTGTATTTAACAAAATGATTTCAAGTTGACTATCTGAAAATTTGAAAACAATAATATAATAGTATAATGGCCTGAAAATGGTATAGTTGCTCAGTGTAAAATTGTAACTTATTGAAATCACAAACAGAGTCCGGGAAGCTTAGAGCTCACCAAGCTGGTTATACAAGTATGTTACAAATATCTTCCTCCATGTCTATATCTGTGTAACACCCCAAATATGGTAAGTCTGTGGGTTATGATAATGTGAACTAAATATTGTGGATTGCAGTTCAGGAATGGAAAAGGCCAGGTCAAGCATATTAATAAGAAGTTCACATTAGTTGATAAACAGAAAACTAAATTTTTAAATACTTTTTTTATGAACCCTTTAACTCCCATGAACGTAGAATATAGATTTGATCCTCACAATATAAATACAGTATCATGCTGATAAGCGATGAGAATAATTAAAGAAAAAAATGAATTAAGGGGTTATTAGTTGATCGAATATCAAATTCTCCAAACTAACATCATAAGAATTGTATGGCATACAGTAAGGAGAATTGCTTGTGCGATCTTGGGAGTTTAAAGACCTTAGTTCACATCTTTTCTTATGAAGTTTTTGTTATGAATACCAAGATTTTAATAAAGTAAATATAGTGGATACAGGGAATGAGTCAAAAAAAAAAACCCTGGCCAATACAAGGTGTATGTTGACAAATTTTCTTCCCTCTCAACTCAGCAAAGAAAATTACATTACCTACAAAAATTCTTTCTGTAGATAATGTATTTAATCTCTCGGTTACCATTTAAAGTTTGCAGAATAAATTCCTTTTAGAACATAGCTAGCAGAGCCGCGCAATCAAGTTCAGTATACGTAAGCGTGCTCAAAATTCTGATAGTGCACGCTGATAACGTGAGCAAATCGCTTCGCCAGAAAATTTTTTTTTTCATGCAAGTGGCCATTGTTAGCGTGGGGAAAAATAATATATTTCGCGACAATAATGGATACAAACAGAGACTCGGCCTACTAGTCCCAAAACGAAGACAATTTTTCGACCTTTTCCATTGGGCTAGAGTTCTTAAATGAGGCAGGAAAAGAGAAAAACAACGGAAAAGGAGACTCGGCATCAGCGCCATCACGATTCGCTTCAATTGATATTGTTGTCCGTTTTTCGCGCTGGATTTGATGCACAATTCGACCGGCTATGTTCTAAAACAGTTGGTTCATGCTTTCAGCTGTGCACTATCGAGTTATGGAGCACGTGGGAAGTTTGGAGAGTACTCAAGAAGCTAGAGTTACCCTCGCCTATTGCCTCGGGCAACTCTTACACCTCTTTCGTGCTCTCCAAACTTCCCGCGTGCTCCATAACTCGATAGTGCACGCTAAAGCATGAACCAATTGTTAATTGGCATGCAGCAGAGTCTGTGGGAAAATGAAAGAAGGATGGAGGATCCTAGAAAAACATTTATTTCTGTTCAAAGCACTTTGAGACATTGCTTTACAGCCAACTTTTATTATAATGTTTTGATGATCTATAAAAATGTAAATATAGCTGTACCCCTCTGCACAGGTGTTTATGACTCCCACCATGCCTTCAGAACTGTAATTTAAAATTCCAATTTGGCTGATTAAGTTATTTACAAAACATTCCCGATGAAAGTTGACCACCTGGATATAAATTGGCTTATAATATATCAATTCTCTCTAGCCCTTAAGTGGGAAACTTTGCAGATTAATGATAAACAAAGTGTTTCTCCTACTTCCTGCCCTAGAATCTCTCACCTTATCCTCTTCTCATGTCTATTCCATACCCCTCCCACACCCCTCCTACACCCCTCCCATTTCTCTTCCAACCCTTTTAGCTCCCTATTTCCTTGAGATCCCATTCATTTCACTATTCCACTTAATCTTATAATTTGAAACTGGGAAATTTCTTGTAACCAACCTAATTTTCTTCAAATTAGACAAACAGAACCTACCTTGTTCTTCAGATGTTGTAGTAAAGATAACAATAAACTGGGTACTTGAAGCACCGTGAAATACCTCATGGAAACTTTCACGTATCTGTAGTGAGTCCAAGTGGAGACCAGAAAGATACGTTTGCACTCACGATTGATCAGCTTCGATTATTAAGAAATTCGCTTTGTCACTCAGAAAAGTCAGAGATTGATAAACCAACTTTTGATCAATGTATGTATCTGGCTAAAGAAGCATTCAAAGTTCTTGGTGTCAAGACTGACCCAACTGATGCCATTGGTGGTTTGACAGAGTCCGACTTTCCCACGAAAGAGGTTCGCAGTTTGAAGCAAGGTATCAATCAGGAGCTTCAAGTGCTAAACGACTTTCTCAAAGGCGAGAGTGTAAACGAATTAATAGCAATGAAGGACAAAGTTGACGGTAGAGCAAGTAGGGAAGACATTGCTTTCTTGGAGCGAAAGATTGATGATTTAAAACTAGAAATTACTCAAGACCAGAAAGGTATGAAATTACAGCTTTTCTTTAGTTATATTAGAAATTTCAAGAAAGTTTGGTACATTAAACACTCTATTTCTATCTCCCCAGCCTAAAGATACAGACAGAACTCGCCTCTTAGTGCGTTTCGAGATTCAAATAAGTAACGTGACCGTTCAAGAACTGCTCCCTCAAATAGGCCAATAGGTCGACTATGGAATCCGCCATTTTCAGTATGAATAATAATTATTTAATAACCTTGTTTCACACGCACTGATTCTCAACGAGCAATTCACAAACAGCTGTCGCTTCGGTTGTCGCGAAAAAGATCATTATGCATGCATTTGATCTATCATGTGGACAATTTCAGATTAAATTCAATGCAATTAGCATTTGATTTACAGTCCTTTATTATTACACAGAATACTCATCATGATTGACACTATTCTTTGCCATTTTAAAGATTCAACTGACGGTATTGCCTCCGCCATCATGTCTTCCTCCGATGGTTCCACACTTCACTGGCCGCCAAAGAGAGTGTGAAGAGATCATCGGTCGCCTGAGTTCCACATCCACTCGAATCGTGTCGATATGGGGCTCATCTAGTTTTGGAAAAATCTCTGTGGCAACTGCTGTGGGACAAAAACTCCAGGATAAAGAATCACCCGTCTATAGCTACTTCTTCTCCTTACGAGGGCTAAACTCATAAACTGATCTAATATCCAAGCTTTTTAGCTTTTTCAGTAGAACTATAAAAGATGAACTACCTCAGCAGCTACCGATAGACGAAGATCTTTTCAAAATTTTCACTGAGATTTCGGACGAGTTTGTGATGATTCTTGACAATGCTGATTACTTACTTAAAAGTGCGGCACCCAACGTGAAGTAAAATTTTATACAGTTTCTTCAAGACATTCTCAGTCGAACCACGAAGGTAACTATTGTTATTACCACATGGGAATCACTTGAATTTATGAACGTGCATTTTGAAGGCCACCATGCAGTGAGAATAGGGTCATTAGATGAGTCCTTCTCTCAATTGTTGGTGGGTGAGTTACTTTCAAACGCTATTACCACATCTGATCGTGAAGAAATTGTGAAAATCTGCGGGCATGTACCTTTGGCCATTAAGTTGTTGTGTTCCACCATTTCTGAAGACAACACTCAACCGAGTCAGTTTCTTGAGGAATGGAAAAAATCTGTAGAAAGAAACATTGTGGATCTGTTGGACAATCCAGACTATCCTAATAATCTGAGACTAAAATTTTTATTCAAATCGTCTTTTGTAAGACTTCCAGTACAGGAGAAAGAGGCGCTTGTGTCTCTAACTATTATATCAGAGGATTTTAACCTCTCGGTAGCTGCAGCTGTCATGGGTATTAAAACAAACCTTGAGGCCAAAAAGATGTTGCATAGGCTTCGGAGGAAATCGCTTCTCGACTCTGGGTGCAAACCTGATTCATTTTCGATGCATAAACTGCTTCAGTCCTTTATTAGAGAAAGAGGAGAAGATGAAATGAAAGAAACAGTGCTGAGTTCAAAAGCGCGCTTTTGTGCATTTTGCGTTTCTCTTTTTGAGAAGTTGAACGAACAGTTCTTGACAGGACATTCAATGCCAGCATTTGTTGAGTTCTATGAAGAGAAGCAAAATATCGTTCAGAGTCTAACAGAAAGTTGTTCAGATCCTAAGACATGTGACGCTGTTTTTGGTGTTTTCATAAAAGCAGAGATATTCTTAGATTCCCTTTTCTGTTGCGAAGGAGAAGTCGTTGACAAAATTTACGAATCAGCAATCAATGCGGCGATGAAGCTTGGAAAAGGCAATTTTCACAAACAGTTTATAGTTTCGCTGGCTTTTGGTGAAATGTATTGGGGCACAGAAGGAAGAACAATGAAGCTGCTTTCCGAAGCCGGGGACGAGCAAGCGTCATTTTCTCTCTCGGCAGAACATAGAGGAAAACTCATTTGTTACAGAGGCGTCTGTCAAGTGGCTTCTAGAAAAACAGAGGATGGAATACGAAGCTTAGAAGAAGCTCTTTCGTTACTGTCTGGCGATGCTGAACTTAACAGAGAATTCTCCGAGTAACAGCATTTCAGGTTCTTGCTATTTGTCATCGTTTCAAAAGACAATATTCAGTTGCGTCTAAGTTTTATAAGAAGGCTTTGCAAGAATGTGGAGCATTTGTAGACATGAGTCTTTTTATTATTCCTTCAATGGAAAATAAAGAAGTCTACATTCTCGAACAAGAAATCAAAAACGAAAGCCACATACTCATCTGCTCAGGTTAGAAATTATTTGTGTTGTTGGCTCAGCAACAAATCATATTTTTGATAAATATACCGAGAACTCAATGAGCAATGCTGTGATCCAAATAGCGAGAGAATTACAGAAACCGATATTACAGAGATCACTCGGCCTTTGGAAATCTCAGCGCAATGTCTGTGATACACTCCAGAGTGTGTTAATTTATCATCAAGAAGCAATTAAATTGTCTGCTGTAAGCATCAGCTATCATGAAATGGCCATTACGGAATCAGTATGGAAACGTAGAATCAGACTCACCCGAAACTTGATGAGAATCTAGGGTTACACGAGCATCAAGAAGAGCTTCTAAGGAGTTACTTCGACCATGGCGGGAATCTTTTCAAACATCAAAAATATTTTTAGGCCCAGATATTTTATAATCGTGCACTAGGAATGCAAGTTAAACTGTTTGGAGAAGAACACCCTGACACAGCGAGGGGTTACAAATTACTCGGAGTAACACAGCACGAGTTAGGCGACTTCTCCTCAGGGCCTCAGTCCAAGCAGCGCGGACTTGACATCCGAGTTAAACTGTTTGGAGAAGAACACCCAGACACAGCGAACAGTTACGAATCACTCGCAGCAACACAGCACGAGTTGGGCGACTTTGCTTCAGCGCTTCAGTCAACACAGCGCAGACTTGACATCCGAGTTAAACTTTTTGGAGAAGAACATCCAGACACATTGAGGAGTTACCAATCACTCGGAGCAAAACAGCACGAGTTGGGCGACTTTGCTTCGGCGCTTCACTCGAAACAACGCGGACTCGACATCCAAGTTAAGCTGTTTGGAGTACAACATCCAGACACAGCGAGGAGTTATCATTCACTAGGAATAACACAGTACAAGCTTGGCGACTTTGCTTCAGCGCTTCAGTCAACACAGCGCGGACTTGACATCCAAGTTAAACTGTTTGGAGAAGAACATCCAGACATATCGAGGAGTTACCAATCACTCGGAGTAACACAGCACGAGTTGGGCGACTTTGCTTCAGCGCTTCAGTCCAAACAGGGTGGACTTGACATCCGAGTGAAACTGTTTGGAGAAGAACACCTAGACACAGCGAGGAGTTACGAATCACTTGGTTTAACACACACTTTCTTGGGCGACTTTGCTTCAGCGTTTCAGTCAATACAGTGTGTATTTGCCATCCAAACTACACTGTCTGGAGAAGAACACCCAGACACTGCCCAGAGTTCGAGTACGAATCACTCAGAGTAACAAAGCACGATTTTGACGACTTTGCTTCAGCGCACAACACGACCTCGCACAATTGCAACTCGATACTTTTAAAGCGCTTCAACTGCCCATAGATCATTACATTGAAAAACACCCAAAAATTTAGAGGACATTTGAATCGCTATCCACGACCTCTGCCGCTATTATGCGATCCCTTCTCTCACGTGACATTTTGTAAACACCCTTTTTTCATTTTCCTTTCAAACATGTCATTGTGGTTGATCGCTTTAGAAAGTGACGAAAACTTGTTCGATTCTGCAGCCCAGGAACATGTTTGAGAAGTTGAATCGCCTATCATGCTTTGTGAAGTTTTGCTGCCCCATTCCGAATGGAAAAAATTAAAGAATATTTTTAGCTTGGCCTCATGGGGGGAATGAGAGATAATCCCAAATCAAAATTCTAACATTTAGTTACACTTGATAACTTGAAATTACTTTGCGATTATTGCTAAAGCTTTAAGTTAAAATGTTTTCAAAATGTGCCAGAGAAGTACAAAATTAATCGAATGGTCTAGAAGACATCCTTTGCACATTTGTCACGACAAGTGATTAAGTTAGTGGATCCAAGCAGGTTTTTCCATTTACACTGATCTTGTCTTGCGGAACGATCTTCTTCTTCAGCGAAGATAGTCGCTCAATTTCCTGGAGTTGACTACATGTGCTACAAACCGGTCAGTCAGTCGGTCATTCAAGGTAGTTTTGGTTTTATCAACTGAGTTGATAATGTAAATTGGCCACCACAAGGAGTTTCAGAGCTGACGTTTGGAGCGTTAGCCGGAGCAAATGTCGCTCAGTCAGTCAGAGTCATTCGGTCAGTCAGTCAGTCAGTCCGTCGCTCAGTCAGTCAGTCAGTCAGTCAGTCAGTCAGTCAGTCAGTCCGTCGCTCAGTCAGTCAGTCAGTCAGTCCGTCGCTCAGTCAGTTGGCTCGTTACTAGCACAAAATTCACACAAACGAAAAGATTGAAAACAAAAATGTGAACGTTTGAAAAGGAAAAATTTAAGACCTTTTTACCTCAAAGTTAAGTTAATTGCAAGTAAGTTAGGCTTTTCGCTTTCTCTATACACCGTGAATTACAAGCTTTTGTAATTGATTGACAACTTGATTCTAACAGCCTGCAGGCCACCTCTGACTCGTTTTCAACCTTCTTACATTATCAGACGTTTAACTTCTGTCTTAGTAGCTGTTAGAGCAATGAAAGATTTCACAGGCACAGGCTGAGAAGAAAATCAACATGAACTATCTTCACCTCAGACCACATTTTATTGCAAAGAGGTATACGACCTTAATTACACATCTAATTAGTGGCTTTAAAATACGACTTCTTCGAAAATATTAGCAGAGTGTAAACAGAAAAGAGACATCTAACAAGTTTCAATAATAATAACAATTACAATAATACACGTTCAGCTTTTTTTATAAATAAGTTAATCAGTTATCAACTCAGGCCAGCTACTGTCATTAAAAGCCAATTGCTGCAGTGAGGCTGTACACCATTTATTGTTATACTTTTTTATAGATCTTTTATTTACAATGTTATTCGTCGGTCGAGAAGATCAACTTGACAAAGCCGTCTTCACTTTCCAGCGGCTGAGCACAGAATGGGCATATGGCCTGAAAAGCATCACAGCCATGAGGAATGGGAAGTTGTTGCCAAAACCTGCATCAAAAGGATAAAAAAAAAAACACCACTTTATTATCGATTCTCCCTCATGAACGAGACACGTTGATGTTATCTGTGAGAAGTTAACAGTTCATTAACAGTTCATTCCGCCGCCTGGTTAGCTCAATTGGGAGAGCGCCGGACTGCTGTGCGGGAGGTCGAGAGTTCAATACCGGCCGGACCAACACTCAGGGTCTTAAAATTAACTGAGAAGAATATGCTTCCTTTCTTTAACATCAAGAAATGGTTAGATATTCTAGTCTTCTCGGATAGGGACGAATAAATGGAGGTCCCGTCTCCTGCAGGGTTGGGGTAGGAGACGTTAATTTCCCACGCACGAGATTACTGTGTGATGGATGTCCTCCCAGGGGTGGGTTGGGTGGGTAGTTACATGGCCGTTCTGAAAACCACTTCTGTGAGAACGCCCCTGTCTAAAGATTATTATCTATTCTATCTATTCTATTCTTCATAAGCATCTGTTGACCTTTTTACGTACTCCAAGATCAAAATATCAATTCTCTAAACTGTCTGTTCTAAATTTCTCACAATTTCAGCTCTGAGAATTTGGTATTCAATCAAACAAAATTCCCCTTATCAATATTTTTCTTTCTTCTCAACTAGCTCTTCTCTGCTTTAGAATGTACTGTTATTGTTAGGGGAAATTCCTTTGTTCACTCGGTGGAATACAAGGGTTAAGTTAGTATTTTGGCTGACAAAGTGTCTCGTATAGGATTGGAACTCTGTTAAACTTCACTATCAAACTGATAAAATATTGGTAAAGTTTTACTGTTACATAGTGTGACTTTACAGGTTACAGGTTACTTTACATATTATAAACCATTTTTTTGGTTCAAATAGCTTACAAAAGGTCTTAGGGAGGAACTCTAACCAGAGAAAGACAAATTGAACTCTTTCAGATGCAACTGTTCTTCAGTTGCTAGGGTATCTCATTCTGGAGCAGCAGGGAACCTCACCTTACTGTTTCCTCCGAGCAAACATGTCCACAAGGTACAAAAGCATGTGTAGCAGCAGGCTCTCCCTGATAGAATGCGGGTTCTTTTCCAAGAGTCAGCGGCACATACCTGCTGACCTGGTGAAGCAATGGAAATTGTGGATGTTGCTTGACACTAGCTAGCTTAAAAGTAAGATGGATGCCTTTGGTGTCAAATATTTTCCACAGTGGCCAGCCAGCATGCTGATGGAATATTTTCTACCCCCCCTCCTCTCCCCACTACAGGTTGTCATAACCCTTCCACCCACCCAAGAGGCAGTAATTTCCAGGCACCCTTTGACAATGACTAAATCAGTGGATGGGAATAGTGAGCCTGTGGGTGGGGTAGGGGAATCCTTGTAACACCCACTATATACTAAGTACTCAGGAGTGAAATGACTGTCACTAAACTACCCTTAAACCCTGAGATCCACTGCAAAATAGCTGTGATGTTCCATAGGAGCTTGCCCTGACCAAATTGAAGAGCCCACTATGTTTCTGGCAATAAACCCTTTGATTCCCAAGATCTCCTAATCAGTTCTCTTTACTATCTGCCATATAAATTCTTATAATATTAGTTTGAAGAAATTGGTTTTGGATCAATTAATAACCTCCTTTGAACTGATATTTTTTCTTTATTCTCACAACATGTCTGCTTGATAATGCTTTGACACCGTAATGAGAAATTCTCTCTTGGTCACTCAACAGAGTAAAGGATTAAACTGCATTAAACTGTCAAAATTTTTCCTTAAGAATCCTTGTAGAAAATTTTCTCATAATTCTATAAAATATAAAATTCATTTGAGATTGTAGGAAAAGTTTTTTTCTTAATCTCCTCTTGTTGTCAAAATGTTTCTTATGCCAGGTTTTATTACCTGTAAACAAACTGGACAAGTTTTTTTGTCTGCAAGATTTCTCTCAGGTGATTTCCATGAATGAAGACCATGTACATGACCACACTTGAGGTAAACATATGGCTGTGCATTGGTCACATTGCTAGAGGGCTGAAAACAAAGAAATATTACAGGAAAATTAAAAGGGAGAAGGGTGTCAATGATATTACATTAATCCTTCCTATCCATACACATGTACATCAGTATGGATGTTTTCCACTCTGTTCTCCATACATTCTCTTTGGTACTGACATGACAGGTACTTCCCCTAAGGATTGGGGTGAGTTTTGCATATCACTTCCCTCCCTCCCTCCCCAAATAAACATGCATCACTAAAAATAAATAATACTGCTGCAACAAAGATTCAATAAAAAACAGCAAAGGAACAACCTCAGTCTTACCTCTGATTGACTTGGAAATCTTAACGTTGTGAGACCCACAGGACACTGAGGGCGAGAAGCATTTAGGCACTCCCTCATTTTGTCAATTGTTTCCAAGGTCTACAGGTTTGAATGGAAAAATTACAGTTAAGTCTCAGTTGTTTAGTTTTGCCATATCTAAATTCCAGCTTATTAAATCATGTCACTTCCTTCCAAAATAAATATTATACCAATAATAATTACATCTATTGAGTGGAAACCATTCTGAAAATCTGCTCTAAAATACAATGGTCCTACAATAATTATAAATTAGAAGAAATCTATTTTTGTATATAAATTTAAAATTTAAATGCAATGGATTTATCTTGCACCCTTTGTGGCATTACAGATATCTTTATCAAAAAACTTTTCTGATGTGAAATACATGGAAGTAATCATCATGTCCTTAATTCATCACTAAATAAAGTTAAACTTGCATTTATTGAAGGCTCTCAATTAATTAAATTATGAAGGGTTAAAAATGTCAAAAGGCAAATTATACAATCACTGTGATACCAAAGTGATGGAACAACCCCATTAAGGGAACACCTCCAGGAGACAGAAAATTTGGTCAGCTCCTAGAAACAAATTATTTATTATCTTGATTAAAGGGTGTCTATGTCTCTATTAAGACAACTTTTTTTTCCAGTTTAGAAAGTGTTCCCTAAATGAAGTCATAATGCAAAAATTGAATTAAAGGTTGATGGTGAAGAATAATTTTGTGAAGCAAAAGACAGAGAAACATACAGGCATTTCCTTTATAGCTTCAGCTGATCTCCATAGTAACACAGCTCCACAGAGATCAATCAATGACCCATCAAGTAAATCATTGGACTCATCTTCAACCTAAACAAGAATAAGTGTTATTAACCCTCTACACCCTAACATCAGTATGCATATTCTCCATACTGTTTTCTATACATTTCCTAGGGTGCTGACAAGGAGAATTTGTTTAACAATCAAAACCTTCGTCCTTTACACCCTAACATCAGTATGCATATTCTCCATACTGTTCTCCACTCATTTCTGAAAGTGCTAATCAGGAAAATTTGTTTAACAATCAAGAGCTTCTTTAGTTGGTAATCATTTCTTTTATTTTCTCATGATTCAGGGGAGATATTAGAGGTTATTTACTCTTAGAGGTCAGATGGCCATTTACATGTTTGAAGGGTGAAAAGGGTTATCGGTGCTATTGATATTATTGACACATTGTGATCATAGCAATAATAAATAATAAATAATAATAATAAGTAATTTAGCAATGGACATCCACTGGGTGGCTCTTCTTGTCCACTGTTTCCAGATCGAATTGGAATTTGGAATGCTGGACCCGGAGAAAAACCCTCCGAGCAAGGACGAGAACCAACAACAAACTCAACCGACATGTGACACTGGGTTCGGGAATCGAACCCGAACCACAGTGGTAGGAGGCGAGTGCTCTCACCACTGCGCCATCCCTGCAATGATTTCCTGCCAGGTGCTATATAACCTACTAAGACAGCATCATTACTCAGTCCTTTAACCTTTTGGCAGTGACTGGTTGAAACTGATGGCAACATAACAATAAACAGAGGTCTATCTATCATTTAGTACTGTAAACTACTGGAACTTACAGTCTTCCCTTTCTCAGTGGTCGACTGTGTTCTACGAAGTCCATATACATTCCCACATACTGATATTTCACGCCATATTGTGGACTGACAAGAAGGACCACCCTTGGCATTCATTAGAAGAATGCCATTGGTGGCCAGACCATCCATCAAATTCTCTTCATTTTGCCACTTGGGGGCTTTTTCCTGTGGAGCAAAATCACGATGTAACTACTTTGACAAAAAAAAGAAAGATGTTCTTCTGCATTAACGCCTTACATTAACACTGCATTCAAACTCCAGCAGAATAAAAATGACTTGAACTTGTAGGACTAAAGCATTGCAAAATAGAGTAAAGTTTAAAAAATGCCAATTTCTGCTTTAATAAAAATGAGTATAACAAGAATCAAGTATTTTTTTTTTTAAAATTTATTGAGATGTATATTTTTATTTTGAAAAAGTAAAGTTTTGAACTTACTCCTAAAAATATATTACTAGATTTATCAAAACCAGCTGCAAACACCCTGGCGGTATAAGGTGGTTCTCTATCGACGACAATGCGACAAGCATATCTGGAGATAGTGCTCTTGTGTGTGTCTGAGTTCAAATCTGAAAGCTTATTTCCAGGAGCAGTGTCAGTCACCACAAAGTCTATTTTAGAATCAGCAGAACGGCCAATCTGCAAAAAAAGAAAAAAAAGTCCAGTAAAAACTGAATTCTATACTGTTCATCTAGCTATGATAATCCTCATTGTAAACCTAAAACTTAATATGACACAAAAAGTCTCCAAATGGTAACAGGTATATCTCTCACAGTGACCCAGATAGTGTCAATGCAAAATACACTATGTACACATCTACGTACACGTCACTTTACTTTGTAGTTACTGGTAAGTTTAACTTTCATACTTTCTTGAATTTATACATAGTGCCAATGCAAAATACACTTACAAGTCACTTTCCTTTGTAGTTACTGGTAAGTTTAACTTTCATACTTTCTTGAATTTATACATAGTGCCAATGCAAAATACACGTACACGTCACTTTGCTTTGTAGTTACTGGTAAGTTTAACTTTCATACTTTCTTGAATTTCTACATAGTGCCAATGCAAAATTACACACACGTCAATTATTTGCCTTGGCCTTCGGCTTCGGCAAATAATTCATCTACTCGCCATGGACAAATCACAATATTTTGCTCAACCTCGTCCAATAATTGTTAAACATTTGTTGAATAATCTGCCTAGATTGGGATCTCCACCTTGTCGAGGTGGGGTGGCTTGCTTTCCCCAGTGACCCCTAGAGCTATGTTGGCTGGAGTCTTGCACTCCTGGCAGGGACACCCATGCCAAACAGGTCGAAGGGTAGGGGCCAGACAAAGAGTGATCCCACTGGCCCTCCAGGTTGGGAGTTGAGCAGAGGGGTGATAACCCTCTCCTGTAAAAAAAAAAAAAATTATTACAGAAACCAGAAGCAGAGTGAATTCACTATTTCAAAGGGGAACTGTGGCAGTACCTGATAAGAGAGAATTAATGAAGCACGGGAGCCAAAGCCAGCAGGACGCCTCCAGGCTGATGAAGCCACTGTTAAAGAAAGGCAAGAGGCAGGTTGGAGGTCGTGGGAGGAGGTGCGGACCACAGAAACCAATTGAGAGGAGTGGAAAAGCTCTGTGAAGGCCCTATGTGCCACGAGGCATGATAAGGATTGATGATGATTTGTTGAATAATGATCTGCTCTGTTATGCCATCAGAGGTGGAAGACAAGAGCACAGTTGGTGGGAGGAGTAGAATCCTCCTTGGAAATCTTTGTTAAAAAACCTGACTAGGTCTTAAAGGAAAAGGTCCGAAGGCTGTAACTAAATTTTAAGTTTCTTCTGCAAGTATGTACCATCATGTGACAAAATTTACTTCTGCCTGGTTAAAGATAAACAGTAATTCTAATTTGCAAAGAATATGGCGGGTTTTCAATAGTTTTTCATTTTTCAGGGAGCCTATTTTCCACCTGGCCATTACAGCAGAGGAAATAGGGCCTCTCGGTTGGTAGAGATATTCTCTGATGTTAGTTAAGAACCGTAACCTCCCACTCTGCCAACCTCCATCCCCCACTCACTCCACCCCATGCTATTGCCAAGGAATCAGTCGGACTAAATTAAATGCGAACGGATTTATGGGATAATAAGGATCTCTGGATGCGCTTTGTAGAAAGCTGTGCCTCAGATTTACATGCATAAAACATTTTAGTCTTTGCACTGTGTTAGTCACTCAGTTGCAATATGTTTGCAGGAGAGAAGATATTGAAGAAGTTAACATGACCTATTAGAAGTACTGGAATGGGGAATGCGGGTATGCAAGGATTTTTTCGCACAATATTTTGTGAAAATATTTTCTGACTAATTTATTGGGAAAATTTTAAAAATGTACTCGGCAGGAAGGCACATACCCACAGCCTATATTAGGGAGCATCTTTTACCCCTTCTCCACACAGATTTACATACAGCTCTCTAATAACTTTTTGTTTCTTAAATTATGTTTTTTTTCATATTTTATTTTTCAAAGAGCTGGGACCACCTGATTTTGAAGTAGCTGAAAATGAGGCTATAAAGCTGAAGGTACAGGTGTGTTTGATTCATATTTCCATCTTTATTAGGGTAGCCAAGGGGGGAACCAGATTCCTTTTCACAGACCAAATTTTTTAAAAATTCACGTGTCACATTCAAAAGGAACAACTTCAAATCTGCCTTTGTGTGTACTACATTTCAAGAAAATCTGCAGGTTTTCACTAAATGAGTCACACAGGTCATGTGTGGTCAGGTGGTAAATCATGCTTCTTCTTTGGTGACCCGGTCTCCGTACTTAGAACCTTGCAGATCAGTACGCTATCCAAGAAGCACATCATGAGGGTAGACATTTTAACTTATCAGCCAGAGAGTGTTTGCTTGATTTTATTTTACTACAAAATTGTGTTACCCAGAGTACTGACAAAAGGAAAATAAAAAAAACTATAGGTGTGAGCTTTACAAAGACATCTTGCCAGCCTACAAGGAAAGCTGAATTATTAGAAAATTATCATCATGATGATTCAAAGAATCTCAATGACATGGTCCAGTTCACTATTAATGAGATCCATTGAGAGAAATTTAATTACTCAGACAGTCATTTGTGTTTTTGTATTTCTTTTGACCAGTTGGTTCATCACAGTTCAGAGCTCAACATGAATTACTTGAGGCCTCTTCAACTTTTTAGAATTTTACTGATTTGATATCTCAGGTTGGTGGAAAGTGTCTATTTTGTATTCCAAATTACCGGTATTGTTGATTTACTATTTTTTTTTAACAGTGAGAGGTTTCAACCACCAAATGGTTTTTTTGAAATACTTAAGTCACCTTTGAATTGGGATTATGATTTCTACTGATACCTTAAAAAATTATTTTCAAAGGCTTCTGATACGAATTTTTCATTTTCCTTTAACAGAATGTAGCTGATGTCTTGCAACAATAATAAGCGACTGCAAAAGACAGGATTGACTGAAAAACATCTGTTAGGTTGATACCTTGAAGAAATAACCTTCAAGAAAAAGTCATCAGTTTAAACTATATAAACCATTTAGCCATACAGACATCTTTAAGTACTCTTTTTGGCACAGACATATCGACACATGGAACAGTTTACCATCATCAGTAGTTGAACTTGACTCAATTAATGCTTTTAAGAAAGCTCTCAAATCAACATTTTTTAACTAGGTCTATGACTAAAAATTAAATTATTCTATGTATTATACATTATTTAGTTATAATCTTAAACAAAATAGTTATCTTCAGATATGTCTTCTTTTTTTTTTATATTTTATATTTATATAGATATATGCCTGTATGTAAAATGTTTCAGTATGTATATGTATATTGCATAGTATTAAATTTTTATATCTGGGGTATAGTTTACAATGAGGATTAAGTTCCTCCCTTCTATAACCCTTTTTTAATAATAATATGTTATATGTTATTATTTAAATAAAGTTGTTATATATATATATATATAAACAGTTAAAATTAATATTGACTTCTAAACACACAGTCTGATAATGATGATGACGAAAATGAGAATAATGAAGATGGCATTGATGACAATGACAATACTGATGACCATGAAACTTGTAAAATTGATCCTAGGAAAGGTTTGCTTCACCTTTTACAGGGGTTTTATTAATGTTTTCAGGAGGAGGGTAACTGGTTTTCACAGGCAGGCAAAACTTTTTGAACTAAACTTCTTTATAACAAAGATAAACCTTCCCCCAGATTGTTAACCCAGGTGGGCAAAACCATCCTTACAACCTGTCAATTTGGCCGGTGCCTGGCCCTTAATGAAACCCCTGCTTTTAAGATTTAGGTTCTGCCAAATATTTCTTGCTTGTTCACTCTCAAGACCTAATGCACATTTTAACATTAAATGGTGAAAGTGAGATAATATTACCCAGTTCTTGTGTCACCTTCTCAGCTGTTCACAAGAATTTAGTGTTCTCCACTATTTCTATCGCCTTCACACTTGTGCACGGAAATGAGTATGTAGCTATCAAGATACCATAGGGTAGACTGCACACTATGATTCCAGATCTGTTATAGTGTGACGTTGCATATACACTGAAGTAACAGAACAGAAAAACATCTATCAATAACACGAGTAATGGGGTGAATCAGTGGAAAACAAATCACACCAAAAAAAAAAAAAACATTTGGGGGTATTGTTAAATTTTATCTATGAACATGACTTCAAGTTGGCTATCTGAAAATTTGCAGTCTGTAATCATTATAATGGTAAATACATAAATAAATAAAATAAATAACTTTATTTAACAATGGAAGCACTTTACAGTCTTAGACTGAGAAACCTGTGACTTTCACATGGTATTATGGCCTACAAATGGTAGAGTTGGTGTAAAATTGTAACTCGATGAAATCACGCAGTCTGGGAAGCTTAGAGCTCACCAAGCTGGTAATAAAAGTATATTACAAATATCTTCCTCTATGTCTAGATACACCTGTGTAACACCCCAAATATAAAGTACATATCGCGGACACAGGGAATGGGTCCAAAAAAAAAGGAACAAATACATTTAGCATTTGACAGATATTCCTTCCTCTCAACTCAGCAAGGATAATTCACATTACCTACAAAAATTCTTTCTGTAGATAATGTATTTAATCTCTGGATCACCATTTGCTGTTTGCAGAATAAATCCCTTTTGGCAAACAGCAGAGACTGTAGGAAAATGAAAGAAGGATCAAGCACGATTTATTTCTGTTTAAAAAGGGGAGCTTAAAGTTACCAAAAGCAACCTGAAACCTCAAAGGCAGGTTAAAACCGCACCCCACAACATTGCGAGGCAGTTGATTGCAGTTATGTTTTGATGATTCTGTGAAAATATAAATACCCCTCCCTGCAGGTGTTTATGACTTCCATCATACCTTCAGAACTGTGATTTCAAATTCTAGTTTGGCTGATTAAAACTATTTACAAAACATTCCCTGTGAAAGTGGGCCACCTGGATATTAACTTGGTTCACTGTGAATCTCTCACTTCTCTCTGGCCTCTAAGTGTTCAGTTAAATTTAGACAGTGATGTTTTTTCCTTTGTTTTTTCCTTTTTTGTTTGCGTTAAGTTTCGTGACATACATAAGTTGGAGTTTGGTCACGTTTTTCGGCTGTAGCTTCCTCACACGTGTTTTTATCGATGAGCCCTTGTGGACTGTAAACTCTTCTTTTCGTCACTTTGGTTCACACAAAATGCAAAATTTCGATTGACGCTTGTTTTAGGTATTCATTATGTTTATTTGTTGTTCTTGTTTGTTTTCTTTCTCAGTTTTCACCATTTTGTAACTGTTTTCATGACGTTTGTACTATTGATTGCGATCGTTGAAAATTAAAGAATTTACGGGATAAACATGTCGAAGTTTCATGCCATCCCCAATGCTAAGCGAGAAACTTTGCAGATTATGATAAACAAAGTGTTTCTCCAACTTCCTGCCCTGCTATATCTCACCTTATAGTTGTGTCATACCTTTCCCACACCCCTCCCATGCCCCTCCCACACCCCTCCCACTCTACTCCCATTTCTCTCCCAACCCTTTCAGCTCCCTATTTCCTTGGGGTCCCATTTCACTATTCTACTAAATCTCCTAAGCTGAATCAGGGAAACATCCTGTAGGTAGCCTTTACTTTCTTCATATTAGAAAAACAGAACATATCTTGTTCTTCAGATGTTGTGGTAAAGATAACAAGAAACTGGGTATAGTATTTCTGCAAAAATCACAAAAATCTCACATCAAAACAATATCAAGCGGACAAGTGATGAGAAAAAAAGAAAAATATTACTTAATTAAGAAAATTATTAGTTAATCCAATACCAAATTCTCATAGGCTAAGATCATAAGAATTGTTTGAAAGACAGCAAGGAGAATTCCTCAAAGATCTTGGAATTAAAAAGGGTTGACCTTGACCTCCTGCACAACAGTCCAGCGCACTATCCATTGGGGTAACTGGCCGGCAGACATCCACAAACCTTTCACTTCCAAAGATAATCAGAATTAAAATCCTATTGCAATAACACTTTACACCTTGATACCAGTATGCAAATTCTCCCAAACTGTTCTCTTTACATTTCCTAATCTGCTGACAAGGAGAATTTGTTTACCAATCAAGAGCTCCTTGATTAGTAATCATTTCCTTTGTTCTGATGACCTTATTGATTGATTCAGGGCTGATATTGTAAGGAGAAATTCAATGCTAGTTTCTCTTAGAAGTCAAAGGGTTAAGGACTCATACAGAGAAGCAGTGAGAACTAAGAAAAAGACCTAATTTGTAGGGGATACTGCTTTGATGCAATACCAAATCCTCAGGATTGACTTATAAAGAAACAAATTGTCATCAATTAGGAGAATTAGCTCCATAGTAATATAAGAATAAAGCATTTTAAAAATACAGGCAAAATATAGCAATTTTTACCTGATTTAGGTCTTTGAGGTTCCCACATGAGTAGATTGAATCACCCTGTTTGGTCAGGACAACCACACCATCAAGAACGTTGCCAACAAACAGATGTTCTGTGGATGTATATTACCGTATTTTATGTTTAAATGTATTTAAACATAAATGTCCAGTCACTATCCATTGTCAGTATCCAAAATAAATGTATTTAAACATAAATAAGTTTTCTTCATTACTAAAGCCCATAACGATGGAAATTTTACGTAAAACTCGAACGATACATAAACGTTTGCTTAGTAACCATGCAATAAAAACAGAGGGAAGTCTGGACACCACAGTTCATGTTCCGCATGCAAGTCATGAAAGGCAACGAAACGGTCGGCCATTTACCTCGCGAGTTCTCCCGAATAGCGTGGTATTTTCTCGCACGTCATGGAGAGATCAGTGTTGAAGTGATCGGTCGAAGACGACATTGTAAGCAGCTATGCGGAGGAATGGAGATTCCATGCCAGTTGGAGTTTAGCTGCTCAAACAAAGTGCAGATGAAACGCTTGAAGCAACTGCTGGCGAGCAAGATTCGGGTTTAAACCTGAAGATACAAACGGCTCTTTTAGGAGCCACCACTTTTACCGAAAGCAATGATCAACAACAGGTTTCAAAATGGTGTGTCTTTATTTACTGAAGATTTTTAGCGCTATTTGTGACCCCATACTAGCCAGTGTACTCCCTCTGAAAGCAATGGTCTCGTGTATAAGCCGCACCTGCGATTTTGAGCCCAAAATTTCGGGAAAAAAGTGCGGCTTATACACGAGTAAATACGGTATGTTTAAATGAGAAATGAGACAAAGTTCAGTATCCACATATGGTGCTCTGGTTTAAATCTGATCCTTAGAGATGGACTTCTATCGATCAACACAATTGTGTGGCCAGGACTTGGAGTTAAACTATGTTCAGGAGCATTTTTCAACACCAATCCTGTCTAGATACCATTAACTTGTACTAAAAACAGTATTTCATGCATTCAGATTTTAAAAGGGAAAAGTTCAATATGCGTGACATATTAATTTTGGGCTTTATCGCACAGCAAGTACAAACCCTCTTGCCTCCCTCGTATAGTGTCTTGTCTGGATTGCTGGTCCTAGCAGTAAGCAGGATGTTTGTCATACATGATGAAGCTATTTAATGCCAGGGTCTGATTGCAAAACATGCAGTTCCTTAGCTGCAAATCAGAAATAGCTAGAGCACTGCTGACACAAAACAGTTTGGCCATGGTGCCTATTAATACTCTTCGCTCAGACGAAGGGTTAACGCTCGTAACGTCATCTTTTAAACTCTTTATGGTGGCCACTTAACATTATCAACTTAGTTGATAAAACCAAATTACCAATTAATACTTAACATTATCAACTTGGTTGATATTATCAAATTACCAATTAATACTCTGTTCTGTGTAGCGTCTAAAACAAAGTTGTTGGGGGTTCAAAGCAGGAAAGGTGATTTAGCTCTGAAGCGAGGTTTTGAAAGTTGTTTCATTCGCGTTGCCAGAACTGTGTATCGTTAGAAAAAAATTGTAAACAGCGAACATCACAAAACAATATGAAACAAATACCTGAGACGAACTCACTCCAGACCTCCCCTGATTGCATCTATTAACCTCTTCTTTCTTGGCCTTACCCTTCCCTTAGTTCATCTGAAGCACTTAACGCTTAATCTATGTTAATATTTTTGTTAGCAGAACAAATATCAATCGGCTAGAAGAGGAAAACTCAAGGTTATGTTGTTATCGACAGGCATTCCTATCACATAAGTTACCAGTCTCTTTCAGAATTTCATTGGTTCGCAGCTTCTCGTAGCCGAAAAGGAGCCGAAAGGACAGGGGGCCCAGACAAGCGACAAGTCTGGTTGTTCCATTCGAAATATAAAGGAATGTATGGGAGAATATTGAAGAGTCTTATTATCATTAACTTGTATCATGAAATGTCTGAGTTAAAGCTCAAAATAAGTGTAAACCTACCTCATTTGCTGAGTATTGTCGTTTCTGTGGCTCTAAATGGCGAATTTCAGCGATTTGGTGGGTTTTGCGTCGACTGTTACTATACGTTCTAAGAAGTAACAGTCGACGCAAAACCCACCAAATCGCTCAAATTCGCCATTTAGAGCCACAGAAACGACAATACACAGCAAGTGAGGTAGGTTTACATTTATTTTGAGCTTTAACTCAGACATTTCATGATATAAGTTTACGATAATAAGACTCTTCAATATTCTCCCATATTCTCTCATACATTTAACAATTATTCCACGAGCGCGCGTTGGATATGAGATGATAAATAGCCAACGAGGTGCGTAGCGCCGAGTTGGCTATAATCATCTCATATCCAACAAGCGCGAGTGGAATAATTGTTTTATTAAAAACGTTAAATTAAATTATTAAATTTTATTAAATTTTTAGCTCCCTTTTAATTTCAAGCTGCCACGTACGCTTACCATATTTGTAGATTATAGTATATTGGCTGATATACCATAATGGCTAAGCCAATAAAAAGTCTTGAATTGCATTATCCAATGATTTAGTTTTTTATAATCAATATTCTCCCATACATTAACGATCAACCCGAGAAATGTTGACAAAGACAACGATAATCAAAATTTTTCTGTTCACGGTCCTACTATTAAGAGAATGGGGGAAATACGGCTTTTAGGAGTTCAAATCGATGAAAAAATGAGTTTTACTAGTCATATCAGTAATCTATGCTCTAAGGCCAGTCAAAAGTAGGGGTCCTAGTGCGGCTACGCAATTTGATACCCTGTAATGCTAAGCTATCACTCACAGGTCTTCAATTCTGCCCCATCTAAGACATCTAACCTACTGCCATCTAGTATGCCACTTTTGTAATGCATTGGATCGGAGAAGGCTTGAGCGGATTCAGGAGCGAGCACTTAGGGCGGTGTACAAAACTAGATCAGCGTCCTATTAAGAACTGCTAAGTCGCGCCAAACTACCGATGTTGAACAATCGGCGCCTACAAGACATTGCCACTTTGATGTTTAAAGTTAAGCACAGTCTCGTACCTGAGAATATTTCTGACTTATTTAATATAAAGAACACTCAGTATAATTCACGGAACAGTGACTTCGAACTACCAAGGTTCGAAACTGTAAGATTTGGTAGGAATTCTATTAAATATACCTCTCATCTGGTCGAAGTTACCAAGACACCTAAGAACGATAGAAACTCTAAATTCGTTCAAGAAGAACATAGGAAAAGTCGACCTTTCAACTATCGTTGAAATTTAAAACTTAACTAAATAACTTTATCATTTCTTTAATTATCTACTGTAAATAACTATTATCTACATATGTAAATGTATTTGACTTTTAAATTTTTTTAGTGTCCCCCATTAGCTTATAGCTAAAAACATAGACACTTAAATAAAGTTTTTCATTCATTCATTCATTCCCTTATATTTCGAATAAACAACCAGACTCGTCGCTTGTCTGGGCTCCCTGTGGGGAATTCATGGGTGGAATTTTCCTTTCACCAGGGCATCTGATCAATTACCATCACGCCACAAGAACAATAGATTATAGATGTTTCTTTGGTCGGTGCGTAACTTTCGTCGCTTTCCTAACACTGAGAACAAGTTTTAAAATGAATTTGAGTAGTAATCGCGGATTTCGTGAATATATATTTAATTTACGGTAGTCAGCCTCTTTGTGCACCGGCAAGACTTCTGACATTTTAAATTGAGTTTCAAGATAGGTAAATGGCAGCTTTCCATCTACTTAACTGAAGACTAACCGCCATATCGATGAAGGTCTACGATAAATGTTTGTTACGCGAACAGCATCTTTTTTAACATAAAAAGAAACATGAACGGTACATCTTGCTGTTTTCTGATCGATGTTCCTTCGTGGGTGTGAGATAAAGTTTGTGTTCGAATCCAAAGTCACAACTGAAAAAGGGAGAAGAAATATTTTGAAAAAATATCATGACAATCACTCGTTACGGAAACAATAAATTTTTTAAACTTGTCGCGTGGTTGCTGAGATATCTTTCAAACTTTCACAATGAATGGGTAAAACTAAGAAAAGCACATTACGAGATTTTCCCAAAGTCTTTAACTCCAAAGTATTTATTATGTTTGTTGTGCGTCATCGCTTCCAATTTCTTGGATTACGACGTACTGCGCAACACGAGAGTTTCACTTGAGATCAGGAATTGTGTGATAACACGTAATTTTTTAAATAGTTTAGAAACGAAGGGAAATTTCCCTTCGAATGCAAGCTCGAGCGCATCTGACCTATGACCGTCACGCCATATTTGTTTCCAAAAACAACGGTTTGACTGCTTCGAGGCATAAGTTAATTTCAGTTGCGTTTCTAACACTGATGGCCGTTTAATAATTAATTTCAAGTTCTAGTTATTCGATTTGTGCATGATTCATAACGCTAATCAGCCTCATCATGCGCTGTCAAGACTTTTGACAATTTACTGAACTTGAATTTCAAGGTAGGTCGTAGTTAATTGAGTTGACTGGTTATGAAGCTCGGCGAAGAACGAAGGACTATGTCTTTGTTTACATTTTTAAAGGTCACGTGACAATGACCGTGCACACATTTTCAAGATGGCGTCGCTTGCCTGTGCGCGTGTTCTCGAACGGTGAAAGCTTAAAGTTAATTTAGAGCGTATTGGAAAAGATTTATTGGTCACACAGGTGTTGAACAGTTAGAGAAGTAGTTTGTGTTTGTGTATTGCGAAATGCCTGGCGATAACTGTGCGGTTTTCGGCTGTGGCTCGTGAAGAAGGACGAAAGGAATCGGGATTTGGAAGCTGCCTTTCCCGAGAAACGACGAGTACAAGAAGTGGAGACTGGAGTGGCTAAATGAGATATAGAAGACTCGTGAAGTTGATAGCGATTTCCAGAAACAGATTGATGGTGACAGAGTTTATACATGCGAGAAGCACTTCGTTCCTGAGGACATAGAGATATGTAAGTAATGCCAAATGATAAACAAGTTGATCGTAACATGACAACATAGTGGGGTAGCTTGTTGTTCTTTTGGGCTTCATTCTAATGATCTTTCTTACTTTTCCAGTTCAAACGGCGAAAATGACAAAGAAGAAACCAATGTTTGGGGCTCTACCTGTTCGGAACATGCCAAAGAGAAGCCACGAAACGGACAAGACGACTCGAAGACCGCCAAAAGTTGTAGTGACTGTCGAGGAGACTACTAGTTGTTCCAGATACTACAAGAATTTTAGAGACCTGTGTAAACGTGTCAAGTCCCTCAAAAATCTCAGTGAGTGGACTCAACAAGAACTCGAGGACAGGATTGTCTTAAAGAAAATTCTGCCTTCGTTACAGATTCCAGAGCTCGAAATAGTAATCGATGACAGCCTCGGTTTTACTATTCTTGTTTACGGATGGCTTCTACCTGAAGACCATGAACTTTACACTAAAAACTTTAGGTCCATAAACAACATTACAGCATCGGACCTTGTGAAACATGTGGAACGTTGTTTGATTTGCCCTGGAGTAGAGACGAATGTATTTACTGGAAATGTGTTGCCCCATATAATTCCCAGGGTTGTGGATCCCTTGTCCATTGACAGAGAAGACAACAACTTGGATTCGTTTCCAAACAAGCAATACTGGAGGTCTCGTGGTTGTTCTGTTCTGTGTCATGCTGATGAGCAGTATTGCAGCAGCTGTTCGCAATATCTCCATGCTAGTGACCTATCAAAGAAAGCAAAGCAACGAAAGCTAGCAGAACCTGCAAACATCAAGGCTCCAGTGTCGAAAACTGCACCAGAGCGTATTAAACTGACCCTGCAGAATCAGAGGCTAAGATGTGCAGATCTTGAACGGCAACTGGACGAAATGAGAACTGAACTTACTAAATCAAGTGTAGAGGTTGACCCTGAGTTGAGTGATGATTTTGCCACTATTCTTGGGAAATCAGATGTTACTCCTTTTATGAATCTCTTTTGGCAACAACAGAAGAAATTGTTTTCGAGCAGCCCTACTGGTGTGAGGTATCATCCGATGATAATCCGCTACTGTTTATCTCTTGCTGCAAAGTCGCCATCCTGCTACGAAGAACTACGCAGAAGTAAAATCCTCGTTCTACCGAGCCAGCGTACCCTCAAGGACTACCGCAACTGTATCAGACCTACAAGGGGATTTAATGAGAATGTGATCGAGGAGCTGAAAGGCCAGACAGACTCCTACTTTGATGTTCAGCGGTATGTTGTGTTGTTATTTGACGAAATGAAGGTCATGTCCAATCTAGTGTTCGACAAAGTTACAGGAGAACTCATCGGTTATGTTGACCTTGGCGACCCAGAAGTTAACTTTGGATTGTTAAAGAAAGTTGATGAGCTTGCAACACATGCTCTGGCTTTCCTCATCAGAGGGGTCTGCACACAGTTGAAGTTCAACCTTGCATACTTTGCTACTAATGGTGTTACAGCTGACCAGTTGATGCCACTCTTCTGGGAAGCTGTAGGCATACTGGAGATGACATGTAACCTGTGGGTGATTGGCACAACTTCTGATGGCGCATCTCCTAACAGAAGGTTCTATAGAATGCATGAAGATCTGGATGGCAATGCTGGGAAAGATGTTTGCTACCGTACGACCAACTTGTATGCTCCGCACAGATACATCTATTTCTTCTCAGATGCTCCTCATCTCATGAAGACCACAAGAAATTGTCTACACCATTCTGGTTCTGGAAAATGTTCTAGGTAATTATAATAATATCATGACTTAAAGGACTGTTCATGCTGATGTCATCCATTGTTATTAATGTGCCAACATTCCATTCCAGCTACATTTGAATTTGAATGAAAATACAGTCGAACCCCTATTAAGCAGCCACCTTCGGGGACCTGTCAAGTGGCTGCTTAATAGGGTTGGCCGCTTAACAGGGGTTTCATTTACAGTATTATACTGACAACAAATTTGGGACTTTGATAACTGGCCGCTTAACAGGGGGTGGCCGCTTAATAGGGGTTTGACTGTATATATAACACTAAAAATTCTCAGATGCTCTGAAAAAGATGAGTCAGAAAATTCACATCTATTTTTCTACTCTATTTTTTATATTTATTATTTTATTTTTATTAAAGCATATATTATTTTGTAAGATATAAAATAATTTTTATGTCACTTTTTGACTGATTGCTATTTATTTGGTTTCCCCAGGTATATGTGGAATGATGGCCTATATGTTTTATGGCAGCACATAGCACAACTGTACTACCAAGATGCAGAGAATGGGTTGAAGCTTTTACCCAAGATCACCTACGAGCACATCAAACTCAGCTCCTACTCTTGCATGCGAGTCAATTTGGCTGCTCAGGTTCTAAGCGCAACAGTGGCAGCAGTGATGACGGCCTACAGCACCCCTGATACAGCGGCGACTGCAAGATTGTGTAAGATGATGGATCAATTCTTCGATTGCCTTAATGTTCGCAGTACTACTGAGCATCTGAGAAAGAGAAAGCCACTCCTTGCACCATACACATCCATTGATGACCCAAGATTTCTGTGGCTTGAGGGAGATTTCCTTGATTATCTAAGTGCCTGGAAGGAGAGCACAAAAGACAGACCGGGGAACTTCACACAGAATGCAAGAAGCAGGATGTTCTTATCATGGCAGACGCACGAAGGCCTTAAGATAACCACCCATTCAGTTGTTGAAGCAACAAGGTTTCTGTTGAACGAAGGCATGGACTTTGTGCTAACTGAAAGGTTCTGCCAGGATCCTGCAGAGGAGTATTTTGGCAACCAAAGAAAGCTGGGCAGAAGGAGTGACAATCCTGATATCAGAATGTTTGGCTACAATGATAACACAATCAGGATGCAGCGAGCAATTTCATGCCAGTCTGGGAATACACGCGGTCGAAAAGATAAGAACAGAGCATGGGATAACATTTCTAATGACCCTCTACCCAAAAGGGGTAAACAGTAATTATGTAGATTTTCTAAAACCATGCAAGATATCATTACTATTGACACAAAATGCTTTACAAATATATAAATATGTATAGGTAATCGCATGATTTTGAGTGCAATTTTGAATAACTACGCGCAAGTAAATTTTTAACTAACAAAATTGCACAAGCGAGTGCAATTTGTAGACTTTGAAAAATTTACGAGTGCTTATTTATTCCAAATTGCACGAAAAAAACATGCGATTACTTGTTAATAATATACATACAAAAATTTAATTTCAACTTTCTGCACTCAATTTCAACTTTCTGCACTGTTTGGGATTATTTGACATGCTCTAAGCCAATTAGCATGCAGACATTTTTGCAGGTATATTATTAAGCCTGAAACAATAATTTTGCCTCAAAAATATTGCATTTTCATACTTGCATTAGCATTCAGTCTTAATTTGCAGTATTCAGTGGTTTGTTTAACTTGAATGGTCAATGCCTCTTTGTAATTGTTAAAGAAACAAGCATGCCAGTTGCATTATATGGTAGCAGTAATAACTGTTAAATATATATATATTATTGAAGATTCAGAATAAAATATCCAAAGCTTGAAACCTGTGTTTGTCATATTAAATTATTTTGGTGCTTGATCAGTCCATAGTTATTGACTATGTTATACATCATGATAGGGTATTTACATTCAACACATGCCGTGTAAGATAACAGCAACTTTAACAATTCAATATTATTCAAAAATTTTAAAACTGATCTAAGGTTGTCTTTCTTTTCCACAATCGTTACTGGCTCTCGTGATTTCCTTCCGAAGTGCTTTAGCCTTAACTTGCTTTGCTTTCATTTTATGTTTCTGTATCACATCTTTGGCAAAAGAAAAGGAACGTACTCTCACAAATAAGCTAACAATATTTTGTAATACGTCCTTGCCAACATTCTTACAGATGACCAGTTCAGAATCAGACACCAATGTGTTGTATGCTGAAACTGTTGCAACATCATTAATAGACTTCATTATGATACTGTTGATGTCAATACTCTGTAAGCCAGACTTTGCTGTGGCAGCCCTAAAATAGTTTTCTGTTCTTAAAAATATTGTTTGAGCACTTTTTGTGATACTCCACAAACCCCCACGATTCAAACAGTTAATGAGTTTCTGAGTGTCTTTAACATTTTCAGCCTCATCTTTACATTTCCCAGCCTTCAGTAAAGAAATCGCTTGTTCACTTTCTGCTGATTTAGAGATCTTTGAATTGACATGCTTGTTATGTAACTTATGAAGCACATAACCTCCAAGGTATTGCAGCCCAGCCATTTCTTGCTCTAATAATGGAACATTTGTAGCTTCTAAATTAGGAGTACTCGTATCAGCCTTCCCTTTACTGTATGATAACATACGATCAGCAACTTTGGTAGATAGCAGTGTAGCTGCATTTCGTGACAATCCCTCGAAATACTTCATGGCATTCAGTGGCACAGCTGAGTAGAACTTTGTGTAGAACTTTTCAGCATCTCCATTTTTAACTAAACCTTCATAAGTCTTTCGGAGTTCACAGAATTCCAATGTTTGTTCCCCAAGTTTTACAAAAACATACGATCTAAGCTCGTCCCTTAAGCCTTTTGGGAAAACCTTGTTATCAGCGAGTTTGAGCTTCACTTCGTCGACCATATTTGCCAAGATTTCAGCCGTAAAAGTCTCGCTTTTTTCTTCATCCTGTCTCGCAGAGTCTTCTTGGTGCTTTAGGGATGTGTGCCTTTTCAGACCTCCCTTGCTCTTGTACGTTTTCTTGCAAAGGTCGCAGATTAGTCGGCTGTTTTGGACCTATTCACGAAAGCACATATATTTCGAGATTAGAACTGACCCGCTTTATAAGTCCAAAGTTGCCCTTATAAAGAATTATCAAACACTGTTATATCTTACCTCATTTACTGCTTCACTAAATTGCTCTTGCACAACTTCTTCAGCCTCTAGTATATCAATAATGGCATCGAAATCGTCTCCGAATAAAAAGAGATCGTTCACGTCCGCCATGTTGTTTTGGAATGTGCACGGTCAATGTCACGTGACGGACTAAAGCAACATAAACTCAGGCGCCTTTGTTCTCTCCTTTGTTCTTCGCCGAGCTTCATAACCAGTCCCCTCAATTAACTATGGGTAGGTTGATAACATTTTTGCAATATACTTACTCAGCAAGACTAACTACCAAATCGATGATATAGGTTTGCTGGACAAACGGCATCTTTCATGACACGACAAGAAATATCGCTGCATCTTGTCGTTTTCTGACAGCCTTTGTTAGTCGCTACGACCTGAGATGTATTACGTGCTTTTAAAAACAGTCACAACAGAAATGTAAAACACCATATCAATGGAGGTCTGTGATAAATTAAAATCTTCAATCATTGCGGAAGTTTTTCGCGTAGTTAGCGACTACGAAAGATATGATATCTTCGAAAGATATCATATCTTTCGAAGTCTAAGCTAAACTCGAGTCAAGGGTTCCCAAGAATGGGTGAGACTGAGTCAGACTACGAAAGGCACATTACGGGATTTTTCCAAAGTCTTTAGCTTCCAATAATTTGTTGTGTTTGTTACTGCGTCATCACTTTCGGTTTCTTGAATTCCGGTCGACTTAAGGTGCAACACGAGAGTTTTAATATAGCCTCGGATACATCTAAAAAGAGGATGAGGGAGAATAGAGGGTTATCAGAGAAGAAATTGTAAGGTGTACATCTTCAATGTGATGTCAACTTAGACGACTTTCATTTCTGAATGTTTGGGGTTTAATAATTTATGTAAATTTGCGTGTAATAAAATTGCGCGGAATATTTTTATTTCCATTAATGTGCATTTGAATCATTAAGTGTGAACAAGGAGAGCATTGTTTAAAAACTCTATGATTTTGTAGGAAACTTTATTTCTGTCGTTTCTTTTATCTAATTTTACTTTTATTCTCCTTTTTTTTTTCTCTGTCGCCGCGCACAAAGCAGTTTAAAACAGTAAAAAAGAAAGCAGTTCGATTTTCGTCTTGGGTCATAGGTCTACGATGGTGATTTTGTTTAAAACGGCGAAGTGATAAGTCGCGCTTCATCACGCTCCGCTCGTGCACCAACTCATCCGCACCAAAATTGAATGATGACCTTCTCCTGTTGTAGCTGGGTTACTGTGTCATAAGTACGATACATCACTCTCTTGTGACGTAACTGACGCAACTTCCGTTTAGTTCGATCGCTCACGGTTAGTACTTTTCAGTAATCAGCGTTTTTGCAATGGAGTGTATTGAGTGTATTTAAGATGTTAACCTGAATAAATCGTCTCTCAAAATATCTCTGTTTAGGTTGTTAAGGATTGTAGCCAACTTGCTGCGATCTCAAAAGTCAGAGCCAAACATGTCACTGCAGCCCTTTAGTGACAAGCAGCTGAATTATTTCAAGTTTGCCTCCATCGTGTTGAATGAGTTCGCGAACGCTTTGCGTCGAACGTTCAAGTCCATGTGGGACAGCACCTTTGGGCATCGGCCCGGATATCAATTGTGGGATGACTCCACAGCAGTAAGGAACTTGTTTCTCGCTGAAGAGGGTGGCAAGTCCAAAGTTCCTACACACCTCTCCTATGAAGAATGGGACTGTACAGCCCTTTTTCAGACTACCACATATGCGAAGTCCTTCGCTATGCTGGACAGCACAGGCCATAAGAGGACCCTTGGTGAGTTGTACTTGAGTCACCTTAAAATACCTCATGGAAAATTTCATGTATGTGTGGTGAGTCCAAGTGGAAACCAAGCCGAGACGTTTACACTCGCGATTGATCAGCTTCGACTGTTAAGAAATGCACTTTGTCACTCACAAAAGTCGGAGATTGATAAACCAACATTTGATCGATACATGCAGCTGGCTAAAGAAGCATTCAAGGCTCTTGGTATCAAAACTGACCCAATTGATGTCATCGGTAGTTTGACAGAGTCCGACTTTCCCACAACAGCAGTTCGCAATCTGGAGCACGGTATCAATCAACAGCTTCGAGAGCAAATCAAATTTCTCGAAGGCGTGGGTTCAAGTAATGACGAATTAAAGGCGTTGACAAATGCAATAAAGGAAAAAGTTGAAGGTGGAGCAAGTAAGGAGGACCTTGCTTTATTAGAGAAGAAGATGGATGAATTGAAAGAACAAAATAATATAACCCAGAAAGGTACAATCTTAATACACTTGTGTCGCTACGTTAGATTTTTTAAAGAGTTTGTTGAAGAATCGACTTGATTTCTATCTTCACCGCTAAAATAGGGCAAAATGCGTAGTCATCATTTATTATTCATAACTGATAAAGCGGTAAATTCTAACGCCACCTCGCTTCATGAAGGGCCCTAAATTAGAGAAGAATGGACCAAAATTGACCTACTAGGCTTCGTGAAATTTACTTTACTGAGTTTTAAAAGTGCTAACTTCGAAATTAGTACACGGAATTTTGAAGATTAAAGATGTGTCTAGGATTTGTATCTAAAATGAAGGACATTACATGAAGTAAAAAAATTATCCTTTCGCGCCTGAAAGTTACGGAAACCAACCTTTTGTTGACCCGAGAGTATTGCATATATTTTAATTGTTTGAAACAGATTGCTGAGAGATAAAAAATGGTATGCGAGGCTCACTTTGTTGCGTCAGAGGCGTACGGCTCAGTTCCTGAGCAACTTTCAAAAAGCCCCACGACATTTCATGAATCATGTTGACAATTTAAGGTTTAATTACGTTATTTCGACATTATCATTCGATTTAAACGTCTTTAATATCATAACAGATTACTTACCATGATTGTCACTGTTCTTTGCCATTTGAAAGATTCAAAGGCACTGCTTCCGCCATCGTGTCTTCCTCCGATGGTTCCACACTTCACTGGCCGCCAAAGAGAATGTGAGGAAATCGTCGGTCACGTGGCTTCCACATCCACCCGAATCGTGTCGATATGGGGCTCGCCTGGTTTCGGAAAAACTTCCGTGGCAACTGCTGTGGGACATAAACTCCAGGATAAAGAATTTTCCGTCTACTTTTTCTCCTTACGAGGGCTAAACTCAAAATCTGATTTGATATCAAAGTTGGTTAGCTTTTTCAGGAGAGCTTCTACAGAAGATGAAATACCCCAGCGGCTACCAATCGACGAAGAACTTTTTCAAGTTCTCGCCAAGATGCCAGACAAGTTTGTGATGATTCTTGACAATGCCGATGAATTACTCGAAAGTGGAGCGCCAAACGTGAAAGAAGATTTCGTACAGTTTCTCAAAGACATTCTCAGTCGAACCAAGAAGGCAACTTTTGTCATCACCACAAGGGAATCTCTTGAATTTATTAATGTGCATTTTAAAGACCACCAGGCAGTGAGAATAGGGCCATTAGATGAGTCCTTCTCTCAAGCGTTAGTGAGTGAGTTACTTCCAAATGCTATTGCCGCATCTGATCGTGAAAAAATTGCAAAAATCTGTGGGCACGTACCTCTGGCCATTAAGCTATTGTGCTCCACCATTTCTAAAGATAGCACTCAACCGGGTCAGTTTCTTGAGGAGTGGAAGGAATCTGTAGAACATAACATTGTCGAACTGGTAGACAAACCAGACTATCCTAGCGATCTGAGATTAAAATTTCTATTTGAATCATCCTTTCTAAGACTTTCAGTACAAGAGAAAGAGGCAGTGGTTTCTTTGAGCATTCTATCGGAAGATTTTAACATCTCGGTTGCCGCAGCTGTTATGGGAGTTAAAACAAACCTCGAGGCAAAGAAGGTCTTATATAGGCTTCAGAGGAAATCACTTCTTGAATCTGGTTCCAAACCCGATTCATTTTCAATGCATAAATTGCTTCTGTCCTTTGTTAGAGAAAGAGGAGAAGATGAAATGAAAGAAACGATGCTGGATTCAAAAGCGCGCTTTTCTGAATTTTATGTTTCTCTTTTTGAGAAATTGAACAAACAGTTTTTGACAGGAGATTCAATGTCAGCATTTGTTGAGTTTTATGAAGAGAAGCAAAATATCATACAGAGTCTAACAGAAGGTTGCTCAGATCCCAAGACTTGTGACGCTGTGTTCGGTGTTTTGATAAAAGCAGAGATATTTCTAGATTCCCTGTTTTGGTGCGAGGGAAACCTCTTCTACGAGCTTTATGGATCAGCAATCAATCAGGCGAAAAAGCTTGGAGGAAGCGTTTTTTACAAACAGCTACTGGTTTCCCTGGCTTTTGGTCAAATGTATTGGGGCACAAAAGGAAGAACGATGGGGCTGCTTTCCGACGCCGTGGACGAGCAAATATCATGTTCATCCTTCTCAGTAGGAAAACTCTTGTGTTACAGAGGCATCTGTCAAGTGGCTTCTGAGCAAACAGAGGATGGAATTCGAAACTTAGAAAAAGCCTGTTCGTTGATGTCTGGCCTTGGCCACGCTGAACAGAGAATTCTCAGAGTAACTGCAATTCAAGTTCTTGCGATTTGTCATCGCTTTAAAAACCAATTTTCAGTCGCGTCGCAGTTTTATAACAAGGCGTTGCAAGAATGCAGAGCAGTGGGAGACACAAGTCTTCTTATCATTCCACCAATGGAAAACAAAGAGTTGAACATTGTCGATGAAGCAATTCGAAAGCCGAAGACAGATACTCTTAGTACTCTACCGCTTAGACTAGAAATTATCTGTGTAGTTCGCAAAGCAACTAACCATTTATTAGATGACTGTACCAAGCAATCAATGAAGAATGCTGTAATTCAAATGGTAGAAGAATTACAAAAGTCGATCTTTTTTAAATCATTTGGCCTTTGGAAATTGCGGCGCAATGTAAGACATGAAATGAGGGAAGTAGATCCTAAAAAAGCAACTGAATTGTCCGCTGCAAGCATCACTTATCATGAAATAGCAATTAAGGAATGTAAGAACTTGACTTCAAAAACTAACTCAAACCGAGATGACAATCTTGGGTTACACGTGCACCAAGAAGAACTTCTAAAGAGTTACTTGGAACATGGAAACACGCTGTGCGAAATGCAAAACTATTCCGAGGCTCAGTGCTTTTATCATCGTGCACTTGACATACGAGTCAAACTATTTGGAGAAGAACACCCAGACATAGCGCGGAGTTACGAATCACTCGGAGTGACACAGAACGAACTGGGTGACTTTGCTTCAGCACTTCAGTCCAAACAGCGTGCACTAGACGTCCGTGTTAAACTGTTTGGAGAAGAACACGCAGACACGGCTCAGAGCTACGAATCACTCGGAGTAACACAGCACAATCTGGGTGACTTTGCTTCAGCCCTTCAGTCAAAACAGCATGCACTTGACATCCGTGTTAAACTGTTTGGAGAAGAACACGCCGACACGGCTCAGAGCTACGAATCACTCGGAGCAACACAGCACCATTTGGGCGACTTTGCTTCAGCGCTTCAGTCCGTACAGCATGCACTTGACATCCGTTTTAAACTGTTTGGAGAAGTACACGCAGACACAGCGAGGAGTTACGAATCACTCGGAGCGACACAGCACAATCTGGGTGACTTTGCTTCAGCCCTTCAGTCAACACAGCATGCACTTGACATCCGTGTTAAACTGTTTGGAGAAGAACACGCCGACACGGCTCAGAGCTACGAATCACTCGGAGCAACACAGCACGATTTGGGCGACTTTGCTTCAGCGCTTCAGTCCGTACAGCATGCACTTGACATCCGTGTTAAACTGTTTGGAGAAGAACACGCAGACACAGCAAGGATCTACCACTTACTCGGAGTAACACAGCATGATTTGGGCGACTTTGCCTCAGCGCTTCACTCCAAACAGCATGCACTTGACATCCGTGTTAAAGTGTTGGGAGAAGAGCACCCGGACACGGCTCAGAGTTACGAATCACTTGGAGTAACACAGCACAAACTGGGCGACTTTGCTTCAGCACTTCAGTCCAAACAGCGTGCACTTGACATTTGTGTTAAACTGTTTGGAGAAGAACACGCGGACACAGCAAGGATCTACCACTCACTCGGAGTAATACAGCATGACGCGGGCGACTTTGCTTCTGCGCTTCATTCCAAACAGCATGCACTGGACATCCGTGTTAAACTGTTTGGAGAAGAACACGGCGACACGGCTCAGAGCTACGAATCACTCGGAGCAACACAGCACGATTTGGGCGACTTTGCTTCAGCGCTTCAGTCCGTACAGCATGCACTTGACATCCGTTTTAAACTGTTTGGAGAAGTACACGCAGACACAGCAAGGATCTACCACTCACTCGGAGTAATACAGCATGACGCGGGCGACTTTGACTCTGCGCTTCATTCCAAACAGCATGCACTGGACATCCGTGTTAAACTGTTTGGAGAAGAACACGGCGACACGGCTCAGAGCTACGAATCACTCGGAGCAACACAGCACGATTTGGGCGACTTTGCTTCAGCGCTTCAGTCCGTACAGCATGCACTTGACATCCGTTTTAAACTGTTTGGAGAAGTACACGCAGACACAGCGAGGATCTACCACTCACTCGGAGTAATACAGCATGACGCGGGCGACTTTGCTTCTGCGCTTCATTCCAAACAGCATGCACTGGACATCCGTGTTAAACTGTTTGGAGAAGAACACGGCGACACGGCTCAGAGTTACGAATCACTTGGAGTAACACAGCACAAACTGGGCGACTTTGCTTCAGCACTTCAGTCCAAACAGCGTGCACTTGACATCTGTGTTAAACTGTTTGGAGAAGAACACGCAGACACAGCAAGGATCTACCACTCACTCGGAGTAATACAGCATGACGCGGGCGACTTTGCTTCTGCGCTTCATTCCAAACAGCATGCACTGGACATCCGTGTTAAACTGTTTGGAGAAGAACACGCAGACACGGCTCAGAGTTACGAATCACTTGGAGTAACACAGCACAAACTGGGCGACTTTGCTTCAGCACTTCAGTCCAAACAGCGTGCACTTGACATCTGTGTTAAACTGTTTGGAGAAGTACACGCAGACACAGCAAGGATCTACCACTCACTCGGAGTAACACAGCATGACGCGGGCGACTTTGCTTCTGCGCTTCATTCCAAACAGCATGCACTGGACATCCGTGTTAAACTGTTTGGAGAAGAACACGGCGACACGGCTCAGAGTTACGAATCACTTGGAGTAACACAGCACAAACTGGGCGACTTTGCTTCAGCACTTCAGTCCAAACAGCGTGCACTTGACATCTGTGTTAAACTGTTTGGAGAAGAACACGCAGACACAGCAAGGATCTACCACTCACTCGGAGTAATACAGCATGACGCGGGCGACTTTGCTTCTGCGCTTCATTCCAAACAGCATGCACTGGACATCCGTGTTAAACTGTTTGGAGAAGAACACGCAGACACGGCTCAGAGTTACGAATCACTTGGAGTAACACAGCACAAACTGGGCGACTTTGCTTCAGCACTTCAGTCCAAACAGCGTGCACTTGACATCTGTGTTAAACTGTTTGGAGAAGTACACGCAGACACAGCAAGGATCTACCACTCACTCGGAGTAACACAGCATGACGCGGGCGACTTTGCTTCTGCGCTTCATTCCAAACAGCATGCACTGGACATCCGTGTTAAACTGTTTGGAGAAGAACACGGCGACACGGCTCAGAGCTACGAATCACTCGGAGCAACACAGCACGATTTGGGCGACTTTGCTTTAGCACTTCAGTCCAAACAACATGCACTTGACATCCGTACTAAACTTTTGGGAGAAGAACATGCAGACACGGTGAGGAGTTACGAGCCATTTGGAGTAACACAGTACAATTTTGGGAACTATGCTTCAGCGCTTTTGTGCAAACAGCATGCGCTTGACATCCGAACTAATATTTTCCATTGTCAGAGATCTCGGAAATTTTGCGTTGGCGGGAACGAGATGGTGGACAGAGTGAGCAGGAAACGAAAACAGATTGACTACAAGGCACTTCACGAGTCCTCTACAGCGGATATATATCAAGTGAATGGAAAGAAAAGATATCGGCCTAAATTAAAAGACTCCTCACGAAGCAGAAAAGCGGCAAAGTAAGTACTTAATGCCTCTTTTAAAGCTGCTCTTCTAAAGCTTGTGTTTGGCCAACTGTTTCATTTCTTATGTGTTTTCTCATAGGAGATAGAGTACCTTATCAAGTGGAAAGGACGGCCTACGTCGTCAAGTACCTGGGAGCCTGCCCTTCCTCTATCTAAAGAGCTCATCGGGTGAGAAGAATTATTACCATGTTAAAGAGATATCAAGTGAAATCCATAAGACTTCTAAGCGTTTTTAGTCATTCTTTTCCTTCAAATGCAAGAAAAAGCCAATACCTGACAAGGTAACTTACAATGGTGTGTCATTTTCTGATGATCGCGGGGCGGGCAGAAGCCTTTAATGACTTTTTCAAATCTATTCACAAGGATCATTCAAACTGTGTAATTGATCTGAACGCATTAATTCTTCCGGGCGTTACTGAACAATTATCTCATGTCACAGTGTCATTTGATAAAGGTGTGGTCATCCTTCGTTCATTGGACACTAAAAAGGCAATCGGATGTGATAAGCTGCCCACCATCGTGTTGAAAGAATGTGCTTACTCCCTTGCTCCATCTATAACGGCGATTATTAATTTTAGTTTAAACAAGGGCATTCAGTTATCAGGTTGGAAAAAAGCAAATGTTTCTCCAATTTTTGAAAAATGGAAAAGAGAGTTTGTTGATGACCCCCTACTCTCCTGGTGTTACTCCGGCACACCTAACTGGAAGGCGTCAAAGAGTGGTTATAAATGGAACTTTCAGTAATTGGACGGACGTTGGGTCAGGCGTACCCCAGGGGTCACTTCTAGGACCGATTCTCTTTTTATTATTTGTAAATGACATGCCAAATGTAATGAATAGTGCGACGCTGGCTATGTTTGCTGACGATTCTAAATGTTACAGGATATTAAATAATGATGCTGATTTTTGGAAATTGCAGTGGGATTTACTTTCGTTTACAACTTGGTCCTTGTCAAGTGAATTCTATTTTTAGCCCTCAAAGTGCAGTAATATGCGTATATCTAGGAAGCGTATCAGTCCATATCGTAGCTATAGTATCAATGGTATTGATGTGGAGGTTGTCTCGACTGAAAAAGATTTGGCGGTAGCGATCGTAAATGACACCTCTGGGAAGGAACATATACTCATGATAGTTGCTAAAGCAAATAGGTTAGTGGGCTTTATTAGAAGGAGCTCCACAGGAATTGTTGGCAGTGTTCCGCTGTTGCGTCTTTACTGTTCGTTAGTGCGTTTGCACTTTTGCTATTGCTCTCAGTTATAGGCACCTTAGTCTGTTATCAGCAATTTATTCTTAGTTAAAAATGTGCAAAGAAGAGCTACACGCTTTATACTAAAAAATAGTAATAAATTTTCTTACAAGGATCGCTGAATCAAACTGAAGTAGTTGCCGCTTAATTGCTAGCTTGAATATATCGACTTAGTTTACTTTTTTTAATGTTTTTATGGTCCTATTGATCTAATTCGTTTATTTAATTACTATTTTTCCCTTGTTGCGAGTCAGACGCGTCAAGCGTGCTCAGGGCTGAACTTAAAGATTAATAAAAATGATCGTACATCAACATTTTGGGATTTCTATTTTAATAGGATAGCAAACTTGTGGAACAATATACCTAATGGTATTTGGCTGAGTCTACTGACTCTTTTATTTCAAGAGACTTTTCAACGTTTTAAATGGCGATAACTTTCAGTACCTTTAAAAAAATTTGTCTTAAATGTCGTCGGGTTAATACCCTTGTTGGGTGCACTTGTTAAGCTGCCTATTACTAAATACTTAGTTAATATTTTAAGAGAGGGTTGGGTTGGAGCTTAAACCTAGTAGGGGACTTAGGTCCTGTTGTTTTTGCTCCGGTACTGCTTTGTACAAATCCTTAAATAAATAAATAAATGAATAAATACCGCAACAACATGCATATTTTTTTATTTTGCCAAAACGTATTGATACCTTCAAAAAGCTGAATTAAATATAGCGCCTTCAGAACAAGTCAGACTTTCCAGTTGACTTCCAATATTTATGATACCATGTTTTGTTAATAGAAATAATTTATAAAAAGCTGCAAAATTTATAAACCGTTTCAGTGTTAAGAATGTGTTCAATGGTTTGTTTTTGTTCTATTAAATCTGTTTCTCTGAATCTCTCCTTAACTTTATAAATAGCCTCCAAAACCCTCAGAAAGTGAAATAGCTCCTGTATCTGATGGCTTTTGTCTGGCTGTCAAGTCACTTTAAAATCAACTGCTGTCAAAGTGCAGCACACTTGCACATTTAAACTATACAACGATATTTTTTTAACAACAAAGGAATCTTATCAAAGGACTCTAAATACACCTTGCTTAGTTTCAAGAATTTTAACAATTACCTCTACCCTATCATTGGTATAGTTTGGATGCTCATGGCTAGAGAAAGGCTGTTTATTTTCCTTTAAAGATGAAAACTCATTTTAAAACTCACAAAGCATTTCATTGTGCAAGCAGGAAAATTTATTGAGGCATCAAAAATGCTCCATAAGATGGTATCTCTCACAATATGCATGTAAGTAAAGAATATTTATCCACCTGATTTTTGGCTCATTAACAATTTTTTTAGCAATGAAGCATTGATATTTGATTGATAGAGAGACATGTTAAGAAGGATATAACGTTTTTTAATTTTTACACTTAGATATATTGTAAGACATAATGCAGCGTAATTGTTATCAATAATAATAAATGATGTTTTTATATGAAAATAGATGTGCTTTCTTCCTTTATTTTGCCTTTATTTCCTAGCCAGGACTCCTGCTTCTCTTTCTAGCCTGCCTTGGATACGGTATCCTGTCTCTCAACTAACTCTGATCCATGATCTGGAAGCTGTGGCATTTGACAAAATCAATGGTGGACATTGTCATGCCGTATCTTTAATAATGGGTGTGCGTGTGGTATATTTACTGCCAAAGCAATTTGACAGATAGAAATCCTTTGTTTTTTCTGTACGATTAATGTGCATCTGTGAAAGAGATTTCCCATTCATAGCTTCTCTACATGTACCTTGAAATGATATCCGACAGTTTGATGACGTATGGGTGTGTCATATTTTATGCGAAGTAAGGTAATCTGCTTTTCTTAAATCAAATTTACAAGGGTGTAAATCTAGACTTTCTGTAAGGAGTACCGATTCCTCGATGTTACGACGCGCGTCTTATGCCAACCTTCGATGAGCAGTTCTGTCACACCTCTACTTTTTTCCGCAAGCTGTGAATTCTGCGCCTTCATCCATGGCGTATTTACCTGAATAAGCCAGGTTAAAAAGTTTGTTTTGGAAAAAAAAAATGGTAGCCCATCGTAAAGAAATTTTGCGCAAGACTAAAGTGGTTCTTCGACCTCCATGCACACCGGCTCACATTGGTCAATTTGCAGACGGATGTGCAAGCAGGGAAAAAGGACACAATTATGTTAAATTAAACAACATGCCATGGACATCCGTGTTGAACTGTTTGGGAAGGAACACCCAGAAACAGTTAAGAGTTACTATCAAGCACAATCAACCCGTCCTCAACCGCTTCTAGCTCTTAGCAACCATTTTGGTACTAACATTTTTATTTCTGTCAAACACTGTTTCCAAAATACCCTCCCTTCAGCAATGACATCTCGAATTCCCTGTGCGACCGAAATGGTTTTTTTTCTATTACTATTTCAAGTGATTTAACAAAGGGGAAAGCATTACGAAGTACGACGTTTTTGTAGGGGAACTTGATATTTGTTTTTCTGAGGCAGACGAAGATTCCTTGAATTCACTGCCTCATATCTTTGACTTGTATCGGTCAAAATCAAAACGTTTTCTGGAGTATATCGTTCCGAGGTAGAGAACTGATATAAGTTCTGTATGAAAGCGATCCTCGCAGTCTTAAACCCTACTTATGTAGTTGTGGAATTAAGGCTTCAAAACAATTAAGGCCCGCACGGGATTTGAACCCATGACCTCTGCGATACCGGTGTAATGCTCTGCCAAATGAGCTAACAAGCCAACTGGGAGCTGGTCATTATGTTGTTGACTTATATCACTTCGACGGGTTTAGCAAGAATCAAATGAATAACAACATATATTCACATTTCATTGATTGATATAAGTTTTTATTACCTCCATTTTGGAATCACTGGTGGTCCCTGTCATCTGATTGGCTCAAATTGGTGCGACTTATTCCCAAATTGCAGCATTTTTTGCTCTAAATTGCATCATTTTACGCTTGACCGAGTTTTTGACACATGACGTCAAAGTCTTTCTGTTATGCACAGAAAATACGATGTAAAAGCGTTTCATTCCGCTCTCTATTTAAAAACCGGCTTAGAACTGCATCAGTAAAATACTTGAATTGACCAAGTCCTATATTTGGGCGATTTCAAAATGGATGTAATAAAGTGGTAATTGAACCTCGTGTCGTGCAATTTCGGTCTGAAATCATACTTGTGATTTCAAATCGAACTCGCGCTGCGCGCTCGTGCGATTTTGAAATCACGCGTATGATTTCAGCCCAAATTGCACTCCACTCAGTTCAATTACCATTATTTATCAGATGCAAGTGGAAGAAAGTCCTTTAAACATACGGCCAGAGGTATTATTGATTGATTAGAGTTATCAGGATAAACTTGAGCTAAGGGGAAGTATTATAATGAATTCGAGTTAATGGGAAGTTCGAGTTAGTAGATAGTAAAGTACTGGAAAAATATGGTCAATGATCTTATTCGAGTTACTGGGGGATTTGAGTAAACGGCTGTCCTTACCGGATGTGAAAAGTTACCAAAAGAAAGGGAATTTCCCTTGATCTATGACAAAAACATTTGTCAAGAACAATAGATTACCTCGTTAAGAATAATGCGTAAGCAAACTTGAGTTGCATTCCCAACATTGAGAGCCAGTTCAGGATGAATTTTCTGGTTATGGTTGCGGGTTTCGTGACAAATTATTCACATAATCAGCCTCATCGCGCACCGCCTAGACTCTTAACTTGACAGCCGGTTTAAATTGAATTTCAGGGTAGGTAAATGTCAGTTTTCTATCTACTGACTAAACAAGACTAACCGCCATTTAAGGAAGGTCTATGATAATTTGGTTTGTTACTGAAACAGCATCTTTGCTAAACACTACAAGAAATATCAGTACATTATGTACTCGTCTGATCGATGATCGGCCTTCTTAGTCGCTAGGACCTGAGATGTTATTTGCTTATCTAAAGCCTTTAGCTGCCAACAATTTGTTGTATTTATTACTGCGTCATCACTTTTGATTTCTTGAATTCCAACATACTCTCAACCACATAAGTATCAAAATGGCTTGGGGTATATCTAAGAAGACGATAAATGGAAATATGGTGTCCGTTAGTGAAAAAAAAAAAAAAAAAAAAAAAGCGAAGTGCACACCTTCAGTATTTGATGTCAATACAAAAGAGTTTCATCCCTGAATACTGGGAGTGTTAAAGTTAATTTATGTAGATTTTGTCGCAAAGCCATTTTCCGCTTCGATTTTTTCGGGATTAATGGCAACCATTGTGCGTGCGTAACACGTATTATTATTATCAGCAGTAAAAACTATCTGTATGGCATACAGTTAAGAGGAACACCGGGCGCCAAGGCGTAGCCTGTGCTCCGGCTAGTGATACTAGAATTAAAAGGTAATGTCCGATTAAAAAGTAAGGTTAAAATATGTATATGTATATATATATAATAAACTAAACCAAATTACGCTAAAACATGCTAAATGTTCAAAGTTCTAGAGCAGGAGACAAACCGAAGCACGGGTAATACGATGTCTAATGTATCGCAACCTTAAGAGTACGTGCAATGTTCGGTATGACGGATAGGCACGCCCTTTACATCTTCTTGAGGACATCTCTGTGACGCCTCTCAACTAACTCCTTCAACGCTACCTCCACTTCTGTTGATCAGAAGTAATAATTATAATAATAATAATAATAATAATAATAATTTTCTTATTATTTTTTTATCATTGCAATCGTCTAGCGTTCACGAAGGGAATGTTCCAAGAGAACTATACGATTTTCGTCTGTTTTCAAGGTCTTCTAGTTCAGTTTGCCTCATGTACATCACCTGAGATTGGAAATTGCGTACTAACGAGTAATTTAAATAGTCATCTGAATAGAAGGGAAATTACCCTCGCAAGGGCGCATCTGTTTCCAATATCACTAGAGTCTGACTCTTTTTTTGACTGATGATGTATAAGTTAATTTGAGCTACTTTTCTAACATTGACAGCCAGTTTAAGGATGAATTTGAAGTTCAAGTTATCCACTTTGTGCATGATTTATAGACCCTGAGATAATCAGCCTCATTGAGGTAGGTCAGTACTTTAGTAGATAACTGTTTTCCATCAACTTAGCTTAACTACAAGACTAACCCCATGTCGATGAAGTACATCTTGCTGTTTTCTGATCGATGTTCATTTGTGATTCACTGGATGCTGGAATAAACTTTGTGTTCCAACAGTCATAACAGAATAAAAGGAGGAGGAAATATTTAAACCATATACCACGACACTATCAGTCATTTTTAAACTTTTCGCATAGTTACCGAAATATCTTTCGAAGTTTCTGCTAAACTGAAGTCAGGTGGTCCCAAGAATTTGCAAGACTGACTACGCAAAGCACATTACGGGATTTTTCCAAAGTCCTTAGCTCCCAAGAATTTGTTGTGTTTGTTATTATATTTCGATTTCTTAAAACTCCGACATACGGTGCAACACGAGAGTTTCAATATAGCCTTAGATACATCTAAAAGGAGGATGAAGAAAATACAGGGTTAAAAAGAGAAGAAAATGTGAGGTGTACATCTTCAATGTGATGTTAACTTAGATGAGTTTCATTTCTGAATATTGGCGGTGTTAAAGTTACTATATGTAAATTTTGCGTGATCCGAGGACTATTTTTTTATTTATGTCATTTCTTTTAATTTTTTTAAAATTTTTTTTCTCTTTTTTTTCACGGTCGTCGCACACAAAGCAGTTTGAAATAGCCAAATGGAAAGAAGGTCTATTTTTGTCTTGGTTCACGGGTTTCCGACAGTGATTTTGTTTAAAACGCTCTAACGAGAAGTCGCGCGTGAAGTCCTTTGGTTCATCACGCTCCGCGCGTGCACCATCTCTCCCAATCCTGCACCAAAATTGAACGCTAGCCACCTCCTGTTGTAGCTGGGTTACTGTGTCATAAGTGGGATGCATTACTCACTTGATAGCAAAAATTATTACACCTATAAAACACATTTTCAACGGATGAACCCTTAAAGTTTTTATCACTAGTGTTCCTGCATTTATATAGAGGCCTTAATCATTGCGCCGATCAATTCGGAGCTTCAATTACCCCCCGTCCAACTTCTTTGTCCGGGAGGAGGAATTTGAACCTTGTCCGGGTGAGGAGTTTGAATCAGAAGGGTCAAAAATTTTTTTTTCAATGAATAGTAACTCACGGTCGCTGATCTGCCTTTTACAAAAGTGTGACCATCAAATGCGACACTTGGGTGGGGGTATTGAAACACAATTTTGGCCGCGGGGGAGGGAAGAAAGCTGGAATTCAAACGAATAAATCTTCAAAAGTTCGAAGTCAGGAGGTTTCCAAGTGGGGAGAATGTTAAAGCTTCCAATTGATCGACGCATAATTGTGGTTAGCGGCATGTACTTGCATACTCATGAGTCTGCTAGGTCCGATTCCTAATGGCTGGTGCTTTTGTAGGTGTCAACGTTTTTGTAATTGAGTGTTTTGAAGTGTATTGGACATGTTCCACCGAATAAATCATCCCTAAAAAAATTTTTTTAGGTTGTTGAAGACATTGTAGCCAACCGTTGCGATCTCAAAAGTCAGAGCCAAACATGTCACTGCAGCCCTTTAGTGACAAGCAGCTGAATTATTTCAAGTTTGCCTCCATCGTGTTTAATGAGTTCGCGAACGCTTTGCGTCAAACGTTCAAGTCCATGTGGGACAACACCTTTAGGTATCGGCCCGGATATCAATCATGGGATGACTCCACAGCAGTAAGGAACTCGTTTCTCACCGAGGAGGGTGGTAAAACCAAAGTTCCCACACACCTTTCCTATAAAGAATGGGACTGTACCGCCCTTTTTCAGGCCACCATATATGCGAAGTCCTTCTCTATGCCAGGCAGTACAGGTCATAAGAAGACCCTTGGTGAGTTGTACTTGAAGCACCGTAAAATACCTCATGGAAACTTTCATGCGTCTGTGGTTAGTGCAAGTGGAGACCAGAAAGAAACGTTTGCACTCGCGATTGATCAGCTTCGATTATTAAGAAATTCGCTTTGTCACTCAGAAAAGTCAGGGATTGATAAACCAACTAATGAACAATACGTGCAGCTGACTAAAGAAGCATTCAAAGCTCTTGGTGTCAAGACTGACCCAATTGATGCCGTTGCTGGTTTGACAGAGTCCGACTTTCCCACGAAAGAGGTTCGCAATTTGGAGCACGGTATCAATCAGGAGCTTCAAGCGCTAAACGACTTTCTCAAAGGCGAGAGTATCAACGAATTAATAGCAGTGAAGGAAAAAGTTGACGGTAGAGCAAGTAAGGAAGACATTGCTTTGTTGGAGCAAAAAATAGATGACTTAACACTAGAAATTACTCAGAACCAGAGAGGTATGAAATTACAGCTCTTCTGTGGCTATATTAGAAATTTAAGACAGTTTACTACATAACATACTTTATTTCTATCTCCCCAGCTAAAAGATACAGGCAGAAATCGCTTCTTAGCCTTTTTCGAGACTAAAATAGGTAACTTAGCCGTTAGAGAACTGTCCCCTTAAATAGACCAATAGTTCAACTATTAGATCCGCCATTTTGTGAAAAATTAACAATTTAATAACCTTGTCGCACACGCAATTCTCGACGAGCAATTCACAAACAGCTGCCGCTCCGGTAGTCGCGAAAAAGATCATTATGCATGCATTTGATCTATCATGTTGACAATTTCAGATTGGCATTTGATTTACAGTCCTTTATTATTAAACAGACTACTCATCATGATTGTCACTGTTCTTTGCCATTTTAAAGATTCAACAGTATTACTTCCGCCATCATGTCTTCCTCCGATGGTTCCACACTTCGCCGGCCGCCAAAGAGAATGTGAAGAGATCATCGGTCACCTGAGTTCCACATCCACTCGAATCGTGTCGATATTGGGCTCATCCGGATTTGGAAAAACTTCTGTGGCAACTGCTGTGGGACATAAACTCCAGGCTAACGAATCACCCGTCTACTTCTTCTCCTTACGTGGGCTAAACTCCAAAACTGATCTAATATCAAAGCTTTTTAGCTTTTTCAGAAGAACTACGAGAGATGACCTACCTCAGCAGCTACCGATAGACGAAGATCTTTTCAAAGTTCTCACTGAGATTTCGGATGAGTTTGTGATGATTCTTGACAATGCTGATGACTTACTCGAAAGTGGAACACCGAACGTGAAGGAAAATTTTATACAGTTTCTTCAAGACATTGTTAGTCGATCCAAGAAGGCAACTATTGTTATTACCACGAGGGAATCGGTTGAATTTATGAACGTGCATTTTGAAGGCCATCATGCAGTAAGAATAGGGTCATTAGATGAGTCCTTCTCTCAAGCGTTAGTGAGCGAGTTACTTTCAAACGCTATTACCACATCTGATCGTGAAGAAATTGCAAAAATCTGCGGGCGTGTACCTCTGGCCATTAAGCTGTTGTGCTCAACCATTTCTGAAGACAACACTCAACCGAGTCAGTTTCTAGAGGAGTGGAAAGAATCTGTAGAAAAAAACACTGTGGATCTGTTGGATAATCCAGACTATCCGAGCAATCTGAGATTAAAATTTTTATTCAAATCGTCTTTTGTAAGACTTTCAGCGCAGGAGAAAGAGGCGCTGGTGTCTGTGAGTATTCTATCAGAGGATTTTAACCTCTCGGTAGCTGCAGCTGTCATGGGTATTCAAACAAGTCTCGAGGCCAAGAAGATCTTGCACAGGCTTCGGAGGAAATCGCTTCTCGACTCTGGTTCCAAACCTAATTCATTTTCGATGCATAAATTGCTTCTTTCCTTTGTTAGAGAAAGAGGAGAAGATGAAATGATAGAAACGATGCTGAATTCAAAAGTGCGCTTTTCTACATTTTACGTTTCCCTGTTTGAGAAGTTGAACGAACAGTTCTTGACAGGACAGTCAATGTCAGCATTTGTTGAGTTCTATGAAGAGAAGCAAAATATAATTCAAAGTCTAACAGAAAGTTGTTCAGATCCTAAGACATGTGACGCTGCTTTTGGTGTTTTGATAAAAGCAGAGATATTTCTAGATTCCCTTTTCTGGTGCGATGGAGAAGTCGTGGACAAAATTTACGAATCAGCAATCGATGTGGCAAAGAAGCTTGGAAAAAGCGTTGTTTACAAACAGCTACTGGTTTCCATGGCTTTTGGTGAAGTGTGCTGGGGCACAAAAGGAAGAACGATGAAGCTGCTACCGGGAGTTGGGGACGAGCAAATGTCATGTTCATCTCTCTCGGCAGAGTATAAAGGAAAACTCTTTTGTTACAGAGGCATCTGTCAAGTGTCTTCTAAGAAAACAGAGGAAGGAATACGAAGCTTAGAAGAAGCTCTTTCGTTGATGTCTGGCAATGCTGAAGAGAGAATTCTCCTAGCAACTGTATTTCAGGTTCTTGCCATTTGTCATCGCTTCAAAAAACAATATTCAATTGCATCACAGTTTTATAAGAAGGCGCTGCAAGAATGTAGAGCATTTGTAGACACGAGTCTTCTTATCATTCCTCCAATGGAAAACAAAGAAGAAGTTAAGATTGTCGAAGAAGAAATTCAAACACGAAAACTAGATACTCATATTACTCAACCGCTTAGATTAGAAATAATTTGTGTTGTTGGCACAGCGACCAATCATTTTTTTGATAAATATACCGAGAACTCAATGACCAATTCTGTGATCCAAATAGCAACAGAATTACAGAAACCGACATTACAGAGATCACACGGCCTTTGGATATTTCAGCGCAACGTCAGAACTACACTAAAGGGTGTGTTCAATCATCCCAAGGAAGCAACTAAATTGTCTGCTGCAAACATCAGTTATCATGAGATGGCCATTACGGAATATAAAAACATGTCATTAGAGACTCACTCGAAACTTGATGAGAATCTTGGGTTACACGTGCATCAAGAAGAGCTTCTAAAATGTTACTTGGACCATGGAAATTATCTGTGCACGATGCGGAAATATTCTGAGGCCCAGAGATTTTATAATCATGCGCTTAAAATGCAAGTTAAACTGTTGGGAGAAGAGCACCCAGACACAGTTCAGGGTTACAATTCACTCGGAGAAACTCAGCACAAGCTTGGCGACTTTGCTTCAGCACTTCAGTCCAAACAGCGCGGACTTGACATCCTTCTTTTCCTTCTTTTCCTTTCATAGGAAAAACCTATGAAGAAGTCGAATCTACTCTAGTGACTCAGGGTCAACAAGCACTGTTATGGTATAGGGACAACTTCCTCTTGGCAAATCCAGATAAGTTTCAGTCTCTTACGATTAACCCAAGAAACATAGATGCAGATAAGAAGGGCAGCGTTCTCACCATCGCCAATGACGTGATCAGGAAAACTGAAGAAATCAAGCTATTAGGAGTAAATATAGACAAGAACCTTAACTTTACACAACACATTAGCGAAATATGCACTAAAGCCAGCCAGAAAGTAGGAGTCCTCATGCGCTTGCGTAACCTAATACCATGCCAAGCTAAGCTCATACTGTATAAAACAGCTATAATGCCACATTTAACATACTGTCATTTAGTCTGGAACTTTTCTAAATCTTCAGATGGGCGCAAAATCGAACGCATCCAAGAGCGAGCCCTGCGTGCGGTCTTCAAAACAACAACAGAGACATATGAGGAACTTCTTAAGCGTGCTAAGTTACCTACGCTTCATAATAGACGCTTACAGGACATAGCAACACTAATGTATAAAGTAAAGAACGATCTAGTACCCAGCTACATATCTGAGATATTTACTCGAAAGGGTACTCGTTATAACCTTAGGAATAGTGACTTTGAAATACCACGATTTAACACTATACGCTATGGTAAACACACACTAAGGTATCAAGGACCATATATTTGGTCCAAATTAGAAAATGGTATGCGTGAACTACCAAGCCTTAGTATCTTTAAAACTAGAATCCGTAGAGTTGACCTGGTCAGCCTAGTGGAAGACAGTGGCAACTGCTGCAATCTTTGCAGCACGTGATTTTTTTTTTAATTATCTGCATGGTACAAGTATTTTTATGTTATCTGAACACTGTTGATATTTCTAAATATTTTAAAATTTTAATGCATAGTTTATCGGCTGTATTGTTACTTATTATGATACTGTACATAGTTTTTTTTATTAATTTAGTATGTAGGTGTCCCCAATTAGCTCTATGAGCTAAATACATTGACACGGTAATAAAGATTTTATTATTATTATTATTATTCTTAAACTGTTTGGAGAGGAACACCCACGCACAGCAAGGAGTTACGAATCCCTCGCTGCAACACAGCAGGAGCTGGGCGACTTTGCTTCAGCACTTCAGTCCAAAAAGCGCGGACTTGCCATCCGAGTTAAACTGTTTGGAGAAGAACACCCAGACACAGCTGAGAGTTACGAATCCCTCGCCGCAACACAGCACGAGTTGGGCGAATTTGCTTCAGCGCTTCGATCAACACAGCGTGGACTTGACATCCGAGTTAAACTGTTTGGAGAAGAACACCCAGACACAGCTGAGAGTTACGAATCACTCGCAGCAACACAAGTCGAGTTGGGTGATTTAGCTCCAGCGCTTCAGTCAATGCAGCGCGGACTTGACATTCGAGTTGAACTGTTTGGAGAAGAACACTCAGATACAGCAAGGAGTTACGAATCACTCGGAGTAACTCAGCACAAGCTAGGCGACTTCGTTTCAGCACTTCAGTCCAAGCAGCGGGGACTTGACATCCGAGTTAAACTGTTTGGAGAAGAATACCCAGACACAGCGAAGAGTTACGAATCCCTCGCTGCATCACAGCACGAGCTGGGCGACTTTCCTTCAGCACTTCAGTCAACACAGCGGGGACTTGACATCCGAGTTAAACTGTTTGGAGAAGAACACCCAGACACAGCGAGGAGTTACGAATCCCTCGGAGTAACACAGCACGAGTTGGGTGACTTTGCTTCAGCGCTTCAGTCCAAACAGCGCGGACTTGACATTCGAGTTAAATTGTTTGGAGAAGAACATCCAGACACAGCGAGGAGTTACAAATCACTCGGAGTAACACAGCACGAGTTGGGCGACTTTGTTTCAGCGCTTCAGTCCAAAAAGCGCGAACTTGACATCCGAGTTAATCTATCTGGAGAAAAACACCCAGACACAGCGAGGAGTTACGAGTCACTCGGAGTAACACAACACGAGTTGTGCAACTTTGCTCCAGCGCTTCGGTCCAAACAACGCGGACTTGACATCCGAGTTAAAATGCTTGGAGAAGACCACCCAGACACAGCGAGGAGTTACCTTTCACTTGGAGTAACACAGCACAAGCTTTGCGACTTTGTTTCAGCCCTTCAATCCAAACAGCGCGGACTTGACATCCAAGTTAAACTGTTTGGAGAAGAATACCCAGACACAGCGAGGAGTTACGAATCCCTCGGAATAACACAGCACGCGTTGGGTGACTTTCGTTCAGCGCTTCAATCAACACAGCGTGGACTTGACATCCGAGTTAAACTGTTTGGGGAAGAACACCCAGACACAGCAAGGAGTTACGAATCACTCGGAGTAACACAGCATAGACTGGGCGACTTTGCCTCAGCGCTTCAGTCCAAACAGAGAGGACTTGACATCCGAGTTAAGCTGTTTGGAGAAGAACACCCAGACACAGCGAGGAGTTACGAATCCCTCGGAATAACACAACACGAGTTGGGAGACTTTGCTTTAGCGCTTCAGTCCAAACAGCGCGAACTTGACATTCGAGTTAAACTGTTTGGAGAAGAACATCCAGACACAGCGAGGAGTTACGAATCACTCGGAGTAACACAGCACTCGTTGGGCAACTTTGCTTCAGCGCTTCAGTCCAAACAGCGGGGACTTAACATCCGAGTTAAACTGTTTGGGGATCAAGAACACCCAGACACAGCTCAGAGTTACGAATCACTCGGAATAACACAGCACGAGTTGGGCGACTGTGGTTCAGCGTTTTCATTAACACAGCTTGGACTTGACATCCTCAAATCAAAATTTTGGCTCATCTTCGGTGTAAAAACCTGTGAAGCTCACGAGTGACGTGAAACAAAGACAACAAAACATTATAAACAATAGCGTACAGCAAAACAATACCTTATGAAACAAAGAAAACCTTGTCAGGTTTTTACACCGAGGATGACCCAAAATTTTGCAATTTTTTCTCCACTTCAAATATTTATTTATAAGGGATAACTTGAAGGTTGCTTTAGGAGTATTGCGAAAGCTGTGAGTTAAAAAGTTTTCAAAATGTGCCGGAAAAGTTAAAAGTTAATTGATTGGTTTAGAAGACATTCTTTTGACTTTTGGCATGACAAAAAAGTGATAATTTGTGGATCCAATCAGGATTTGTCATTTATATTGATCTTGTCTTGCGCAACGATCTTCTTCTGTAGCGAAGATAGTCGCTTAATTTCATGGGGTTGATTGTATGTCTTACAAACTGGTCAGTCAGTCACTCAGTCGGTCATTTCAGGTAATTTGGTTTTATTGAGTTGATAGGTCAATTTGTCACCATAAAGGGTTTCAAAGCTGACGTTTCGAGCGTCAGCCAAAGCGAATGTCGCTCAGTCAGTCAGAGTCGATCGGTCAGTCAGTCAGTCGGTCAGTCAGTCAGTCCGTCCGCCCGTCATTCAGTTAGTCAGTAAGCCCGTCACTCAATCAGTTTGCCCGTCACTCCCACAAAATTTATGCAAACAAGAATCTGGTTTGTAAAAGAAAAATTTAAGAATTTTTTAAATCAAAGTTATTTTAATATCAAGTATTCTTACTGTTGATTTAATTTACATTTTGAGGTTTTTCACTTTCTCTAAAACACCGTGAATTACTAGTTTTTGGAGTTGATTGACAACTTGGTTCTAACAGCCTGCAGGCCACCTCTTACTCGTTTTCAGCGTTCACGCATGCACAGACATTTGACCTCTGTCTTAGTAGCTGTTAGAGCAGTAAAAGATTTCACACACATTAGCTGAGGAGAAAATCAGTGTGGACTACCTTCACTTCAGACCACCTTTTATCTACTACAGGTATACGAACGTAATTACACTTTTTATGAAGTGGCTTGAAAATACGTTTCCTTTGTAAAATTAGAGCACAATCTAAACAGAAAGAGACGTCTAAAAAGTTACAATAATCATAATTACAAGAATACATCAGCTTTTTTAACAAATAAGTTAATCAGTTATCAATCCAGGCCAGTCACTGTTAATAAAAGCCAATTGCTGCAACAAGGCTGTACACCATTTATTGTTATACTGTTTTATAGATCTTTTATTTATAATGTTATTCGTCGGTCGAGAAGATCAGTTTCGGACAAAGCCATCTACACCCTCCAGGGGCTGAGCAAAGAATGGGGCATATGGCCTGAAAAGCATCACCTCCATGAGGAATGGGAAATTGTTGCCAAAACCTGCATCAAAAGAATAACAAGAAAACACCACTTCATTATCAATTCCTCCTCATGAACGAGACACAGTGATGTTATTTGTGAGTTTACAGTTCATTAGCATCTGCTGAATTACTGCAAGATCAAAAAATCAACTCTCCACACTCTGTCCCACATGTCTTACAATTTCAGCTCTGAGAATTTGGTGGTCAATGAAACAAAAGTCCCCTTGTTAGTATTTTGCCTTCTTCTCACCTCTTCTTAAGAGCTGCTTTAGAAGGTTTCTTTTTTACTTTAAGAGGAAATTCTTTTGGTCACTTAAAGGAGAATAAGGGTTATATTGGCTGGCAGAGTGTCTCATGTAGGATTACAACTCTGTTACCAAAACTTCCCTAACAGCCTGATAGGTGATTGACAAATTCTTGCTGATACATAGTGTCACTTTATAGGTTGTAACTGGATGGTAAACCATTGTTTCGTTCAAATTATAGCTCAGAAAAGTCTTGGGGGGGGGGGGGGGTGAGTCTGACCAAAGAAAGACAAATCTAACTCTTTCAGCTGCAACTAAAAAAGAGCAATAACAAATTTCTCCTTATAATATCAATGTAATTTTGGGCACAGAGGTGATGAAAATGAATATAAATATCAACCAGAGGATACTGATCTTCAGTGTAAAAATGTAAGGGTATCTCATTCTAGAGGGACAAGGAACCCTTAACCCGACTGTTTCCCCAGGGCAAACACGTCCACACAGTACAAAAGTATGTGTAGCAGCAGGCTCTCCCTGATAGAATGCCAGTTCTTTTCCAAGACTCAGTGGCACATAACTGCATACCTGATAAAGCAGTGGAAATTATTCATGTCAACTGATACCAGCTAGCTTAAAAGTAAGATGGATGCCTTTAGTGTCAAATGTTTTCCACGGTGGTAAGCCAGTCAGTAGATAGGATAATTTCCCCCCCCACCCCCCCACTCCAAGAGGCAGTATTCCAGGCACCTTTTGACAATGACTACATCAGTGGATGGGACTAATAAAGGTGGGGAAGGGGAACCCTCTCAAAAATCACTAGCAAACACTCAGGAGTGAAAGATGATTGCCACAAGACTGCTCTTAATCACTGAGATCCACTACAATATAGCTGTGATGGATGTTCCACATGAGCCTTCACTGACCAAAAGAGGCCACTATAATTCTGAAAATTAACCCATTCATTTCCAAGATCTCCTAATTGATTCTCCCGACTGTCTGCCATACAATTCTTGTAATGATAGTTTGGAGAAAATGGAGTTGGATCAAGTAATAACCCCCCTATATGATATTGTTTTTTTATTCTTATAATCACTTGTCTGCTTGATACTGTTTTGATATTGTAATGAGAAATTCTGTCTTAGTCACTCACAGGAGTAAAGGATTAACTGCATTAAAATGTCTAAATTTACCCTTCAGAATCCTTGTAGAAAATTTCATCAGAATTCTATTAAATCTAAAATTCCTTTGTAGGAAAAGTTACTTCTTTATCTCTTCTTAGAGTCATTTTAAAAGCTAGTTATGCTAGGTTTTACTAACTGTAAACAAACTGGACAAGTTCTTTTGTCTGAAAGATTTCTCTCAGGTGAATTCAATGAATGAAGACCATGTACATGGCCACACTTGAGGTACATGTAGGGCTGTTCATTGGTCACTCTGCTCGAGAGCTGAAAATGAATTATGTGAGGCCTCTTCAGCTTATCATTATTTGACCAACTTGATACCGTAGGTAGGTGGAGTGTGTATACTTTGTATTCCAGTGAAATTATTATTAATTTATCAGTTTTTAATGGTGAGAGCTTTCAACCAGCAAAATGGTTTTTAAAGTAATTCAGACACCTTTGAATTTGAGTAGTGATTTCTATTAAAACCTCATTTTCAAAGGCCTCCAATATTTATTTTTACAGAATTTAACTGATGTTTTCCAACAGTCATAAGTGACTGCAAATGGCAGGATTGACTGAAAAACATCTGTTAGGTTAATTATAAACTTGACTTTCTGTTTCATAAAGAGTGCGCTCACAGTCTGATAATGATGATGATGATGATAATAATGATGATGATGAGGACAATGAAGATGACATTGATGATAATGAAAGTAATGATGATGAAAATGAATTAAACTCTAAAATTGATTTCAGTAAAGAGTTGCTTCTCCGTCCCAGATTCAGGTTCCACCAATATTTCTTGCTAGTTCACTCTGAAGACCAAATGCACATTTTAAGGTGAAATGATATTACCCAGTTCTTGTTTCATCTTCTCAGCTGCTCACAAGTGTTCTCCACTATTTCTATCGCCTTCACATTTGTGCAAGGAAATGAGTATGTAGCTATCAAAATACCATAGGGAGAAACTGTACACTATGATTCCAGATCTGTTATGATGTGACATTGCATATACACTGAAGTAACAGGACAGAAAAACATTTATCAATAACATGAGTACTCGGGTAAATCAGTGGAAAACAAATCACACCAAAAAAAAACATTTGGGGGGTATTGTTAAATTGTATTTATCAACATGATTTCAAGTTGACTATCTGAAAATTTGCAAACAATAATGGTATAATGGCCTGCAAATGGTAGAGTTGGTGTAAAATTGTAATTTTATTGAAATCCCAAACACAGTCTGGCAAGCTTTAAGAGCTCACCAAGCTGGTTATAAAAGTATGCCACAAATATCTTCCGCTATGTCTATGCCTGTGTAAAACCCCAAATATGGTGAGTCCGTGGGTTATGAAGATGTGAACTATTGTGGATTGCAGTTAAGCAATGGAAGGGTCAGGTCAAGCATATTATTAAAAAGTTCACATTATTTGATAAACAGAGATCTGAATTTTTAAATACTTATTTTATGAGCTTCCATGAGTGTAGAAGATAGATTTGATCCTCAGAATATAAATACAATATCACGCCGACAAGTGATGAGAATAATTAAAGAAAAAGGTTAATTAGTGGGTTATTAGTTGATCGAATATCAAATTCTCCAAACTAACATCATAAGAATTGTATGGCAGACAGTAAGGAGAATTGCCTGTGTGATCTTGGGAGTTAAAAGACCTTTGTTGACATCTTTTCTCATGAAGTTTTTGTTATGAATACCAAGATTTTAATAGAGTAACTATTGTGGTCACGGGGAATGGGTCAAAAAAAAAAAAAAAAACCCTGGCCCATACAAAGTGTATGTTGACAAATTTTCTTCCCTCTCAACTCAGCAGAGAAAATTTACATTACCTACAAAAATTCTTTCGGTAGATAATTTATTAATCTCTTGATCACCATTTGCAGTTTGCAGAATAAATCCCTTTTGGCAAGCAGCAGAGTTTGTGGGAAAATGAAAGAAGGATTGAGGATCCTAGAAAACCATTTATTTCTGTTCAAAAAATTTAAGACATTGCTTTACAGTCAATGTAATTATGTTTTGAGGATTCTGTAAAAATATAAATACAGCTGTACCCCTCCCTGCTGGTGTTTATGACTCCCACCATCCCTTAGGAACTGTAACTTAAAATTCCAGTTTGGCTGATTACAATTATTTACAAAACATTCCCTTTGAAAGTGGACCACCTGGACATAAATTGCCTTATAATCCCTCACTTTTCTCTAGCCCTTAAGTGGGAAGCTTTGCAGATTAATGATAAACAAAGAGTTAATCTCCTACTTCCTGCCCTAGAATCTCTCATCTTATACTCTTCTCATGTCTATTCCACACCCCTCCTACACCCCTCCTACACCCCTCCCATTTCTCTCCCAACCCTTTCAGCTCCCTATTTCCCTGGGATCCCATACATTTCACTATTCCACTAAATCTTATAATTTGAATCTGGGAAATTTCCTGTAAGCAACCTAATTTTCTTCAAATTAGAAAAACAGAACCTTCCTTGTTCTTCAGCTGTTGTGGTAAAGATAACAAGAAACTGGTTATAGTATTTCTGCAAAAATCAAGAAGACCCACATCAAAACAATATCAAGCTGACAAGTGATGAGAATAAGGAAAAATATTACTTAATTAAGGGAATTATTAGTTGATCCAATACCAAATTCTCAGAACTAAGATCATAAGAATTGTTTGACAGACAGCAAGGAGAATTCCTCATGAGATCTCGGGATTGAAAGGGTTAGGTTCACCATCAAATGTTGGTATTTATTATCAACAGGCAACTTAAAACAAATGTCCACAAACCTTTCACTTCCAAAGATAAACAGAACTAAAATCCTATTGCAATAACACTTTACACCTTGATACCAGTATGCAAATTCTCTCTACTGTTCTCTTCACATATTTCTTAAAGTGTTGACAAGGAGAATTCATTTACCAATCAAGAGGTTCTTTATTAGTGATCATTATCTTTATTCTCCTAACATTAATGTTTGATTCAGGGCTAATGAATCATTATGGAAGTCAAAGGGGTAAAGACTCATACTGAGAAGCAGTGAGAACTAAGAAAATTATCAACTAGTTTGTAGGGGATATTGCTTTGATACAATACCAATTTCTCAGGATTGACTAGGAACAAAACAAACTGTCATCCATGAGGAGAATTGGCTCTATGGTAATAGGAGAATAAAACATTTTAAGTATACAGGCCAAATATAGCAACTTTTACCTGATTCAGATCTTTGAGGTTCCCATATAAGTAGATTAAATCTCCCTGTTTGGTCAAGAAAATCACGCTATCAAGAATGGTGCCAACAAACAGATGTTCTGTGGATGTATGTCAGCTATAAATGGGAAATGAATTGCTCTGGTTTAAATCTGATCTTTAGAGAGGGACTTCTATGGATCAACACAACTGTGCCACCAAGACTTGGAGTTAAACTATGTTCAGGAGCATTTTTCAACACCAATCCAGACTAGACACCATTAACTTGTGCTACAAAATAGTATTTCATGTATCACTATTGGATGAGAACCTGTGAAAAACCCGTGAACAACGTGTGAAATATCATCTGACACAGAAACACCCTGTGAAAAAACCTGTGAATTTTGCAAGGGCTAAACTTTGGTGAAAAATCACAAAATTTAGAACCTGTGAAAAAACCTGTGAATTTTAAGAACTGTGAAAAAACATGTGAGCAAAATAGGAAGAAATTCCACTTTTAAAACCTGTGAAATAACCTCTGAAGAAATTTCACTGAAAACATGCTTAAAAAACCTGTGAAAAAACATGTGAGTTGCCAAATTGTAGATTTGGCTATCCAGACCAATCTAAGAAATTGCAGGATTTGGTTAAATCTTGCAATTCTTTGATTAACCAGGCCAATCATCTCATTTGTGCAGACATTGCCAAATGATACACATTGAAATCCGCAGGCTCAATTGGCAGGGCCAATCTTTAAATTATTTGGTTTTTTTTTTTTGATACGTTATTTTTTGACAAATTGAAATTGGTTTTCATGTGTCCGTCTTGTGAATTTCATCATATATAACATTGTCAAAGAAGCTGGGGATCCACTTGCCTTGTGGATCTGCAGACTATTTTGACAATTGTCATTAATAGGACACATTGAAAACTGACAATTTTGTTTTTTTATGACAACAAATTGTCAAATTGTCTGCTCTTGCTCATTTAGACGTCACATAAATTATAAGTTTACTTGTCAGCTGTCTGCTTACAGACAATCAAAATTAGGCAATGAGCGTGCAATAATTTCTGTGGTTATCATTAAATCTTACTTTGCTCATAGTGGGATTTAATAGGGTATATACGGTAAAATTAAATGAAAATCCAAAGAATTATTACATCCTGTAAACCACAAGTTTTTCCATGATTTTTCCCCATGATTATGATAAAAATATCAAAATAAGACAAAAAATACATAAGATGCACGATCCTCGCAGTAGATAGTGCTATTTAAGCAATAGCGAAAATCAGACCTTAAAAAAATCAGGCCTGTACGGGATGCGAACCACTGACCTCTGTGGTACTAGTGCAGCCCTCTACCAATTGAGCTAACAAGCCAACTGGGAGCAGGCCGTTAAGTTGATTCGTAATAAACCCGTGAAAGTGATAAATGAGATACAATGAAATACATGAAGTTCATATATTTTCTACTAGTGCGGTATTAGATACATATGATGCACGATCCTCGCAGTAGATAGCGCTATTTAAGCACGATCCTCGCAGTAGATAGCGCTATTTAAGCAACAGTGAAAATCAGACCTGAAAAAAATCAGGCCTGTACCGGATTCGAACCACTGACCTCTGCGATACTAGTGCAGCGCTCTACCAATTGAGCTAACAAGCCAACTGGGAGCAGGCCGTTAAGTTGATTTGTAATAAAAATCAGGCCATACAGGCCTGATTTTTTTCAGGTCTGATTTTCGCTATTGCTTAAATAGCACTATCTACTGCGAGGATCGTGCATCATATGTATCTAATACCGCAGTACAAAATGCTTGAAACGTCAGCTTTTGTAATTGTTACGGTGGTCAATTTCTCATTTCAACTTTGTTGATATATCCAAATTATTTTGTCACCCTCACCGACGCAGCCCCAAACAGTTTTTTTAGAAACTATCAGCCTTTATTCATTAATATATATACTGGCTTTATCATTATGTCACCAGGTAGCTTATAAAAGAACTATTTGTTATAAGTGGTGTGTTTCAATAGAGCTACAGAGGGAGTACACTAAAAGCAATTGCAAATGTAACTGACAGTATTTTCTGTAAACTAAGCCAATTTCATGTACATCCATCATGATATTTAGTAAAATGTGTCCAACTTGGCCTTTTTTTATGTCAGTACTATTAAATTTTAACATTAAATGATGCTTGATGTTTGGTCAAATTATTGGAAATTAACAAGTCATGAAGATTTACTTCAAAGGATTCAATATGATGCCAATATTGTGCATGTGGTGGCACTGCAGTGGCTTGAGTGCACTCTCTCGATGAGAGCTAGTGAAGTAGTTGAAAGACAAGGAAAGTTTGACTGGTATAGAAAGAATTTAAAAGGAAGAACAAGATCTTATAATTAGTTAAGATTAATGTGATGATATAAAGGCAATTAGTTGAGTACATGTATATCTTCCAAAATATGAGTAACCAATCCTTAATACACAATTTAAGGTCTGCTAGTCTAGCTATATATAGATGATACAGATGGAATGTATATCATCAAACTCATCATGTGTGGATCGATCAGTAAATATAAGGTAAGGGTGATTATTTTGTAACCTGTAGCAGTTAAGAAAATAATCATGTGCATACAATGTATACAAGAATCGTGGAGTCAGGTCATCTGACACAGTGAATATGGTGACTGTGGTACTAACAGCTGGAAACAAACTTATAATCAATGATATTTTTGTAGTTTATTTTAAAATATACGTCCATGTGGTACTTATCTTGCTAATGTGACAGCGGAGCATTTTGTTGTTGGCATTACAAAATATTTCAAACCTCATCAACTTTAACTAATATAAGTTACTTTTTGCACTGTGCAAAAAGTAACTTTTTCAGATGTCTTTAAAACTAATTAATAAGTCTTTGGGATGGTGAAAAAGCTCCTAATTTGTCTTAAACACCTTAATCTAATTTTCTCACAAACTTTTAAAGAATTTCTGCACATCTCACAAGCTGTCATTGTGAAATTAAAAGGCTGGGAAATGTGTGCGCTGTTAGTACCTCCTGTGGTCTCATACAAAGCCATAGAAAACTTTCCTAAGGCTTTGTATCAGGGCTTTTATCTGGAATATATCTAGTAGCACTGCAGGTTACTTCATTATGCTTACCGTAAGATGTCATAGTCTTGCCAGTTTTTGACAGAAAGGTTTAAGGTGAAACGAGAAAGCGTCTTCACTGGAGCACCTACAAAATTACAGTTTTCTATTTTTTGACAGCATGCCTTCTGCTATCCCACAATGTTTAACAAAACAATTCGTGAAAAAGTGTGACGCAACAAGTTACGCGTGACAGAACAGTCTGCTTGCAAAACATGCAGTTCCTTAAATGCAAATCACACATAGCTAAAGCACTGCTGACACAACAGTTTGGTTATGGTGCCTATTAATACTCTCCGCTCTGACGAAGGGCTAACGCTCGAAACGTCAGCTTTTAAACTCTTTATGTGGTCACTTTACATTGTCAACTTGGTTGATAAAACCAAATTACCAATTAATACTCTGTTTCGTAGCATCTAAAACAAAGTTGTGGGGGGTTAAATTGAGAGAAGGTGATTTAGCTCTGAAGCGAGGTCTTGAAAGTTGTTTCATTCGCGTTGCCAGATCTGTGTACCGTTGGAAAAATATTGTAAACAGCGAACTTCACAAAACAATATGAAACAAATACCTGAGACGAACTCACTCCAGGCCTCCCCTGATTGCATCTGTTAACCTCTTCTTTCTTGGCCTTACGTACCCTTCCCTTAGTTCATCTGAAGCACTTAACGCTTAATCTAAGTCAATATGTTAGGTAGCAGAACAAACACCAGTCTACTACAAGAGGAAAACTCAAGGTTATGTAGTTATCGACAGGCATTCCTATCATATTAGTTACCAGTCTCTTTCAGAATTTCATTGGTTCGCAGCTTCTCGTAGCCGAAAAGGAGCCGAAAGCAGCCGAAAGCAGCCGAAAGCAGGTCGAAAAAATAAGTGCTATTTGAAGATTTTATGATCATAATGGTGCATCATTTAAAAGGCCTCAAAAAAAATTTTTGTTTGTTTATTATCAAAGTCATATTTCAAAGTATCACATCACCTACTGTGGCGTCGGAAATTTATCAGGGGAATTCATCAGCGGAATTTCCCTTTCAGGGGTGCATGTATCCGATCAATGACCATCACGCCACAAGAACAATAGATTATAGATGTTTCTTTAGTCGGTGCGTAACTTGCGTCGCTTTCCTAACACTGAGATCAAGTTTTAAAATGAATTCGAGAAGTAATCGCGGATTTCGTGTATATATATTTAATTCACAGTAGTCAGCCTCTTTGTGCACCGGCAAGACTTCTGACATTTTAGCTTGAATTTCAAGATAGGTAAATAGCAGTTTTCCATCTACTTAACAAGACTAACCGCCATATCGATGAAGGTCTGCGATAAATGTTTGTTACCCAAACAGCATCTTTCATAACATAAAAGGAAACATGATCGGTACATCTTGCTGTTTTCTGATCGATGTTCCTTCGTGGGTGTGAGATAAATTTTGTCTTCGAATCCAAAGTCACAACAAAAAAAGGGAGAAGAAGTATTTTAAAACAATATCATGACAATCACTCATTACGGAGACAATAAATTTTTAAACTTTTCGCTTGGTTACTGAAATATCTTTCAAACTTTCAGAAAGAATGGGTAAAACTAAGAGAAGCACATTACGAGATTTTCCCAAAGTCTTAAACTCCCAAGAATTTGTTGTATTTGTTATGCGTCATCGCTTCCAATTTCTTGGGTTACGACGTACTGTGCAACACGAGAGTTTCACTTGAGATCGGGAATTGTGTAATAACACATAATTTTTGAAATAGTTTAGAATCGAAGGGAAATTTCCCTTGCATTGCAAGCTCAAGTGCATCTGACCTATGACCATCACGCCATATTTGTTTCCAAAAACAATAGTTTGACTGCTTCGATGCATAAGTTAATTTGAGTTGCGTTTCTAACACTGATGGCCGTTTAAGAATTAATTTCAAGTTCTAATCATTGGATTTGTGCATGTTTCATAACGGTAATCAGCCTCATCATGCGCTGTCAAGACTTTTGACAATTTACTGAACTTGAATTTCAAGGTAGGTTGATAACATTTTGGCAATATACTTACTCAGCAAGACTAACTACACATCGATGATAGAAGTTTGCTGTACAAACGGCATCTTTCATGACATGACAAGAAATATCGCTGCATCTTGTCGTTTTCTGACAGCCTTTGTTAGTCGCTACGACCTGAGATATATTACGTGCTTTTAAAAACAGTCACAACAGAAATGTAAAACACCATATCAATGGAGGTCTGTGATGAATTAAAATCTTCAATCATTGCGGAAGCTTTTCGCGTAGTTATCGAAATGTCTATCGAAGTCTATGTTAAACTCGAGTGAAAAGGTCCCAAGAATGGGTGAGACTGAGTCAGACCCTGAGACTGCGAAATGCACATTACGGGATTTTTCCAAAGTCTTCAGCTTCCAATAATTTGTTCTGTTTGTTACTGCGTCATCACTTTCGATTTCTTGAATTCCGGTCGACGTAGGGTGCAACACGAGAGTTTTAATATAGCCTCGGATACATCTAAAAAGAGGATGAGGGAGAATACAGGGTTATAAGCTAAGAGAAGAAAGTGTAAGGTGTATGTCTTCAATCTGATGTCAACTCAGACGACTTTCATTTCTGAATGTTGGGGGTTTAAAGTTAATTTATGTAAATTTGCGTGTTACGAGGAATTTTTTTATTTTCATTAATGTGCATTTGAATCATTAAGCGTGAACAAGGAGATCATTGTTTAAAAACTCTATGATTTTGTAGGAAACTTTACTTCTGTCGTTTCTTTTATCTATTTTTACTTTTTTTGTCCTTTTTTTCACTGTCACCGCACACAAAGCAGTTTAAAACAGTCAAATAGAAAGCAGTTCGATTTTCGTCTTGGGTCACAGGTCAACGATAGTGATTTTGTTTAAAAAGGCTTGGTGAAAAGTCGCGCTTCATCGCGCTCCGCTCGTGCACCAACTCATCCGCACCAAAATTGAATGATGACCTTCTCCTGTTGTAGCTGGGTTACTGTGTCATAAGTAGGATACATCACTCTCTTAATATTGAAGTGACACCCATAAAGTAAATTTTGAAAGGATGACCCCAACGTTTTTATATTCACCAACTATTACATCAGTCAATTAGAAGCTTTAATAATCCCCCATCCGTCTGTGCCGGGGGAGGGAAATTCGAAGCTTGCATGGATGGAGACTATGAATCGGAAGTGTCAATTTTCTTCTTCTTTTTTTTTTTATTTTTTTTTTCTTTGTTTTTTCTTTTTTCGTAAATGGTGCTCAATGAGTATAAAGTCGTGGTTACTGATCTGACTTTTACAAAAAGTGTGACCATCAGAACCAGCACTTGAGTGAGGCATTTCTGGGGGGATCCAGGGTTGGTTTGGGTGGTTCGGTCGAACCACCTAAATTTTCCCTCAGGACGCTGGAAATCATGTTTCCAAAGACCTAATTTTGAAAATCTCAGACCCCTCAGGAGGGGGACAATTCTCCGAACCCCCCTTGACTAAATCCTGGATCCGCCCCTGCATTTAAACACAATTTTGGCCCAGGGAGGCTGGAATTTGAACTAACCAACTCTTAAAAGTTCAAATGTCAGGAGGTTTCCTGAGGGGAGGGGGATGTTCAAACTTCCAATTGATCGACACTTATTTGTAGTTATCAGCATGTACTTGCATATTAATGAGTATGCTAGGTTCTGTTCCGAACTTGTGGGGTACACTCTACTCTCAAACGTGAAATCTTAGTTTTTATCGTTTTCATGTCGCAACTTCCTACCCTCTCTCAATTTTTAATAAGCGCGAATGTGTAAGTGTCAGGTCACGCAACTTTCGTTTAGTTCGATCGCTCATGGTTAGTGCTTTTCAGTTGTTAGCGTTTTTGTAATGGGGTGTGTTAAGTGTATTTGACATGTTACACTGAATAAATCACCTCTCAAAATATCTCTGTTCAGGTTGTTAAAGAAATTGTATCCAACTGCTGCGATCTCAAAAGTCAGAGCCAAACATGTCACTGCAGCCCTTTAGTGACAAGCAGCTGAATTATTTCAAGTTTGCCTCCATCGTGTTGAATGAGTTCGCGAACGCTTTGCGTCAAACGTTCAAGTCCATGTGGGACAAAACCTTTGGGCATCGGCCCGGATATCAATTGTGGGATGACTCCATAGCAGTAAGGAACTTGTTTCTCGCCGAAGAGGGTGGCAAGTCCAAAGTTCCTACACACCTCTCCTGTGAAGAATGGGACTGTACAGCCCTTTTTCAGACCACCATATATGCGCAGTCCTTCGCCATGTTGGACGGCACAGGCCATAAGAGGACCCTTGGTGAGTTGTACTTGAAGCACTTTAAAATACCTCATGGAAAGTTTCATGTATCTGTGGTGAGTCCAAGTGGAAACCAAGCCGAGACGTTTACACTCGCGATTGATCAGCTTCGACTGTTAAGAAATGCACTTTGTCACTCACAAAAGTCGGAGATTGATAAACCAACATTTGACCGATACATGCAGCTGGCTAAAGAAGCATTCAAAGCTCTTGGTATCAAAACTGACCCAATTGATGTCATCGGTAGTTTGACAGAGTCCGACTTTCCCACAACAGCAGTTCGCAATCTAGAGCACGGTATCAATCAAGAGCTTCGAGAGCGAATCAAATTTCTCGAAGGCGAGGGTTCAAGTATTGACGAATTAAAGGCGTTGACAAATGCAATAAAGGAAAAAGTTGAAGGTGGAGCAAGTAAGGAGGACCTTGCTTTATTGGAGAAGAAGATGGATGAATTGAGAGAACAAAATAATATAACCCAGAAAGGTACAATCTTAATACACTCCTGTAGCTACGTTAGATTTTTTAAAGGGTTTGTTCAAGAATCGACTTGATTTCTATCTTCACCGCTAAAATAGGGCAAAATGCGTAGTCATCATTGAGCTAACCGCCTCCCGGTTAGCTCAATGGATAGAGCACTGGACTGTAGTGCGGGAGGTCGAGGGTTCGGGCCCCGGCCGGACCAACACTCAAGGTCTTAAAATAATTGAGAAGAATTTGCTACCTTTCTATAACATCAAGAAATGGTTAGATATTCTAGTCTTCTCGGATAGGGACGAATAAATGGAGGTCCCGTCTTCTGCAGGGTTGGGGCAGGAGACGTTAATTTCCCACACACGAGATTACTGTGTGATGGATGTCCTCCCCTGGGGTGGGATGGGTGGGTTAGGACAGCATGTCCACATCAGCTATTACAGCTGCCACATTAATCAACCTGCTGAAACAAATAAATGAACTTCATTATTCATAACTGATAAAGCGGTAAATTTTAACGCCACCTCGCTTCATGAAGGGCCCTAAATTAGAGAAGAATGGACCAAAATTGACCCACTAGGCTTCGTGAAATTTACTTCACTGAGTTTTAGAAGTGCATGCTAACCTCTAAATTAGTACACGGAATTTTGAAGATTAAAGATGTGTCTACGATTTGTATCTAAAATGAAGGACATTACATGAAGTAAAAGAATTATCCTTTCGCGACTGAAAGTTGCGGAAACCAACCTTTTGTTGACCCGAGAGTATTGCATACATTTTCATTGTTTGAAACAGATTGCTGAGAGATAAAAAATGGTATGCGAGGCTCACTTTGATGCGTCAGAGGCATACGGCTCAGTTGCTGAGCAACTTTCAAAAAGCCCCATGACATTTAATGAATCATGTTGACAATATAAGGTTTAATTGCGTTATTTCGACATTGTCAGTTGATTTAAACTTCTTTGATATCATAAGAGATTACTTACCATGACTGTCACTGTTCTTTGCCATTTGAAAGATTCAAAGGCACTGCTTCCGCCATCATGTCTTCCTCCGATGGTTCCACACTTCACTGGCCGCCAAAGAGAGTGCGAAGACATCGTCGGTCACGTGGCTTCCACATCCACCCGAATCGTGTCGATATGGGGCTCGCCTGGTTTCGGAAAAACTTCTGTGGCAACTGCTGTGGGACATAAACTCCAGGATAAAGAATTGTCCGTCTACTTCTTCTCCTTACGAGGGCTAAACTCAAAATCTGATTTGATATCAAAGCTGTTTAGCTTTTTCAGGAGAGCTTCTAGAGAAGATGAAATACCCCAGCGGCTATCAATGGACGAAGAGCTTTTTCAAGTTCTGGCCAAGATTCCAGACAAGTTTGTGGTGATTCTTGACAATGCTGATGAATTACTCGAAAGCGGAGCGCCAAACGTGAAAGAAGATTTCATACAGTTTCTTAGAGACATTCTCAGTCGATCCAAGAAGGCAACTTTTGTTATTACTACAAGGGAGTCGCTTGAATTTATGAATGTGCACTTTAAAGACCACCAGGCAGTGAGAATACGGCCATTAGATGAGTCCTTCTCTCAAGCGTTGGTGAGTGAGTTACTTCCAAATGCTATTTCCGCATTTGATTGTGGAAAAATTGCGAAAATCTGCGAGCATGTGCCTCTGGCCATTAAGCTGTTGTGCTCCACCATTTCTGAAGATAGCACTCAAGCAAGTCACTTTCTCGAGGAGTGGAAGGAATCTGTAGAAAGAAACATTGTCGATCTGTTAGACAATCCAGACTATCCTGGTAATCTGAGATTAAAATTTCTATTTGAATCATCCTTTCTAAGACTTTCAGTACAAGACAGAGAGGCAGTGGTTTCTTTGTGCATTCTATCGGAAGATTTTAACATCTCGGTTGCCGCAGCCGTTATGGGAGTTAAAACAACGCTCGAGGCAAAGAAAATCTTACAAAGGCTTCAAAGGAAATCACTTCTTGACTCTGGTTCCAAACCTGATTCATTTTCGATGCATAAACTGCTTCAGTCCTTTGTTAGAGAAAGAGGAGAAGACGAAATGAAAAAAATAGTGCTGAATTCAAAAGTGCGCTTTTCTGCATTTTACGTTTCTCTTTTTGAGAAGTTGAACGCACAGTTTTTGACAGGACATTCAAAGTCAGCATTTGTTGAATTCTATGAAGAGAAGCAAAATATTATTCTGAGTCTAACCGAAAGTTGCTCGGATCCTAAGACATGTGACGCTGTTTTTGGTGTTTTAATAGAAGCAGAGATATTTCTAGATTCCCTGTTCTGGTGCGAGGGAAACGTCTTCAACGAGCTTTATGAATCAGCAATCAATCAAGCGAAAAAGCTTAGAAAAAGGGTTTTTAACAACCAGCTTCTGGTTTCCCTGGCGTTTGGTGAGGTGTGTTGGGGCACAAAAGGAAGAACGATGAAGCTGCTTTCCGACGCCGAGGAGGAGCAAATGTCATGTTCATCCTTCTCAGTGGGACATAGAGGAAAACTCTTGTGTTATAGAGGAATCTGTCAAGTGGCTTCTGGGAAAACAGAGGATGGAGTTCGAAACTTAGAAAATGCTCTTTCGTTGATGTCTAGCAACGCTGACCAGAGAATTCTCAGAGTAACGGCAATACAAGTTCTTACGATTTATCACCGCTTTAAAAACCACTATTCAATTGCCCCACAGTTTTATAACAAGGCGTTGCAAGAATGTAGAGCAGTGGGAGACACAAGTCTTCTTATCATTCCACCAATGGAAAAAAAGGAATTGAACTTTGTCGATGGAGAAACTCAAGAACGAAAGCCAGTTAGTCTTATTACTCAACCACTTAGACTAGAAATTATCTGTGTTGTAAGTGAAGCAACCAAGCATTTATTCGATGACTGTACCAAGCGATTAATGAGGAATACTGTTATTCAAATGGCAGAGGAAATACATAAGCCGCTCTGCCTAACATCATTTGGGAAAGCACACGCAAACACGGCTCAGAGTTACGAATCCCTCGGATCAACACAACACAATTTGGGCGACCTAGCTTCAGCAGTTCAGTCGAAACAACATGCTCTTAGTATCAGAGTTGAACTGTTTGGAAAAGAACACCCAGATACAGCAAGGAGTTATCAATCACTCGGAGTAACGCAGCACGATCTGGGCGACTTTGATTCAGCGCTTCAATCCAAACAGCATGCACTCGACATCCGTATTAAACTGTTTGGTGAGGAACACGCAGACACAGCCAGGAGTTACGAGTCACTCGGAGTAACACAGCACGAGCAGGGCGACTTTCCTTCAGCACTTCAGTCCAAACAGCATGCACTCGAGATCCGTACTAAACTGTTTGGAGAAGAACATGTAGACACAGCTAGGAGTTACCAATCACTAGGAGTAACACAGTACAAGATGGGTGACTTTGCTTCTGCACACCATTCTGAACAAAATGCACTCGACATCCGTATTAAACTGTTTGGAGAAGAACACACAGACACAGCCAGGAGTTACGAGTCACTCGGAATAACACAGCACGACCAGGGCGACTTTCCTTCAGCGCTTCAGTCCAAACAGCATGCACTCAACATCCGTATTAAACTGTTTGGAGAAGAACACGCAGACACAGCCAGGAGTTACGAGTCACTCGGAGTAACACAGCACGAGCAGGGCGACTTTCCTTCAGCACTTCAGTCCAAACAGCATGCACTCGAGATCCGTACTAAACTGTTTGGAGAAGAACATGTAGACACAGCCAGGAGTTACCAATCACTAGGAGTAACACAGTACAAGATGGGTGACTTTCCTTCTGCACACCATTCTGAACAAAATGCACTCGACATCCGTATTAAACTGTTCGGAGAAGAACACACAGACACAGCCAGGAGTTACGAGTCACTCGGAATAACACAGCACAACCAGGGCGACTTTCCTTCAGCGCTTCAGTCCAAACAGCATGCACTCAACATCCGTATTAAACTGTTTGGAGAAGAACACGCAGACACAGCCAGGAGTTACGAGTCACTCGGAGTAACACAGCACGAGCAGGGCGCCTTTCCTTCAGCGCTTCAGTCCAAACAGCATGCACTCGATATCCGTATTAAACTGTTTGGAGAAGAACACGCAGACACAGCCAGGAGTTACGAGTCAGTCGGAGTAACTCAGCACGAGCAGGGCGCCTTTCCTTCAGCGATTCAGTCGAAACAGCATGCACTCGACATCCGTATTAAACTGTTTGGAGAAGAACACGCAGACACAGCTAGGAGTTACGAGTCACTCGGAGTAACACAGCACGAGCAGGGGGCCTTTCCTTCAGCGCTTCAGTCGAAACAGCATGCACTCGACATCCGTATTAAACTGTTTGGAGAAGAACACGCAGACACAGCCAGCAGTTACGAGTCACTCGGAGTAACACAGCACCACCAGGGCGACTTTGGTGCAGCGCTTCAGTCCAAACAGCATGCACTCGACATCCGTATGAAACTGTTTGGAAAAGAACACGCAGACACAGCCAGGAGTTACCAATCACTCGGAGTAACACAGTACAAGATGGGTGACTTTGGTTCTGCACACCATTCTGAAGAACATGCACTCGATGTCCGTCGTAAACTGTTTGGAGAAGAACACGCATACACAGCCTGGAGTTACGAGTCACTCGGAATAACACAGCACGACCAGGGCGACTTTGCTTCAGCGCTTCAGTCCAAACAGCATGCACTGGACATCCGTATTAAACTGTTTGGAGAAGAACACGCAGACACAGCCAGGAGTTATAAGTCACTCGGAGTAACACAGCACGACCTGGGTGACTTTGCTTCAGCGCTTCAGTCCAAACAGCATGCACTCGACATCCGTATTAAACTGTTTGGAGAAGAACACGCAGACACAGCCAGCAGTTACGAGTCACTCGGAGTAACACAGCACCACCAGGGCGACTTTGGTTCAGCGCTTCAATCCAAACAGCATGCACTCGACATCCGTATTAAACTATTTGGAAAAGAACACGCAGACACAGCCAGAAGTTACCAATCACTAGGAGTAACACAGTACAAGATGGGTGACTTTGCTTCTGCACACCATTCTGAGGAACATGCACTCGAGGCCCATCGTAAACTGTTTGGAGAAGAGCACGCATCCACAGCCAGGAGTTACGAGTCACTCGGAGTAACACAGCACCAGCAGGGCGACTTTGCTTCTGCGCTTCAGTCCAAACAGCATGCACTCGACATCCGTATTAAACTGTTTGGAGAAGAACACGCAGACACAGCCAGGAGTTATAAGTCACTCGGAGTAGCACAGCACGACCTAGGTGACTTTGCTTCAGCGCTTCAGTCCAAACAGCAAGCACTCGACATCCGTATTAAACTGTTTGGAGAAGAACACGCAGACACAGCCAGCAGTTACCAATCACTCGGAGTAACACAGCACGAGCAGGGCGACTTTCCTTCAGCGCTTCAGTCCAAACAGCATGCACTCAACATCCGTATTAAACTGTTTGGAGAAGAACACGCAGACACAGCTAGGAGTTACGAGTCACTCGGAGTAACACAGTACAAGATGGGTGACTTTCATTCTGCACACCATTCTGAAGAACACGCACTCGACGTCCGTCGTAAACTATTTGGAGAAGAACACGCAGACACAGCCAGGAGTTACGAGTTACTCGGAGTTACTCAGCATGAGCAGGGCGACTTTCCTTCAGCGCTTCAGTCCAAACAGCATGCACTCGACATCCGTATTAAACTGTTTGGAGAAGAACACGCAGACACAGCCAGGAGTTACGAGTTACTCGGAGTAACTCAGCACGAGCAGGGCGACTTTCCTTCAGCGCTTCAGTCCAAACAGCATGCACTCGACATCCGTATTAAACTGTTTGGAGAAGAACACGCAGACACAGCCAGCAGTTACCAATCACTCGGAGTAACACAGCACGAGCAGGGCGACTTTCTTTCAGCGCTTCAGTCCAACCAGCATGCACTTGATATCCGTATTAAACTGTTTGGAGAAGAACATGCAGACACAGCCAGGAGTTACGAGTTACTCGGAGCAACACAGTACAAGATGGGTCACTTTCATTCTGCACACCATTCTCAAGAACATGCACTCGACGTCCGTCATAAACTCTTTGGAGAAGAACACGCAGACACAGCCAGGAGTTACCAATCACTAGGAGTAACACAGTACAAGATGGGTGACTTTCCCCTTTGCACACCATTCTGAAGAAAATGCATTCCAAGGTGCATATTAAACTGTTTGGAGATGAACACGCACAGCCAGGAGTTATGATTCACTCGGAGTAACACAGCACGACCTAGGTGAGTTTGCTTCAGCGCTTCAGTCGAAACAGCATGCACTCGACAGCCGTACTAAACTGTCTGGAGAAGAACACGCAGACACAGCCAGGAGTTACCAGTCACTCGGAGTAACACAGTACAACCTTAGCGACTTTGCTTCAGCGCTCCATTGTGAAGAACAGGTAATCGACGTTCGTCGTAAAATGCTTGGAGAAGAACACGCAGACACAGCCAGGAGTTATGACTCACTTGGAGTAATACAGCAGGGATTAGGCGACTTTGCTTCAGCCCTTCAGTCCAAACAGCATGCACTCGACATCCGTATTAAACTGTTCGGAGAAGAACACGCAGACACAGCCAGGAGTTACGAGTCACTCGGAATAACACAGCACGACCAGGGCGACTCCGGGTCACCCCTTCAGTCCAAACAGCATGCACTCGACATCCGTATTAAACTGTTTGGAGAAGAACACGCAGACACAGCCAGGAATTATCAATCACTCGGAGTAACACAGCACGACCTACGCGACTTTGCTTCAGCGCTTAAGTCCAAACAGCATGCACTCGACATCCGTATTAAACTGTTTGAAGAAGAACACGCAGACACAACCAGGAGTTATGAGTCAATCGGAGTAACACAGCACGACCTAGGCGACTTTGCTTCAGCGCTTCAGTCCAAACAGCATGCACTCGACATCCGTATTAAACTGTTTGGAGAAGAACACGCAGACACAGCCAGCAGTTACGAGTCACTTGGATTAACACAGCACGAGCAGGGCGACTTTCGTTCAGCGCTTGAGTCCAACCAGCATGCACTTGATATCCGTATTAAACTGTTTGGAGAAGAACACGCAGACACAGCCAGGAGTTATAAGTCACTCGGAGTAACACAGCACGACCTAGGTGACTTTGCTTCAGCGCTTCACTCCAAACAGCATGCACTCGATATCCGTATTAAACTGTTTGGAAGGGAACACGCAGACACAGCTAGGAGTTACCAATCACTCGGAGTAACACAGCACAGTTTGGGCGACTTTGCTTCAGCGGTTAAGTCCGAATAGCAGGCACTTTACATTCATATTAAACTGTTTTTTAAACTGTTTAGGAACGTTTCTTCAGCGGTTCAGTCAACAAAGCATGCACTTGACATTCGTGCCACTCAGAGTAACACAGTATTAGTTGGGAGACTTTGCTTCACCCTCGCAGTCAACACTAGTCGCATTTTTCTTAGTTTTCTTTGTTTTTGTTTTATTGTTATGATCATATATATAATTATGCAAAGTCAAATTCACATAAACTACTAAAAGAAGGGTTAACATTACTTGAAACACTAAAATTGCTTAACAATTAACAATAAATAATACTTATATTACGATACTATGACTACTTACAAATCTATATTTTTTCTCATCCATCACAATAGTATTCTACCTCGTTATCGTGCTGTAAGATCACATGAGATAGCAAGCGCATGCGCCAACTCAGTGCAAGCTTACGCCTTCGACAGTCCAACTGCGCTTTTAGAACTGAGAGAAAAGACGCCGCATCTTCTGCTGTAAATGGCTGACAATCCATCTTTAACCCCTCCTTAAGAGGTCAGAGGTAAGGAAAAATCCTGTAAGGAGGACCTTAGCACTGATGAAGTGCGTAAATTAGCTGGAAAACCAGCCTCACAAAAAGGCGGGAAAAGGCCTTCAACTGCTCAAGCACCCATGAACTTGGCAAACGAAGGAAGTTCTGGTGTTACCCTAAACGCGGCAGCTCTTGGTTCCGTTATTGCCGAAGCCCTTAAGGGTTCATTTGAAGTAGTAGTAGTAGTAGTAGTAATTTATTTATCCACATTTCACAATTAAGTATAACTCGTTTTAACGTGAACGTGCCAGGTCAAAATAATATATATAACAGGCTAGACAATGATGATAACAATAGTAATAAAAAGGAGCTATAAAATCATATGGGAATCATGATGCATATATAGGAAATAAATAGGAATCAATAAGACTGAGAGGGAACAAGCTAGGGATAAAATAAACTATGTACAAAAGTTGCATTCACACTCCACTCTGGTAGTCAAGTTGACCTCGTCCAGCATTGATTTAAAAATATTAAGAGGAGCTCTTCTTGCATAGTCAGGTAGATTATTCCATAATCTTGTAGTGACGTATTGATATGACCTATGCATGAATCTGCTAGAATAAGTAGGCTGATCAAGCTTGCAGAAGCCTCTGAGGTCATATTTATTATTACGAAATAAAAGCATCTCCCTAATATTATTCGGCCCCATGTTATATAAGCATTTATAAAAAAGGCAGAGAGCATGAGAATATCTGCGATGCTCTAGGGTCTTCAGTCCCACATGGTCAAGTAAGGTACTATATGAGTTTGACTTAGCCTTGTTTAAAAGAGTTCTAATGGCATACTGATTAGTGAGCTCCAGTTTGTTAGATAGGCCAGATGATAACCCAACTAAGATTGGAGCACAGTACTCTAAGTGTGGCAAAATAAATGCCTTGTAAATATTGACCATCACTTCTGAAGGTATGAATTTACGAACTCTCCTAAGAGCACTAACTTTGGCATTAACCTTATTACACACGGATTTAATGTGGGCTTTAAAAGATAAGGAGCTGTTAATAGTTAGACCTAATAACTTCATATCGTGTACCACATTCAAGGGAGGCCTAGTACGGTCAGCAAACAATTCATAACAAGGCGGATTATCACCCAAAGGCAATACTTTAGTTTTAGATTCGTTTATATTTAAGTAATTACGCTTGAACCATGACTGCAGCACATCGAACTTTCTCTGAGATCTTAACTCTAATGCATACTGAGTAGGGTGTGACAGATACAGTGTCGTATCATCAGCATAAAGCCTTAGTTTAGCATCTTTGACAAAATAAGTGAGATCATTAATGAATAGGTTGAATAGTAGAGGTCCCAATATTGATCCTTGAGGAACACCATGTTGGATTGTTTTCCAATCTGAGTAGTTATTACTAATCTTAACTCGTTGCAACCTTTCATGCAGATAAGAACGAATAAGGTTCACTGCGCTTTCGGTAAAGCCATAAGCTTTCAACTTGGAAATAAGTAGGCTGTGAGAGATTGAGTCAAAGGCCTTTGATAAGTCCATTGCAATGGCAATATTGTTTTTTAACCGTTTTTGTATGACTAATACAATTACTGAACCTACTCGCACAACTAACTGCTCTATGTCACTGATTGATCTCATCCTTACTAGTAACCCGGAACGTTTTGCTTTAAGTGGAACAATGAAACTAGGCCTCAATGACCATGACTTGATCTACACTATTCGTAAGCAGAAAATTGCTCGACCTCTACCAAAAGTCATTGAATACCGGAGTATGAAGGGATTCGATAAAGATTGTTATGTAGCGGATCTTGGCAAGATACCCTGGGACTCAGCCTACATATATGATGACATTGATGATATTTATGAGCACTGGCATCGTCTGTTTATTACCGTTGTTGATCAGCACTTGCCTTTCAAAAAGAAATACATCAGAGGCGATCAACTGCCCTGGATTACTCCCGAGATCTCTTCTACAATCTCCAGGCGTAATATACTTTTCAGGAAATTTAAGAGAAATGCAACTGATGACAACTGGAATCAATATAAGAAGCAGAGAAACCTTGTTACTACCTTAAAACGTAATTCTATGAAGTCTTATTTTATCCAGGCTCCTGCTGAATGTACCCACCCTGGTGAATTTTGGAAAAAATTTAAGCCTTTGTTACCTTCCAAAAGTACTCAACAACAACAAATACAACTCTTGGAGGAAGGTCGCTTGATTACAGACAACGTGGAAATAGCTAATATCTTCAACAAACATTTTATAGATGGTGCTGCTGCTCATATCCCTATCTTATCCGAACATGCTCTTGTTAATCACCTTAGTGTCAATGAAATTAGTCATAGATGTAATCAACTGCAATTTTCCTTCCACCAAGTTGAAGCGGGCTACGTAAAGAAACTGATAGATTCTCTGAATCCTAAAAAGGCCACTGGTCCGGATAAAATAACCAAGGGTTATTACTGTTTCCTCTGAGGCATTGGCAGTACAACTTACCAACCTTATAAATCACTGCATAACCATCCATGCTTGGCCAAGTTTGTGGAAACACGGCAATGCGAGTCCCCTTTACTAGAAGGATAGTCCTACCGATAAGGCGAACTATCGTCCAGTGTCTGTGTTAACATGCTTCTCTAAAATCTTTGAAAGAGTTTTGCATGACCAAATGTATGATTTGGCAAAGTTGATACTAAGTGATAGTCTATCAGGCTTTTTGAAGGGTCACTCATGTGCGACTGCTCTCCTTAAAATGACTGATGATTTCAGAGCTTCTCTGGATAACAAAGTTTCAGCTGTAGAATATAACGATGGAAGAAAATCGCTTGGCTTGTTTATAGTTGGAGACCTGTAACATACTAGGAAAATGAATCTTGAGTTGTTATGGCCTTTTACATCGATACATATAGACTCCATATCTGATGGTTCCAGTTTTGATCTCCTATATGCAGACACACTGTTCTTGATGTATCCCAGCAGGCCACCACCTCCCTTTTTCCGATACCGCCTCAGCATCCTATAATGTGGGTGTTGCAGGAGAGAGTTATTATATGTAGAGTCTAGCTTGGTTTCCGAGATGGCAAGGATGTGAAATAGGCCTTCATTTAGTAATAATTTAACTTCATCAATCTTGTTCCAGATGCTATTAATGTTTACGTGGGCGATAGACATGTTGTACTTATAATAAGACAGAATGTTCGTCTTGTAATTGGCTATTTCATCCACTTGAGGTTCGTCCATAGAGTCCAGGAAGGAATCAATAGAGGTATTAACCGTAGAGTTCAATGTTGTATTTGAGAATGGAAGAACTGATGATAAGTAGGGTGGACAGATCCAGCTAAAGTCATCCATCTGTTGGAATTCTCTGTACTGCTTTGAAGTAACATCACCACACTTCATGTGGCACCATGAGACGCAATGGTCACAGCTCAACGGTCGATGGTTTCGAGCAACAGTTTTCTAGCAAACAGCGCACTTTTCGGGTCTGGATTAACACTGATACCACCACTAACAATCAGACGAATCAAGTGAAAACTGCAGTTCGAATTTGAGTGGTAGTTGACTCTTGAAGCAAAGTATCCTTTACCACGAGGGAAGGATCCAAGATGGCGGACATGCTTCCAAAGGCAGGCATACTTATTCAGTGATGAAATTCCTCCTGTGTCGCCAACAGATTTTGACCGGGTGTGTTTTGGACCATTCCAAAAGCCTTTCAGCGTATTTTCACTCACATACGATAACGTAAGCGCTAGAAAAATCAAAAATAGTCGGGAGCAAGGGCAAGCTCGACTTCGCGCCATGCTGACCGCTGACCGCAGGGCTAAGGGATTCACCATGTTCTAAACGAGTCAGGGATTGGGTTCGAGTTGGGACCGCAAAGCATCTATGGATTGATTGAAGGGACAGACGAGTCATATTTACAAAGTAATTCTGAAATGCCTCACTATAATTGTTGCGTTCCTGGCTGTACAAACAGCTTTAGGAACGCTTCACATCTGCATTTCTACAGATTACCGAAAGATGAGTTTACCAGAAAGCAATACAAAGTCATTTTGAAGAATGATTCGCTAAAATTGGACTCCACAAATACTCGAATTTGCTCAGACCATTTCGAAGGTGGCGAGAAACTCAGTCGAGCTCATCTGCCGACTATATTTCCTTGGAAAAAGGCAGAAAGCACTAGACGACAGCTAAAAAGAGTCATCAGCTTCGAAGAAAATCTGGCAATTTAGGAAGCAAAAAAGAAGAAGAGGGAGGAAAAGAAAGACATGGCACAAGCATCAGTGACAGTCGAACATGAGAACAATCGTGAGACACAAACATCTCTCACAGGATTGGAAATCGAAACAATGTTAAAGGAGTTGCAAAAGCTTAAAAAGGACATCAGTGAATTGACAAATGAAAAGAATCAGCTGCTGGAGAAAAATGCCAAGTTGAGTGAAGAAAATGCAAACCTACTCGAGGCAAACTTAAAACTCGAGCAAGAAACAAAAAGACTAAGACACTCTCTTGAAAACTTTCGTTTCGATATTGAGAAATATAAAGACAATGCTGAAGACATTGCCTTTTATACTGGTTTACCAGACTATAATGCACTGCTGATATGTTTCGACATGGTTAAAGATGCAGCAGAGCATATTGAATATGAACATGAACGAACGCACCCAGGAATTCAGTGTGGCAGACCTCGATGTTTAACCAAGTTCCAAGAGTTTACTTTGACACTAGTGAGATTAAGGCTTGGATTGCTGGAAAAGGACCTTGCTCATCGGTTTAGTGTCTCAAGACCCCTTGTATCCAAAGTTTCAAGGGCCTGGACGAGATTTCTGAGGGGACAGTTTGAGCCACTTATTACTATTCCACCCAGGGAAGTTCTCAAACTCTACATGCCTGACATTTTCAAATCCTTCTATCCAGACTGTGTCATTATTGTGGACTGTACAGAGTTTGAGATGGAGAAACCTTCAGCACTTAATTCTCAATCTGCTTGCTACTCGTCATACAAGTCTAGAACGACGATGAAAGCCTTGCTTGGTATAACACCCAGGGGTGCTTTATGTTTTGTCAGTGAGCTATTTCCTGGTTCAACTTCTGACAAGGAAATAACAGCTCAAAGTGGACTGTTGGACATGTTACAACCTTATGATCAAGTTATGGCAGACAAAGGGTTCAACTGCACTGATGAGCTTGCTTCTGTGGGAGCAGAACTGATTAGACCAGCATTTTTGGTTAAAGATACACAATTCTCAAAAGAAGAAACCAACCACAACAAGATTGTTGCCAGTTTGAGAGTACATGTTGAGCGATTGATGGAGAGAATAAAGAATTGGCACATCTTTGACCACCGAACTCCAATTACTCTTGCCCCCATAGCATCTGATATGTTATTTGTAGTGGCTGGACTTTCTAATTTTTACCCTCCTTTGATTAATTAAAATTTATGTGAATATAAAGCAACATTTTAATACTTAACAATGGTATGGATTTATGTTTTATTGCCTTGCATTAAAATAGCATTGATAAACTAGTGTTTGATAATGTATTATGATATTGCCATCATACCACTGGACTGTAACCAGACTGGTTATAAGTCATTACAATAATCCAAGCACACTACACATGTAGTTAGTAAATATTTTACTCAGTCAAATATGAACATAACTGTGTACAATGTATAAAAATACTGAGTTAATGTGTATAGACAAAACAGATCGCTGTTTCTTTCAAGACAAAGTTTATCTAATCTTAGCTATAGCAAATACCTATAGGGTGGTTTTTAAAAAACCTGTGAAACAATTAATACTATTTACTTTCTAATAGTGCCAGTATTAAACAATAGAAACAAAAGCATTTAAGCAGAAAAGCACTAAACATGTACAAAACTTAGTACGTGTTTCACAGGCTTTTGAAAACCATTCTACCTTCACAAATATATTGTTTACACTCTGATAGTACTAAAAAGTGTGCAACATAATTTGGGCAAACCACTAATTCCCATTAAATTTTGATTTGCCTATTTCATTGTATAGTTTTCTTAAATTACACACTTTTACTGAAATGAACACATTGATTTTGACTGTTTTAAACTGAACGAGCATTCAATTTAGGAATTCCATACTTGACTCTAGGATACACAAGTTCTGGAACAATCCAGTCATTAAAAAAGGATTCCAGCTTGGGCAAAATAGACTTCCAGCGGTCTATTGAAAAATGTACTCTTTCACAAAACAGTGAATCACAGCCTGAACCCTTTACAACAAAATCTGTCCACTTTCTTCCAGTAACAAACATTTGCTGATGGACTTGGTAGAAGTATTTGTGTTTGTCATTTAATCTCAATGCATTACTGTTCTTTTTGCAAATGCTCTTGCGTAACAATACCTTTTCTAGTGTTTCATCCTTTGATGTCTGGACATACTTAACTTCTATAAGTCCCTCTGAATCAGAGGCTGATGGATCATGTACAAGGCCATCGGGGCTAGCACCGAGGTAACCATGTTCTTTTGAAACAAAAAACCCACATTTTGAGACTGTTATGCCTTCATCTCCTTGACTTTGCTTGAGAAGCTTGTAATCATTGATAATCTGGTCTTCCATTTTCAGTCCTTCCTCCATTGACTTACTTTGATAGGCCTTGTTGTAACCAAGTATATCTTTAATTATCTTAGTAGGGGACGTACTTTCTCTCTGTACAGCTACACGGTAACATTTTGTGGCAGTAATCCTTGGTTGTCTGTGGCGATGCCATAATTCAGTGTTTGATTGACCTCTAGTTTGTTCCTCAATATCTTGCCTTTGTAAATCATCAACCATAAGATTTCTCTTTGCTTTTTCAAACTTTTCTTTTAGCTCTTTTGCTGACACGGGATGACATTTGACTGGTGAAAGCAGAGAATCCTTTACATCCTGAAGTTTCTTTACTTCCTGAGGCAGTATATGTGTCCAAGCTACAGTGTTTCCTGATACCCTCTGGTACTCCTTCATCATTTCAAAAAACCTTGACTTGTTTTCATCGCGACAAGCATTTTGGTTTGCATTTACTGGAGAGTGATGAAGCTTACGTATCTTCTTCTCTTTCGTGTAGTCGTGCTTCACAAAAGTCATCTCATTTATGGGCTGTATTGCACCTTTTCTCTTTCGTGGCACATTCCACTTGCATGGTTTGGAGGTGCATGACTCATCAGACTCATCCAGTTTTTCCCTTACTTTACAATAGTTTTCTAAAGCAAAAAGTGTTGATGCAACATGGTTACATCTCCCATCTATGCCAGCAGGGCATTTGCAGTGGGCTCTTAGCATCTTTCCAAGTGAACTAATAACTAAGTAGCATGTATAAACTTTGTCCTTTTTCATAGATGGGAGGACTTGGCTTTTGATGTAGTGCTTGCCATTTTGTTGTAGGTGGCCTACGTACAGGACATGACCAGATTTAAAAAAGTTGAATCCTTTAACAAGTGGCTTAGCAGTGGAGAGCTGCTTTTTACATTCTACACCTTCGATCATAAATCTCCACACAGTTCCAAATGATATTTTTGGTAGTGCCTTTATATCTGGTTGGAATCCTTCTTTTGGGAATGAATCCTTTACTTCAGGCTCTTGATTCTCAAGTACGCCAAGTTGAGCTTTTTTCCGTAACAAATTGACGCCGCCATCCGGATCACGCAAGTATTTAACATCAAATCCATGCTTGATGTAGTCGTGTACTCTATAAGTCAAAATTAGAGCACTCATAAGTACGAGAGGACTTTATTAAATTCGAAAATTTCGATTATATTAAATTTTTACTCTTAGGAAATTTTAATAATAATTCTGAAAAGGCATATAATTACAAATAAAGTTGTTATAAATAAAAATAACTTATTGCGTGTAAAGGTTCTTAGTTTAAAAGTTGCCAGCTTCGATACGAACCTCGACACTAAAGCTTTCCTTGTTCCCGTCGTTTTTGCACCTCTGCAAAGCAGCCACCTCTTCAACTGGACAACGCTACATTTTTCAACAGAATCCCTTGGAAGTTTTGCCCCAGGAATATCTTCCTGAGTTAGTTTAACAGTTAGTTTGGCTTTGCTCTCGCTTTCAGCCATATTGATTTGGAAAATCTGTCCCTTCAAACAATCCATAGATGCTTTGCGGTCCCAATTCGGACCCAATCCCCAACTCGTTTAGAACATGGTGAATTCAATGAACGCGGGTTTCAGTTACTTGAACAGTCTGATTGCATCACGTTCAGGCGGCAATGATGACGAAGACTCGGCCGATAATTGTGATTCGAGTGTGTCTAAGGACGATGTTGAATCACTGGTCGAGGAAGAGCCACCCGCCAAGAAAAAGAGACTAAACGAACAAGGAAAGAACGGCAATCCTCTCATTACTAAGCTGACAAAAACCCTACAGCTCACCGAACATGTCGGTCCCGCTATCGACGGGGAACTTGCATCACTTGTGGATAAGATTATGAAGGAGAAAGGTAACGAAGAAAAAATAATGGAGTTAAAGAAACAACACGAAACTCCCGAAAATTGCGCCACCCTGTCGGAGACAAAGGTCAATCAGGGTGTCTGAAACAATTTAGATGAGTCAGCTCGGTCAACTGACTTAAAATTCCAAAAGGTTCAGAAAAGCCTGATTAAAGGAATAATAGTAGTCGTATCAGAGGTGAACAAGTTGATGGGCAACTCAGAACCTCAGACAGAAGATACTGTTAGTGCCCTAATGGATGGGGTGCTACTCTTGGCAAATGCTAACTAGGAGTTAAACTATCGACGAAGAGAGTTGATGAGACCACAACTCAATACAAATTATAGACACCTTTGCAGCCCATCAAATCCAGTGACGGCCGAATTGTTTGGAGATGATCTCCCAAAGGCTGTTATAGACATCTCAGACACAAACAGGCTGAGTTCAAAGCTCACCAAGGACGGCAGCTCTCATCACTCAAAAAGTAGCCAGCAACACCATGGCTGGCTGTAGTGTATGCCGGGATATAAGAAAGACTATTATAGGATAGGAACGAAGAAGAAGAGAGTATGGAGTCGGAGAATTAAGGACCGCGGTGTAATCCGGTTTAATCCGTTGTTTAGATACGCATATTAAACTCTACAATTGGCGACGAGGATAAACAGGAAATTTTTAGACATATGCAGAACAAATATGGCCGTGAACATCGAATTTGGAAATATACAACCTTTCGATTGCACAGGCCATCCGACAAGCGTGGGACCTCGTTGGAGACGATGGAAACGTTCTTTTGAGTTTTTTCTCGAGGCAAAGGGTATCACAAAAGACACACAAAAACAAGCCTTACTTTTGCATTGCGCTGTACAGGATGTTCAGGACATTTTTGTTACGCTGAGTGACTCTGGACCAACCCCAGAAGAAGAAACGCAGTATGCGAAAGCTATGAGACTACTGGACGCACATTTTTTGCCACAGGTTAACATCCCATTTGAACGACATCAGTTCCGTCAAGCAAAACAGGAAGAGTCCGAGACAACAGACCAGTTTGTGACCGGATTGTTCCAGCTTAGCGAGAATTGCGACTTCGGAACATCCAAGGAAGAACAAATACGCGATCAGTTAATTGATAAATGTCGGTCCCATGATCTTCGCAAGAAACTACTCGCTGTCAGTGGTAAACACACACTTCAGAAGGCTAGAGATGTTGCTAGATCCATGGAAGCTGCTCAAAGTCAGGCACGGTCGATTGAAAGCGATTCACGGAGCGGAAATGTAAATTCCATAGAGCGGGCACATTTTGATTCGCCTAAACGTGGAGGAGGACGTTGTTATCGGTGTGGACTCGAAGGACATTTTGCAAAAATGTAAAAGTGTGGGGCATTTTGCCAAAGTTTGCAAAACAAAGGAAGACGATCCTAATAGACCCAGGAAAGGAAATATATGCCAAGTCACCAAAGATGATGATTTCGCCTTCACCTTACAGTCTAATGGAAGAGATATTCCCACCGTAGACATTGAGCTAGGAGGTGTTCGACTGGAAGGAGTTCTAGTCGACTCTGGCTCCACTTGCAATGTTATTGACAGAGCGACATGGGAGACGCTTAAGGAGAAGAAAGTGAGATGTGTTTCAAGAAAATCCAACAGAAAGCTGTACTCTTATGGATCCTATGAGCCACTTACTACTGCCGGTGAGTTTGATACTGAACTTTGTTATAAGGATAAACGTTGCCATGTGTGTTTTATTGTTGTGGAGGAGAAAGCAAGGACAATACTTAGCAGAGAGACCTCAGAAGAGCTGGCAATACTGAAACTTGAAATTAATGCCATGGAAGAAGAAAACCTGCTCAGGGATTTTCCTGAGTGTTTTGAGGGAGTAGGAAAACTTAAGGGTTTCCATGCAAAGCTCCACGTTGACACCTCAGTTAAACCTGTTGCACAGAAGTTGAGACCCCCACCTTATGGGCTAAGGGACAAAAGAGAACAGAAACTCAAGGAACTGGTGAACTGTGATATTATCGAACCAGTTGAAGGCCCCACTCTATGGGTAAGCCCGATCGTGGTGGTTCCCAAACCCTCGGGGGACATCAGACTCTGCGTAGACATGAGAAAAACCAATGAGGCTATCATAAGGGAACGTCATCCCATTCCCACAGTTGATGACATACTCTATCAACTGAATGGAAGCAAGGTGCTTAGCAAATTAGACCTCAAATGGGGATTTCATCAGATTGAATTGGAACAACAGTCGAGAGTTATTACCGCATTCATTACTCACAAGGGGTTGTATAGATATAAACGCTTGATGTTCGGAATTAGTTCTGCCCCGGAACTTTATCAGCACACCATTCAACAAGTGCTGGCTGGATGTGAGGGTGCCTACAATATCCACGATGATATAATTATCCATGGTCGTACGGTTGAAGAACATGACAGCAGGTTGCAAAAGACCATTGAGTGTATTAGTGACAAAGGACTGACCCTCAATCCGGAAAAGTGTGTATTTAGAATGCCACAACTCACCTTCATGGGATATCTGCTATCAAGGAAAGGTATCGGCCCAAGAGAGTCACGTGTTGACGCAGTAGTCCGGGCAAAGGAACCCACAAACGCAGAAGAAGTGCGGAGTTTCCTCGGATTAGTGAATTTTAGCGCCCGGTTCATTCCTAATTTAGCAAGCATCTCAGAGCCACTCAGAGAATTGACTAGGAAGGATGTACCATTCAAATGCGGCACAGAACAAGGAGCGGCATTTGAAATCCTGAAGAGTAAGCTGGGACGGGCAGAAACATTGGCATATTTCGACAGAAATGCAGAAGCAACCAAGCTAATTACAGATGCAAGCCCAGTAGGCCTTGGGGCAGTGCTTACACAGGTCCAGGAGGGACAAGAGCGTGTAATCGCATATGCTAGTCGTGCCTTAAGAGGAGTTGAACGAAGATACTCACAAACAGAAAGAGAGGCATTGGGACTGGTGTGGGGATGCGAGAGGTTTCACATGTACCTGTATGGGATGGAGTTCATATTGCTGACAGACCACAAGCCCCTAGAAACTATATACTCGACTAGTTACCGAAATTCGGCTCGGATAGAGCGTTGGGTACTTCGCCTTCAGCCATACCGGTTTCGGGTACGTACCAGGTAAACAGAACATTGCTGACTCTCTTTCACGACTTCTTGATAAGGAAGAGTTGAGTGATCATGATGATGCTGAGGAATTTATTCGCTTTGTGGCAGAAACATCAGCACCAGTAGCAATACCCATCAAAGAAATTGAGAGAGAATCAGCTACCGACCCAGAAATTTCACAACTACAAGAGTGCATCTCAACAGGAGACTTGGACAAAGCCCCGCCACATTATAAACAGGTCAGAAATGAACTCTCTTCCCTTGGAAAGTTAGTATTAAGGGGAACGAGGTTGCTAATTCCACGTAGACTACGTGAAAGAGTATTAGACTTAGCACATGAGGGTCATCAGGGGCTGGTAAAAACCAAACAGAGACTTCGTACAAAGGTTTGGTTGGCTGGAATTGATAAACAAGTGGAAAACCGGTGTAAGACCTGCCATGGCTGCCAACTTGTTGGACTGCCTACACCACCAGAGCCCTTACGACATACAGAGTTTCCAAGTCAACCCTGGATTGACCTAGCCGCAGACTTAATGGGACCCCTACCGTCGGGGGAATATGTACTGGTCGTGGTTGATTATTACAGCCGATATTTCGAAGTGGACATTCTGACGTCCGTGACATCCACTAAAGTCATTGAGAGTTTGGATAAGATTTTCTGTACCCATGGGTTACCACAGTCGTTGAAAACTGACAACGGTTCACAGTTTGTGTTCGATGAATTTGAACGTTTCCTGGACACAAATGATATAGAACACCTCACCTCGACCCCCCTATGGCCTCAAGCAAATGGGGAGGTTGAAAGACAGAACAGAAGCTTGCTTAAAGCCCTTAAGCTTGCTAAAGCTGAAAAAAAGAATATCTGGACCGAGATGCGAAAGTTCTTAACAGCCTATAGAACTACACCTTACACCAGTACAGGCGTCACACCGGCCAAACTGCTGTTCAACAGGGAAATCAGATCAAAGATTCCTGAACTGGGAAACTCGAGGTACTCTGACAGTGAGGCGAGAGACAAGGATGCAGAGATGAAGGAGGAGAGAACCGACAATGCTGATGGGAAAAGGAGAGCTCGAGAGAGCGAACTAGAACCTGGTGATTTAGTACTCTTGAAACAAAAGAAAGAGAACAAACTCTCGACTACTTATGAGCCACTCCCATATACCATCAGCAAGAAGCACGGTAACGAGGTCATCATATCGTCACCCGAAGGAGTAAACATGAGGAGAAACGTGGCCGATGTTAAGAAATACTTGAGAGAGGATACAACCGCAGATGAACAAGTTGCTGAAGATGACTCTTCCGAGGAAGATGACACTGGAAGGAGAACAGAACCCCAAGGGAGACCAGTAAGGGAAAGGAAGCCACCGGAGTACTTAAAAGATTACGAAGTGTATGAACTCTGTTCGGTGGAAGAGTGAGACTTCGTTGAACATTTATTGAACATTTTAATTAGTTTACTGAACACTTTAATCCGGCACGTGTTGGAGACGTTTTGACCCGTTCATGTTGTTTCGTTATGTTGAGTCTTCTCCTTAGGAGAAGAGGGGTGAGCGAGACTTTGTTGAACATTTATTGAACATTTTAATTAGAATACTGAACACTTTAATCTGGCTCGTGTTGGAGACGTTTTGACCCGTTCATGTTGTTTCGTTATGTTTAGTCTTTTCCTTAGGAGAAGAGGGGTTGTAGTGTATGCCGGGATATAAGAAAGACTATTATAGGATAGGAACGAAGAAGAAGAGAGTATGGAGTCGGAGAATTAAGGACCGCGGTGTAATCCGGTTTAATCCGTTGTTTAGATACGCATATTAAACTCTATACTGGCGTGGAAAGAAATATGATCGCCCTCACAATTCCAACAATAAGCAGTTCAAGAATTTAAACTTCCAGAGACCCCTCCACTTAAGAAGGAAGCAGGAGGGGAAGAAGAAGAACGACTAAGCTCAAACCCTATACAGGTTAGTCTAACAACAAATGAATTTGCTGGTAGGCTGAGGCACTTTCTTTCAACATGGATGAGTATCACAGCAGACCAAGATATATTGGATATAGTACAGCACTGCCACCTAGAGATTGCAAATTCAACTCAACTAAGGCTAAGGCCTGAAATCCAGTTTGACTCTAAAGAGGAAGGAATAATTACCTCAGAAATTGCTCACCTGCTTGAATTAGGTGTCATGGAGCCTGCTGTACACACTCCAGATGAATACATTTCCACTATATTTGTCAGAAAAAAGAAAAGTGGTCAATACCGCATGATTTTAAATTTAAAGGGGCTTAACAAGTACATAGAGAAACACCATTTCAAAATGGATACTCTGTGGTCTGCTGTGCGACTCATGACTCCAAACTGTTTCATGGCATCAATCGATTTAAAAGATGCACACTACTTAGTTCCCATTGCTAAGGACATCGCAAGTATCTGAGATTTTACTGGAAGGGTTTTTTTCTACCAATATACATGTATGCCAAATGGGCTTTCATCTGCACCAAGGTGTTTTACTAAGTTGATGAAACCAGTGTACTCTACCTTAAGACAGAAAGGTCACCTGAATGTGGGGTACATAGATGATTCGTACCTCCAGGGTAGAGATGCCAATGAATGCCTGCTTAATATCTCTGATACGCAGAGATTACTTTGAAGTTTGGGGTTTGTGATTAATGGGCAAAAATCATCTGTCACACCAGCTCAGCGAATCATATTTTTAGGTTTTGTCCTTGACTCTGTGTCGATGACAATTACCCTCACTGATGACAAAAAAGTGAAAGTAAAAGCTAACTGTACAGCAATGCAACACAAGCATGAAACCACCATCACCGAGCTAGCCCAATTAGTCGGCACACTTGTCTCCAGCTTACCTGGGGTACAGTTTGGGAAACTTCATTATAGGAAACTAGAAATAGAAAAGAACTTGGCTCTAAGAGAACGTAAGGGTAACTTTGAGGCTCTCATATCCCTGTCCCCAAGTGCAAAAGATGATCTTGCTTGGTGGATTGAAAATGTAGATACGGCCTTAAATCCAATAGCACATGGAAATCCTGTCATTGAGATTAAAACTGATGCGTCAAAAAAGGGTTGGGGTGCATACCTTGATGGTGATACAACCCAAGGCTTGTGGTCTGCTGCAGAAAGCCAATTGCACATCAATGAGTTAGAATTGAAGGCAATTCACTTCGCCTTGCAAGCTTTTGGTAAAAGGCTAAATAATAAGCATGTCAAAATACTTTGTGACAACTCAACAGCTGTAACGTATATTAATGCTATGGGTGGAACAAAATCTCCAAGTTGCAATCAAGTGACATATAACATATGGGATTGGTGTGTAAATAACAACACCTGGTTAACAGCAACTCACATTGCTGGAGTAGAAAACACTGAGGCTGACAAAGAGTCCCGCTTATTTAATGACCGCACTGAATGGGCCTTAAAAAGAGAGATTTTTTTACACAAATAACTACCCATTGGGGCATCCCAGAAATTGATCTATTCGCAAGTAGACTTAATACACAGCTCCCCAGGTTTGTCTCTTGGAAACCTGACCCAGCCTCTTGTTTTGTGGATGCATTTACTATTAGCTGGGATTCCTTGTATTTTTATGCTTTTCCACCTTTTTGTCAAATTCACAGATGTTTACAAAACATTTTGGAGGATCAAGTACCACAGGGAATCATGATCTTACCATTTTGGCCCACTCAAGTTTGGTGGCCACAACTTCTGACAATGATAATTACAATTCCCTTTGTGTTGCTAAAGCACCAGGACCTACTTTCACTGTCGCATTCTCCCCAGAAGTTTCACCCCTCGGGAAAGAAGTTGACTATGCTAGCATGTCTCCTGTCTGGCAGTCCATCCAGGATCAGGGTATTTCACAAGCAGCTGCAAAGCTCATCATGGCTTCATGGCGAAATGGAACAAAGAAACAATACAGTACCTACATCAAGAAATGGCAAAACTTTTCTGTTCAGAAGTAAATCGATCACACTCAACCATCTCTAGTGCCTGTGCTTGATTTTCTCACTGTGCTATATCAACAAGGCCTTACATACAATGCCATCAACACTGCCAGAAGTGCTTTGTCTAGCTATGTTACTTTAGAGGATGGGACATATGTAGGAAAACACCCATTAGTGTCCAGGCTGATGAAAGTCATTTTTCAAGAAAAACCTCCAAGACCAAAATACACAGAAATTTGGGATGTGTCAATTGTCCTGGAATATCTTCTGTCTCTATCCCCTGTGGACACATTGTCATTAAAGGAACTGACACTGAAACTCGTTGTGTTAATTTTATTAGTTTCTGGCCAAAGAGGTCAGACAGTACATATGTTGAAATTTGACCGCATGTCTTTTTCAAATAATTGCTACACCTTCCAGCTTGTGGGACACCTGAAGCAAAGCAGACCAGGAGTTAACAACCCACTTGTTAAACTTACAGCTTTTGAGGATAAAACGCTATGTGTTGTATCTATGTTAAAAGAGTACTTAACAAGAACACAAAACTTAAGAGGCTCAGAAGGCCAATTGTTTGTTAGTTATCAAAAACCTTTCAAGAAAGTTAGTAGAGATACTATAAGCCGGTGGGTGAAGATTGTTCTCAATGACTCTGGAATTGACACTTCCAGATTTAAATCACACAGCACAAGGGCTGCCAGTACATCTGCCGCCAACAATGCCTCAGTAAGTCTTGATGACATTCTGCAAACAGCTGGGTGGTGCTCTGAGTCAACGTTTGCCAAGTATTACAAGAAAACCTATTGTTAGAGAGAACATGTTTGCTGACAGGGTACTCAGCACTGTGAAGTAACACACATGTGTAAAATAAAATTTTTGCCATGACAATGCCTAATGTTCGTGTTGCTTCAAAACTGTGATCTTACAGCACGATAACGAGGTAGAATAGTAAAATTAAACGAGACTTACCTGTAAGTTGAGGTTTGATTGCGATTCTACCGAGTTATAAAGTGCTGGGAGATTACATGCCCTCCCACCCACCCTAATGCAGTGTGGTGCCTTGAATCACTCACATTAAGTTTTTAAAGACTGAGTTGGCGCATGCGCTTGCTATCTCATGTAATCTCCCAGCACTTTATAACTCGGTAGAATTTCAATCAAACTTCAACTTACAGGTAAGTCTCGTTTAATTTTACTATTTTCCCCAGGAAACAGACAATACTAACAGCTTTGACATTGATGGTTGATAGTTTGACAGGTTTTTAAAGAAATTTTCATTTTCTCGGATTTTGGCTGTAAGCCTACATTTTAAATTGCTTTAACGCTCTGTGTCTTAAGCTGTTTGTTCTGCTTTCGCTGATATTAAACCCAGGTTTTTTTAGAATCAGCGCACGCAATTATATTTTTCATCTCTTTTGTATAAAAGTGAGCTCTTTGAGGTCAGAAATCTCAATCCTCAATTCGGCTATTTTATCATTCTTATTTACAATGTTCGCCGAGTACTTTCCTTTGTGTAAGGCCCAGTTCAGACGCCGATCTTTTCATGAGCCGAACCTAATTCCTTGAATTAAGTACATGAAAAGATCGGCGTCTGAATCTATTTGGAACGGCTATTTCAATTTGGAACGGCTCACTCGTTCTTCCCGCCTGGCTTGGCCGAGAATTTCGCCTCGGCCAAATTGATTGTTGAAGATGTTGAAAGATATGTGAGGTCCTGTCCCTGTCAAAGTGTTCGCGAATGCGTGTCGAAAGGTGTCGGCTAGTTTCGCTGACATAGCAAGAATTACAGCTTGCACAGGTAAACTTGTAAACAACATTCGAACGAAGTTCGATAGGCACAGGGTCCTTCACACCGAACATGTTGCGCATCTTGAAGGAGGAAAAGGTTAGCTTAACATCGAGATTGTTACAATAACGTTTAAGTAATTTATGTAATCTTTTTTGTGCTACAATAGAGAAGGGGCGACTATATCACATTAATTTAACTCTTTCGATCTAATTAACACGTCATATTATCTTTTGTTACCTTTGGGTATTCTGTCAGTTTCAATAGCTTTTGTTTAGTACTACATCATAAATTCAAATGTAATTTCAAATCAGTTCTACTCTCAACTAAAGATGGTCGTTGAACGACCGAAACATGTCTTATAAATTTAGTTTCAAATGTGTCGTTATTTTTATAAAAAATTGCTGTCTGCTCCTTTCCAGACCTTTTGGAAAGTTAACTTTTCCCAAAAAATTTTCCAGTAGCTAGGGATATTCGTACTTTATCAATTTTTTAGGTGTAGTTTAAGGCTACCGTGGTTTCATGGTCTGTTGTCGCCCATGCGTCCAAGATTTCGATTTTATTTGTTTACCATTTTAGTTCTTTCGGGAATGGGATTTATGGAATTTTCGCTGTTGGTGCCGATCCAAAAGGCTTGTTTTCTTTTCAGAATCACTGGAGTAAGACAGGGTTGCCTTCTGTTGCCTTACCTTTTCATTCTTTCGGCTGAGGTATTTAGCCAATAAAATAAAGGAATTCGGGTACATTGTAAAGAAATAAATGTAAGGCAGCATGTAGATGATCTTAGACGGCAATAAAGTATCGCTTACAACTGCTTTTGGTTTAATTGATAATATCGGCGAAGTCTACGAGACTCAAATGAATCAGTACGCACTTTATATCCGTGCTTGACTGTTTTGAAAAGAACGCCCAGACATAGTGAAGAGTTACTACTTGCTTGGAGTAACACAGCACGAATCAAGCGACTTTGCTTCAGCCCTTTACTCACCAGCATGCGGGCTAAACATTTCGGAAAAGAACTCCCACGAAAGGTTGATTTTAAAAATGTTTAAATGTTACATTAAGACCACTGAAACTCAACGTTACTTTTAAAGTGCTTCAGCTATTCGCAGAACTGTCAAGTCAAACGTGCTACAACAATTCTGGGCACAATCAACTCCCTCTCAACTACGTCTAGCTCTATGTTAATTGCGCGATTGCTTTCCTGAAATGACTTATTTGGAAGTAACCTTTTCTTTTCCTCTCTGTCGAACACTGTTTCAAAATTATCTTCCTTCAACGATCGCATATCATTCCTTAAAGGACCGCAATTTGTTCCGAGTAATTTAACAAAGCGGAATGCATTTCGAAGTACATGGTCACACTTGAGGTCCACATATGACTGTGCATTGGTCATGCTGCTAGAGAGCTAAAATGAATTCTTTGAGGTCTCTTAAACTTTTAAGAATTTGACTGATTTGATATCGTAGGTAGGTGGAATGTCTATACTTTGTATTCCAGTGAAATTATTGTTAATTTATTATTTTTTAACAATGAGAGCTTTCAACTAGCAAAATGGCTTTTAAAATACTTAAAACACCTTTGAATTTAAGTAGTGATTTCTATTAATACCTTACTTCCAAAGGCCTCTAATACTTATTTTTACAGAATTTAGCTGATGTGTTGCAACAGTAATGAGTGATTGGAAATGGCAGGATTGACTGAAAAAGTCATCTGTTGGGTTAATTATTAACTTGACTTTCCGTTACATAAAGACTGCACACACAGTCTGATAATGATGATGATGATGAGGAGGACAATGAAGATGGCATTGATGACAATGAAAGTAATGATGATGAAAACGAATTCAGCTCTAAAATTGATGACAGTATAGGGTTGCTTCTCCATCCAATATTCAGGTTCTGCCAATATTTCTTGCTTGTTCACTCTGAAGACCAAATGCACATTTTAAGGTGACATGATATTACCCAGTTCTTGTGTCATCTTCTCAGGTGTTCAATAACAATAGCAATAACATTTATTATTTGTATTGTGCTTTTTCTATAAAATATTCAAAAGCGCATCACAACAGTAATTAATAACTAAAATTATACAATTCTTTGTAAAAAATCATAAACTATATATACTTATTTACATTAAATTAGTGAAAGATAATTACAAATAAAAATATAGATATACTAAGATAACTGAAATCGTTCCTTAAATAAAAATGTTTTAAGTAAAATCTTAAAAGATTCTACGTTCGTTGCTTCGCGCGCGGACCTTGGCAGCTTATTTCATAGGAAAGGAGCAGCTACCAGGAAAGCTCTGTTACCCAATGTTTTCTTAGTTTTCACACTTGGTCTTTCCAGCTAACGACCATTATCGTTGCGCCTCAAATGGTAGGACGAAGGCCGTTGAATACTAATTAAATCTGAAAGGTACTTAGGTGAGAGGCCATGCAGAATTTTAAAAGTTATCAAGAGTATCTTATAATGTATCCTGAAGCGGACTGGTAACCAATGTAGCTCAGCGAGTAGAGGTGTAATATGACAGAACTTGAGCGCACGATATACAAGTCTCACACTTGCATTCATAACACGTTGCAATTTCATAATTTGCTATTCTGGGATTCCGTACAAAAGGCTATTACAATAATCCAGTCTACTACTAATGAAAGCATGAACTAATTTCTCAGTAGATTCCCTGGATAAATATTCCCTAATATGACTTATATTGTATAAATAATAGAAAGCGCTGCTACAAGTCTTTATAATGTGAGCTCCCATATCCAGATGTGTATCGAACCATGTGCCTAGATTGCACATGCGCGCAGAGGCTACAGGAGAAACTTCAGTCTGCCCAATCTTGATGCTTTGGATTGAAACTTTTGAGAGCTGCTGACGTGTACCTATAATCAGGAACTCAGTCTTGTCACCACTGAGCATCAGCTGATCCTCCCTCATCCATGCTCGGACATCGCAGATGCACTTTTGCATGGCTGATACAGTATTGACTTCACTGGAAGAGTCAGAGGGCTTAAATGACAAATACAACTGTGTATCGTCAGCGTAAGTATGGACGGAGGGCAGATGCTGTTTAAGAATCTGGAACAGCTTTAACTCACATAGATGAGTAAGCACTATTTCTATCACCTTCACACTTGTGCAAGGAAATGAGTATGTAGTTATCAAGATACCATACGGTAGACTGCACACCATGATTCCAGATCTGTTATGATGTGACATTCCATGTACACTGAAGTAACAGAACAGAAAAACATTAATTTTTTTTTATCAATAACACGAGTACTGGGGTAAATCAGTGGAAAACAAATCACGCCGGAAAAAAAAAAAACATTTAGGGGTATTGTTAAATTGTATTTATCAAAATGATTTCAAGTTGACTATCTGAAAATTTGAAAACAATAATATAATAGTATAATGGCCTGCAAATGGTAGAGTTGCTGTAAAATTGTAATTTAATGAAATCACAAACAGAGTCCGGGAAGCTTAGAGCTCACCAAGCTGGTTATACAAGTATGTTACAAACATCTTCCTCTGTGTCTATATATCTGTGTAACACCCCCAATATGGTGAGTCTGTGGATTATGATGATGTGAACTAAATATTGTGGATTGCAGTTCAGCAATGGAAAAGGCCTGGTCAAGCATATTAATAAGAAGTTCACATTATTTGATAAACAGAAAACTGAATTTTTAAATACTTTTTTAGGAACCTTTTAACTCCCATGAGTGTAGAAGATAGATTTGATCCTCACAATATAAATACAATATCATGCTGACAAGGGATGAAAATAATTAAAGAAAAAAATTAGTTAAGGGGTTATTAGTTGATCCTACATCAAATTCTCCAAACTAACATCATAAGAATTGTATAGCAGACAGTAAGGAGAATTGCTTGTGCGATCTTGAGAGTTAAAAGACCTTAGTTCACATCTTTTCTTATGAAGTTTTTGTTATGAATACCAAGATTTTAATAAAGTAAATATTGTGGATACAGAGAATGGGTCAAAAAAAAAAAAAAAAAAAGAAAAAAAAAACCCCTGGCCAATACAAATTGTATGTTGACAAATTTTCTTCCCTCTCAACTCAGCATAGAAAATTACATTACCTACAAAAATTCTTTCTGTAGACAATGTATTTAATCTCTTGGTTACCATTTGAAGTTTGCAGAATAAATCCCTTTTAGAACATAGCTAGCAGAGCTGCGCAATCAAATTCAGTATACGTAAGCGTGCTCAAAATCCTGATAGTGCACGCTGATAGCGTGAACAAATCGCTTCGCCAGAGATTTTTTTTTTCATGCAAGTGGCCATTGTTAGCGTGGGGAAAAATAATATATTTCGCGACAATAATGGATACAAACAGAGACTCGCCCTACTAGTCCCAAAACGAAGACAATTTTTCGACCTTTTCCCTTGGGTTAGAGTTCTTAAATGAGGTAGAAAAAGAGAAAAACAAAGGAAAAGGAGACTCGGCATCAGCGCCATCATGATGCGCTTCAATTGATATTGTTGTTCATTTTTTGCGTCGGATTTGATGCACAATTCCACTGGCTATGTTCTAAAACAACTGGTTCAAGCTTTCAGCTGAGCACTATCGAGTTATGGAGCACGTGGGAAGTTTGGAGAGCACTCAAGAAGCTAGAGTTACCCTCGGCTATTGCCTCGGGCAACTCTTACACTTCTTTCGTGCTCTCCAAACTTCCTGCGTCCTCCATAACTCGATAGTGCATGCTAAAGCATGAACCAATTGTTACTTGGCATGCAGCAGAGTCTGTGGGAAAATGAAAGAAGGATGGAGGATCCTAGGAAAACATTTATTTCTGTTCAAAGCCCTTTGAGACATTGCTTTACAGCCAACTTTTATTATAATGTTTTTTTGATTCTGTAAAAATATAAATATAGCTGTACCCCTCTGCACGGGTGTTTATGACTCCCACCATGTCTTCAGAACTGTAATTTAAAATTCCAATTTGGCTGATTAAGTTATTTACAAAACATTCCCTATGAAAGTTGACCACCTGGATATAAATTGGCTTATAATTTCTCAATTCTCTCTAGCCCTTAAGTGGGAAACTGCAGATTAATGATAAACAAAGAGTTTCCCCTACTTGCTGCCCTAGAATCTCTCACCTTATACTCTTCTCATGTCTATTCCACACCCCTCCCACACCCCTCCTACACCCCTCCCATTTCTCTCCCAACCCTTTTAGCTCCCTATTTCCCTGGGATCCCATTCATTTCACTATTCCACTAAATTTAATTTTACATTTTTTATCTCATTTTGTTAATTATTATTGTTATTTTATGTCTTGGGTGATGGCCCCCCTTTCCAAGACTAATAAATGTAGATGTAGATGTAGATCTTATAATTTGAATCTGGGAAATTTCTTGTAACCAACCTAATTTTCTTCAAATTAGACAAACAGAACCTACCTTGTTCTTCAGATGTTGTAGTAAAGATAACAAGAAACTGGTTATAGTATTTCTGCAAAAATCAAGAAGACCCACATCAAAACAATATCAAGCTGACAAGTGATGAGAATAAAGAAAAATATTACTTAATTAAGGGAATTATTAGTTGATCCAATACCAAATTCTCAGAACTAAGATCATAAGAATTGTTTGACAGACAGCAAGGAGAATTCCTCATGAGATATTGGGATTGAAAGGGTTAGGTTCACCATTAAATGTTGATATTTATTATCAAGAGGCAACTTAAAACAAATGTCTACGAACCTTTCACTTCCAAATATAAACAGAATTAAAATTCTAAATTGCAATAACACTTTACACCTTGATACCTGTATGCAAATTCTCTCTACTGTTCTCTTCACATTTCTTAAAGTGCTGACAAGGAGAATTTGTTAGACAATCAAGAGGTTCTTTATTAGTGATCATTATCTTTATTCTCCTGACATTAATGTTTGATTCAGGGCTGATATTGTAAGAAGAGATTAGATGCTAGTTTCTCTTATAAGTCAAAGGGTTAAAGATTCTTACAGAGAAGCAATAATAATAATAATAATAATAATTTACCAATTTATATAGCGCATATTTACATGTGCTGATCAATAGGACTTATTACATGTTGTTGTTAAGGTTAAGATCGGACGCCAGCATTTATCAGTGAGAACTAAGAAAAAATTATCAACTAGTTTGTAGGGGATAAATACAATACAAAATTCTCAGGGTTGACTAATAAAGAAACAAATTGTCATCACTTAAGAGAATTAGCTCTATGGTAATATGAGAATAAAGCATTTTAAGTATACAGGTCAAATATGGCAACTTTTACCTGATTCAGATATTTGAGGTTCCCATATGAGTAGATTAAATCTCCCTGTTTGGTCAAGACAATCACACCATCAAGAATGGTGTCAACAAACAGATGTTCTGTAGATGTATATTATGTATAAATGGGAAATGAGACAATGTTTAGTATTCACGGATGGTGCTCTGGTTTAAGTCTGATCCTTAGAGAGGGACTTCTATGGATCAACCCAGCTGTGCAGCCGGGGCTTGAAGTAAAACTATGTTCAGGAGCATTTTTCAACACCAATCCAGACTGGATACCATTAACTTGCACTTTAAACAGTATTTCATGCATCAATTCTTAAAGCGAAAAGTTCAACACGTGTCACTCATAAATTTTGGGCTTTATCCCGCATCACGTACAAACCCTCTTCCCACCCTCGTATAGTGTCTTGTCTGGATTGCTGGTCCTAGCAATATGCGGGATGTCTGTCATATATGATGAACCTATTTATGGCTAGGGTCTGCTTGCAAAACATGTAGCTCCCTAACTGTAAATCAGAAAGAGCTAGAGCACTGCTGACACAACGATTTGGCTATGGTACCTATAAATACTCTGTTTCGTAGCATCTAAAACAAAGTTGTGGGGGGTCCGATGCAGGAAAAGTGTTTTAGCTCTTAAGCGAAGTCTTGAAAGATGTTTCATCCACGTTACCATACCTTTGTGTCAATATAACAAAAATTGTAAACAGCGAACTTCAACATGAAACAAATACCTGTGACGAACTCATTCCAGTTCTCCTCTGATTGCATCCATTAACCTCTTCTTTCTTGGCCTTACTATGCCTATGTTATTTAGTATAACAAATATTATCATGTTATAAGAAGAAAACACAAGGTTATGGTTTTATCGACAGGCATTCCTATCACATTGGTTACCAGTCTCTTTCGGAACATTTCACATCTTCTCGTAGCCGAACGGGAGCCGAAAGCAGGTGTATTTAGACGGTATTCCAAAAAAGTGACATTTCAGCCGTCAGTTACCCTTTAAGAAGGTCGGAAAAATAATAAGTGCTACGTTATTTGAAGATTTTATGATCATAATGCTAATAATGGCCCAATCATTTCAAAGGCTTTCGAAATGTTTATCTGTTTTTCTTTTTTCAAAGTATCGCACCGCGCAAAGTTAGGGATATTAATGAGGGGAATTTCCCTTTCATCACGCCGCAAGAACAATAGATTCTTGATGTTTCCTTGGTCGATGGCTAACCTCGGTCGTCTTCCTAACACTGAGAGCAAGTTTCAGAATGGACTTCGAGTTGCAATTGCGGATTTCGTTTATATTTAATTCACGGTAATCAGCCTCATTGTGCGCCGCCAAGACTTATGACATTTTAACTTGAATTTCAAGGTAGGTACATAACAGTTTTCCATCTGCTTAACAAGACTAACCACCATATCGATGAAGGTGTGTGATAAACGTTTGTTGCGCAAGCAGCATTTTTCTCGACATGAAAACAAACATGATCGGTACATCTTGTTGTTTGCTGATCGATGTCCCTCGTTAGTCACTGGGACCTGAGAGATATTGTGTGCTTTTAAAAACATTCTAAGAAGAAAAGAGTGAGAAAGAGAAAATTACTCATTGCAGACATTGAAAAAATTGTTTCAACCTTTTCGCGTAGCTCACAAAATATCTTTCTAAGTTAAAGTTAAACTAGAGTCAAGGGGTCGCAAGAATGAGTTTTTAAGACTAAGGAAATTGTGATGTGCAGTTTTTCAAAATCTTTTAGCAGCCAAAAATTTTTCATTTTTCTTCGTTACTGCGTCATGCACTTTCGATTTCTACCAAAATAATGGCCACCACAGCGTTTATGTAAATTTTGTTCCGCTTCAGCTTCAGACTTATTTATTTTAGCTTTACGTCATAGATTGGTCACGTGAGTAAGTAAGTAAGTAAATAAAGCTTTATTCACACAGGGTAGCCCATTCAGCTCTAAGGCTGGTATCCATAGGGGCCCTGTTTCTTAAAAATAATTTACATCAAGATTTTCAATTTTATATATATATGACTGGAATTTTAAAACTACATTTACAGCCTAAAACTACAAAGCCAAAACACAATTAAGACCTAAAATAGTAGGTAAAATATGAAAGTTAAGATAAAAAAGAAATGTCTTGCTCGGCGGCAGAACGTTTGAATGTTTTCTCTCTTCACAAGTAAAGGGAGTTTATTGAAAATTTCTGCGCCAGTAAAAACAAAAGTCCTTTTCCCAAAATTTTGTTTTACTTTAGGTAGGGATAGCCTCATACTTTGCCTTGTGGAATAGTTGTGAATATTCGAAAATCTGGTGAAATATGATGAAAAGTAACTAGGACCTAATGAGTGAAGACAGAGAAAAACAAGTTTAGCCTTGTGGTGATAGCGTCTACTGGAAAGATTCGGCCACTGCAGCTGCTCTATTGCTTCAGATGAGCGAGAGCAACGTGTAATAATCCGTGCAGATCTATTTTGTAAGCGCTGTAGTCGATCTAGATCTTGCTGTAGAAGGTTACTCCAGGCAATGTCACAGTAATCAAATAAGGGAAGAATTACAGCGTTATGAACAAGTGTTGCTGCCTCTTTTGTGACGAAACTTCTAATACGGCCCAGAATACTAACTCTTGACGCCACCTTTTTACACACATAGTCCACGTGAGCCTTCCAAATCCTAAAATTGTCGAACACCACGCCTAGGTATTTGAAAGTAGTTTCGCAAGATATGGACTTTCCGGGAAGATTTAGATTTAAAATACAATCACGCTCTTTTTATGCCTTCGAGATGTAAATAGCACTCACTTAGGTTTTGAAACATTGAGAACAAGATTGTTGTCTTCTAACCATTCAGATAGACATTGAAGATCTTGGTTAATGTAAAAAGTTAAATTGTCCACTGTTTGGCCAGCAAGATATAAAACTGTGTCGTCGATATAAAACTGTGTACATTGTCGAACACCACGCCTAGGTACTTGAAAGTAGTTTCGCAAGATATGGACTTTCCGAGAAGATTTAGATTTAAAATACAATCGCGCTCTTTATGCCTTCGAGATGTAAATAGCACTCACTTAGGTTTTGAAACATTGAGAACAAGATTGTTGTCTTCTAGCCATTCAGATAGACATTGAAGATCTTGGTTAATGTAGAAAGTTAAATTGTCTACAGTTTGGCCAGCAAGATATAAAACTGTGTCGTCGATATAAAACTGTGTACATTGTCGAACACCACGCCTAGGTATTTGAAAGTAGTTTCGCAAGATATGGACTTTCCGAGAAGATTAAGATTTAAAATACAATACAATTATACCTAGGCGTGGTGTTCGTCAGTGTACATATTTACAGAACAGTGTTTGACACAAAGTGGTAAATCATTAATGTAGACAATGAATAACAGGGGACCAAGGATGGACCCTTGCGGCACCCCACAAGTTATGGCAAGCTCTTCAGATGATTGAGAATCAATATGCACGAGCTGCTTTCTTCCCGTGAAGTAGTTCTTAAACCATGGAAGGCTTTCGTCACATATATCATAATACTCTAATTTTCTAAGCAAAATTTCATGGTCAACTGTGTCGAAAGCCTTTGCCAGGTCAATAAACATAGAACCAGCGACTAAGCCCTTATCCATACTCATGAGAATCTCGTCGGTGAAATAAGTTACAGCCGTCCCAGTTGAGTGCATTCTTCTAAAACCGGATTGTAATTTACAGAGCAAGTTATGATCGTCAAAAAAACTTGCAAGTTGCTTGTGGATTAAACGTTCTAGGACTTTAGATACCACTGGTAATACGGATATGAGGCGGTAGTTTCTAGGGTCAAGTTATGCAGAAGGATCACCTTCGCTTTTTTCCACTCTGCAGGGCTAACGTTTTGTTGGATAGTTAAATCAAAAATGACCGACAAGGGAGAAGCCAGGGCGTATGATCCGTCTTTCAGTAGACGAGATGGAATACCATCAACATCTGTCGCTTTCTTCGATTTTAAATCTTTAAGAGCCTTACTAACCTCCGATACAGTGATCTTTCGTAGATTAAATTTTTCCGGACGATCAATTTGCGGCAGCCATTTGGAAAAAGATCGCGCGCTTGATCGGTGGATCGACATCAAATCTTCGGCACAAGAGACAAAGAAGCGCTTAAAAGTGTTACACTTGTCTTTTGTTTCATTTGCCGTACGAGCAGCAGCGCTGTTACTCTTTGAGCCATTTCCGAGTAGTTGTTTTAGGTTTTTTCAGGAATCTCCTCTTGTCTCCCGGAACTGTTCATTATAATATCTTTGTTTATCTTTTCTGAGCTTCAAAGTCACAACATTGCGTAAGCGTTTGTAAGAGGTCCAATGAAGCTCATTGTTTGTCCTCAATGCCAGATTATGAAAGTGACCTCTTTCATTCATTTAGTTGTTTCACCCTGCGTGTCAGCCACATTACCTTATGTCCCCTGACTCGCACACGGATTCTTGGGGCATGGGAGTCGGCGACTTCACCAAAAAGCTGTTTAAATGCTTGTGGTCTGAAATAGGGTAAACAACAGTCGTCCCCACAATAAATTAACTGAATATTACGTCTAAAACTAGTTCAATTTTTTTACAAATTCGGTTTCGTCTTTTCCTAAAGACCTTAGCGATCCTAAGCGAATATTTGTTTGAAAATTGCATCAGTAAGTGCTCAGAAAAAGAAATTCTTCTCGATTCGATTTTTAAATGTAAGCCATAATGTCTTTCAGATTGTTTTAAAACAGATTTGGACTTTTGGTCTGAAAAAAAGATCCAAATGGTAACTTACGAATAGCATCTAGTGCCAAAGTGTGTTCTGAAATTTCGAAGACGATGGTGTTGAGTTTAATGTAGACAGCCGAAAGATAGCGCATGTCCTTCATTGCTTTCTGGCCAACACGAATCTATTTAAAATTAACAGTTGGTTCATGCTTTAGCGTGCACTATCGAGTTATAGTTATGGAGCACGCGGGAAGTTTGGAGAGCACGAAAGAAGCGTAAGAGTTGCCCGAGGAAATAGCCGAGGGCAACTCTAGCTTCTTGAGTGCTCTCCAAACTTCCCACTTGCACGTGCTCCATAACTCGATAGTGCACAGCTAAAAGTATGAACCAATCGTTTTATAACAAAGCCGGTGGAATTGTGCATCAAATCCGACGCGAAAAACAGACAACAATATCAGAAGTGATTATTCACGATAAGCGAAATATTTGTTTGTGTCCAGTTTTCCAACCGTCATGTTTTCCATCGGAGTTTGTATTTGTTTCTCGTCACACCGAGCTAAAATAAAAACAAGTTTTCTTTGAGTTTAAAAAGAAATCATTTAAAAGTTATTTTCGTGAAGGAAAACCAGACACAAAGACTGTTATCGCTACATCTGTAATTTGATGTAATTAAATGTGTTAATACTTTTGCAGACAATGTTTCCGTGAGGATATGTGTTAATATTTTTGCAGACAATTTTTCCGTGAGGATATTTCCGAGGACAACTGTAACTATATATTAACAATTTTAAAGCGGAAAATTTAAGCTTACCTTTGAAGGTTGAAACAGACCAGTTTGTCATTTGTTTGGTTTTACCAGAGTGTCTTTCTGTCACAATTTGTTGCATTTCACCCTCGGACTAGTGAAGCGAATCGTGACGGCGCTGATGCAGTCTCCTTTTCCGTTGTTTTTCTCGTTTTCTGCCTCATTTAAGAACTCTAGCCCATGCACTGGAAAAGGTCGGAAAATTGTCTTCGTTTTGGGGCTGGTGGGCCGAGTCTCTGTTAGCATCCATTATTGTCCCGAAATATATTATTTTTCCACGGGCTAACAATGGCCGCTCGCGCGAAAAAAAAAATTCTGGCGAAGCGATTTACTCACACTATCAGCGTGCACTATCGGGATTTTGAGCACGCTTTTACGTATATTGAATTTGATTGCGCTGCTCTGCTAGCTATGTTATAAAAGAAGTTCCTCATTACAAGATAATTACGCGACACTTTAATTTCCTGATTTTGAGGTGCCCGTAGATCACAACATATAAATTCGCGATTTTGCGAAAAATTCAGTTGTACCTAAAATCACTCTAATTTCGCGTTCTTGAGGAAGACACAGCTAACTTTTCCTTGGCAATGTTATTTCAAATGTCCTTTAAATGAATATAACTACTTTAACGTCAAACTTAACAAAAACGCAACGACGGAAATGAACGTCAACAATAACAATAGCACTTAATGGTTGCTATTTTGGCGTCATGTTATATTCGCGACATTTAGAGTTCACGTCACTTTAATTTCGCGATTGTTTTGGAATCAGGAAACTCACGAAATTAACGTGTCGCGAAAATATCATGTAATAAGGTAGTGTTTGGTTACCGGCAAGAAAATTGTAGGCATGGTTGTCAAACATACGTCAACGCTAAGGAAAAGTCAGGAAATTTCAATTTGAGCCAGGGAAAATTCATATCTTTTAAAGAAGTCAGCGAAAAGTGAGATTTCAAATAAATATAAAGCTGCTCATCTTGTCTTGGTCCTCTTCATGATGAAAGATGGTGACATTTTCCTTTTTGTAATATGATGCTAATATGTGCATTGTTTAGAACATGAGGGACCGGCAGATCCTTTCCCTTTGTTATGTACGTTGAGGTTCGTATGTGAATGAAAACACACATTTCCTTTTTTTTCTAGTTTCATTGAAAGCATACATATTCTTTTTCTACCATATTCATTGTTTTCTTACCTTTTAATTCTTTGGCACATTTCCCGGACATGAAGGGTATTAGATTAGTAAAATAAACTGATGTTGGGGTTCCAAGAAAATCAGTCCGTCTTCCATGATATCTTAAGGAACTTACTATCAATTCAAGTACACAGGGAGGAAAGAATTTCTATAAGATGAGTTTGGAGGTTATAGGGACAAGTTGATGAAATTGAAATTGTGAGGAAAAATCAGGAAATTTAATAGACTTATGACTGAGGTAATAGTGGTAAGAGTGTTTCGGTAACTTAATTTCCACTGCTTTGTTTCTTTCCGTGTATCTCCTCTAAGAAATCCCTCTGACATGTATCGAGCTACTCCTGCTTACCTCGACAATCTGCTGTCATTACAGTGATTGTGCATGCTAATTGGTTTCATCGAATGGCCCAAATTAGTGATCAAATGTGGTTACAAGCCACTGAAAATCACAAAATCGCTAAAAGCTATCTCTTCGTGATATAGCTGCTTCCTTTTTCTTTCCGTTGCATGTATGTTTTGAAATCGTTAAAGATCGTTACCACTCAGGTTTTTTTTCTATTTCGATATTTACCGATTTTGAGTGCTGATTTATCTGTAAATATGAAAATTCGGCAAGAGAAAGAAGGATTTCGTCTATAAGAAGTCGTCCGCATCACTTACTTGAGCAGTTATTTGAATCTTTGTTTACCATTTCAAACCACGTGACTACATAAAGTCGCGTGTGAATTCCATTGGTCCATCACACGCTCCGCGAGGCCACCTCTTATTTCCACAAAAATTCCGTCATAGCCTCATAAGTTAGAAAATCAACATAAGCTGCCGCTTGATAGCAAAAATGTTGACACCTGAGAGAGCAGTCATCATTTACTTCCTGGGGGGAGGGGGTTGGGAGAAATTTGTTTGTGTCTCGATAAAATTTACCTGATCGCCATTAAGGCTCTGTAATTTTCTTATGTTCCTCCTCACTGGCAGTTAATAAACTCCCCTTTGAAAATACTCCGCCCCCCTCCCGATTATAAATAATGATTGTGAGTATGTTCTTTCATACTCATGAGTCTGATAGGTCTGATCGCTCATGTTTGGTACGTTTCAGTTGTCAGCGTTTTTGCAATGGAGTGTATTGAAGTGTATTTGACATTGACCACTTTCATAAATGGCTGCCGGATTAAAATTCTTTTGTTTAAACTTAAATTAGCCTTTCTGGCCTCGCTTAAGATAATGCATTCTTTTGAATTTTTTACTGGAGAACGAGGCCAGAAAGGCTAATTTAAATTTAAACAAAAGAATATTAATCCGGCAGCCAGTTATGAAAATGGTCATGTTACACTGAATAAATAATCTCTCAAAACATCTCTGTTTAGATTGTTAAAGATACAAAAGTCAGAGCCAAACATGTCACTGCAACCATATGGTGACAAGCAGTTGAATTATTTCAAGTTTTCCTCCATTGTGTTGAATGACATCGCGAGTGCCTTGCGTCAAACGTTCAAGACCATGTGGGACAACACTTTTGGGCATCGGCCCGGATATCAATTGTGGGATGACTCCCCAGCAGTAAGAAACTTGTTTCTCGCCGAAGAGGGTGGTAAAACCAATGTTCCCACACATCTTTCCTATGAAGAATGGGACTGTACAGCCCTTTTTCAGGCCACCGTATATGCGAAGTCCTTCGCTATGCTGGACAGCACAGGCCATAAGAGGACCCTTAGTGAGTTGTACACGAGACACCGTAAAATACCTCATGGAAAGTTTCATTCATCTGTGGTGAGTCCAACTGGAAACAAAGATGAGACGTTTACACTCGCGATTGATCAGCTTCGATTGTTGCGAAATTCCCTTTGTCACTTGGAAAAGTCAGAGATCGATAAACCAACATTTGACAACTACATACAGCTGGCTAGGGAAGCATTCAAAGCTCTTGGTATCAAAACTGACCCAATTGATGCCATTGGTGGCTTGACAGAGTCTGACTTTCCCACCACAGCAGTTCGCAATTTGGAGCAAGGTATCAAACAGGAGCTTCGAGAGCGAATCAAATTTCTCGAAGGCGAGGGTTCAAGTATTGACGAATTAAAGGCGTTGACAAATGCAATAAAGGAAAAAGTTGAAGGTGGAGCAAGTAAGGAAGACCTTGCTTTGTTGCAGAAGAAGATGGATGAATTGAAAGAACAAATTAATATAACCCAGAAAGGTACAACCTTAATACACTTCTGTAGTTACGTTAGAGTTTTTTTTTAAAGAGTTTGCTCAAGATACGACCCAATTTCTATCTTTACCGCTAAAAAATCATGTGAAGACAGAATCGAAATCCGCCTAGTCTTACCTTGGGCAGAATGCGTGGTCATCATTAATGAAATAATTTGAATATATCAACAAAGTTCAAATGGTAAATTGGCCACCGTTACGATTATAAAGTAGAGAAGTAGAGAGCGCTATTTATGCAATAGCGAAAATCAGACCTGGAAAAAATCAGGCATGTACGGGATCCGAACCACTGACCTCTGCGATACTAGTGCAGCGCTCTACCAATTGAGCTAACAAGCCAACTGGGAGCAGACCGTTGAGTTGATTCGTAATAAATCCGTGATGATAAGTCAGATATGATCAATATATGAAGTTCATATATTTTGAACTGCGGTTATAGATACGTATGATGCACGATCCTCGCAGTAGAGAGCGCTATTTATGCAATAGCGAAAATCAGACCCGAAAAAAATCAGGTTTACGTTAAGTTTATTACGAATCAGCTTAACGGCCTGCTCCCAGTTGGCTTGTTAGCTCAATTGGTAGAGCGCTGCACTGGTATCGCAGAGGTCAATGGTTCGAATCCCGTACAGGCCTGGTTTTTTCCAGGTCTGATTTTCGCTATTGCATAAATAGCGCTCTCTACTGCGAGGATCGTGCATCATACGTATCTATAACCGCAGTTCAAAATATATGAACTTCATATATTGATCATATGGATAAGTTTCTAAAGAAGCTATGGCGCTGCGTTGGTGGGGGAGTATAACAAGTAATCTTGCTTTCATTAACGGAGCTGATAATGTAAATTGGCCACCGTTCAGAGCTTCAAAGCTGACGTTTCGAGCGTTAGCACTGACCAGAGCAGTATTCCCTGTGGAATAAAGGGAGCAAGATCTCGTCCAATAAGAATTAATTAGTGAACGCTTCACCGCTAATATCGTAGATTTGGATATTTTCGCTACTAATGTTGCGAGAAAAATAGGCTTTCTGCCCGATGACGGGCCTTCAGTTGCAAATAAGTAAGAAAGAAAGAAAGTCTTGTGCACTCTAAACAACAAACGCGTCTAGCTACAATGATAAAGTTGAGATCGGACGTCAGCATTATCAGGCGTTGCGTGACAGCATGACACTTGGACGTGTGCTTTTTAGCTCGTCTAACATTTTTATAGTTTTAGCGTTTTATCATCTCTGGAGCTCAGATGGAACTTTGATACAGTATTAATATGATGATTCTGGCTTCTATACGGCTATTTCGACGGCCACCGGAAAAGATTCGTCAAATAATGTGTTCGATTGCCCTTGGTCTTGTGGCCACCATCTTGTTTCCTCTCCACATGCAAAAGGCTTCTTCTCGTCAAGGCTGCAATACTATGCGAATTCTACCAGCTGCTTCCAACAGATTCGACTATTTTTTTCTGGCGACATCTCATTAAATCCTGGCCCGCTTACCAGGTCTCAGTCCGCAAAGTCTAAAGATATTTCAGATCGACTCTACCCAATTCTACATGGAAAACTGTCGTCTTTCAAAGGCCTTAAAATAGGCCACTTGAATGTAAATGGTCTTCTGAGCAAGATTCATGATGTCAAGATACTATTACTCGCCTTAAAACTGGACGTTTTGGCCATCTCCGAAACTCTTCTTCGATGCAAACTAAGTATGAAGATATTTATATTCCTGGCTATAAAATCGCTAGACGTAACAGGTCGGAAAGGCGGAGGTCTTTGATTTATTTTTCTGAAGTCCTAAATGCTTATGATTCAAGTGATTTGTCCTCTAATTCTTGCTTGGAAGCAGCCTGGATCGATTTATCTTTTCATTCTCAGCGACTGTTGATCGGTTCAATCTACAGACCTCCTGACTGTTTGTCTTTCTTCAATGAGTTTCCCGTGGTAATGGAAAATTTATGGCGGAAACGTTCCAACATCATCCTATTAGGCGACTTCAATGTTAATTTATCGTCCTCGTGTGATGCTTCCTTGAAAAGAAAATTTACAAACCTTCTTTGTAAATTCAACTTAAAGAATGTTATTGATGTTCCCACCAGAATCACCGGCGATTCTTCTCTGATTGACTTGATTATTACCTCTATTCCCTCCAAGATTTCTGGTCATGGTGCCTGCAATCCAGGAATATCTGATCACCACCTGGTTTATGCTTCTGTTAACTTGAGAAGGATTTCTATGAAACCTAAATTAAAGCTAGTCCGGGATTTTAAAAAAGTTGACATCAAAGCCCTACAGCATGAATTTGCTTCTGCCCCATGGTTTATCTGTGATATCTTTGATGATATCGACGATTGTGTTTGGGCATGGGAAGCCCTTCACAAGTTCATCATTAACGAACATATTCCTCTTAGAAAGGCAAAAGTTAGATCTAATGGTCTGCCCTGGATGTCTTCGCCTCTGAGAAAAGAGCTGAACAAGAGATACAATCTTCTTCTTAAAGCCCAAAAAACACCAAGAGGATCTCTCGAATGGTTTGCTTACAAGAAACAAAGAAATTATTGCACTAAATTGTTAAGGTCAGCTGAAATAACTTACTGGAACAAGAAACTTACCAATGCTAAATCCAGTGGAGAATTCTGGAGCTTAGTCAGATTCTTTCAAGGTGTCAACAAGTGCTCTACCATTGGCCCAGTGAAATCCCAATCTGGTTTACTTCTAACTGATAATTTTTCAAAAGCAAATGAATTCAACTCCTGTTTTACCAATATATGTTCAACTCTGCCAAATACTAACAGTTTGTCACCTCGAGACATTTCCACTCAACCAGCCAATCGCATCTACAGAATTACCCCTACCTTACAGTCATTTACCGCTAATAGAGAACTCCTGTCTTATTGTTTCAAGCATCACATTAAAGTGGGTAAAGCCTGTGGCCCTGACAAAATCTCTGGCAAAAAACTACAAATGCTGGGTGATGCCTTCATTGATAACTTTCTTAACATTGCAAAGAAGAGCTTTGATGACTGCAATTTCCCATCGCAATGGAAGACAGCACAAGTCCACTGTATCCACAAAAAAGGTAATACTCAGGATTGTGGAAATTATCGTCCAATTTCACTTCTAAATATACCAAGTAAGTTATTGGAAAGTATTGCCTGCTTTCAACTTGACTCTTTTGTGAACCAACATAAACTAGTTACTACCTCCCAATGGGGCTTCAGGAAGGGTAGGTCCTCAGAGTTGCTGCTTCTCAGCATGACAGAAAAGTGGACGTTTGCCTTAGATGAAGGAAAATCAGTTGGTGTAATCTTTATGGACTTCCAAAAGGCATTTGACTGTGCGTCTCATCAAATTTTACATGATAAACTTCAAGCCTCTGGTCTATGTGGGGACTCAATTGACTGGATTGTTAAATACTTGAATAACCGCTACCAGTTTGTGACTATTAATGGTACAAATTCTGAGAAAATGAGAGTAACTTCTGGCGTACCCCAAGGCTCCTTATTGGGCCCAAGACTTTTCAGCATCTTTACAAATGACCTACCTCTGTCTGTTGACTCAAAGATAGAAATGTTTGCCGATGACTCCACTGCCTACATCATTGGAAACTCTATCGACTCTATTTCAACCCAAATTCAAATTCTCCTGCATCAGCTACTTACCTGGTCTAAATTAAACTCCATGTTCATCCATCCATCCAAGTCTGAAGTCATGTTTATCTCAAAAATACCATTCATCGGCCCAATTAGACAAATCACTGTAGACGATAAACCAATCAACTGGGTTTTCAGCTCATCTTGCTTAGGAGTCAAACTTGACAACAAGCTTAACTGGTCTCCTCATATTAAAATGGTGAACTCAAACTTCAAAGCAAAGATTTCAAAGCTTAAACAGATGAGGACCTTCAACCGATCCACTTTGGATTCTATTTACTTCAAAGGTATTCTGCCAAGCGTAACTTATTGTATATCTTTGTGGGGATCTTCCAACTTGTTGGCCGACCTCGAGGATTCGCACATCCGTGCTGCCAGACTGATTCACAAGATCAGCACAAATATCCCAAAACATGAAGTTCTTAGCATAGCAAAATGGACATCTATACATAACATGTATAAGAGAAGACTTGCCTGTATTGCATACCAGGCCTTTCATAACCTAGCTCCTGATAACATAAACAGTTTATTTACAAAGCACCAGACTTCATACAATTTAAGAGATAACTTAAGATTTGCTCTTAAATGTCCCAAATCCAAAGCCCTGCACAATTCTTTCACTCATCGCGCTAGTATTGTTTGGAATTGCCTACCTAGTCAGTTAAAGTCTAAGCCTAGTTACTCTTCTTTTAAGGCTAGTATTAAGAAATTCTATAAATGCATTGACCAAATTAATTTCGGCTCAAACTCCACTGCTACCAACAATATCAGTGACGAATTTAAGTACTACTGATATCTAGTTTGCCATCTTGTTATCTTATTATTATTATTACAATTATTATTCATTTAAAATTTTTTAATTTAAATCTTATCTTTGTATTAATTTTCCTTTAAATGCATTGTTTGAGTTAATTTGACTGATACTAATATATATATATATATATGGCTTAGACGATACCACAAAGGTTGGATCGTTTGGGGTGACCATATTGGTTCTCCTCCATCCTAGCATTAGCACTGCACTGATGAGGCCCAGAAGGCCGAAACAGTACTGTCTGCAGTTAGTTATATATATATATATATATATATATATATATATATTTACTTACTTATCCTACCCGTATATATGATGTATTATTGATACGTATGATTATTCATACTAGGAGACGTATATATTTTTAGCCGTTTATTAGTAGATAGCAGGTTTACATCAGCATTAGCTGCCATTTCCTCAACCTGCTTTACAAAATAAAGGATGTATGTATGTATGTATGTATGTATGTATGTATGTATGTATGTAGGCGCCTCTGGCAGCCGCTTCAGTTCATGTAACCATCTCACCTTCCCTCCCATCCCACCCTAGGGGAGGACATCCACCACACAGTAGTCTCGCGCGTAGGAAATTAACGTCTCCTACCCCTAACCCTGCAGGAGACGGGGCCTACGGTTTATTCGTCCTTATCCGAGAAGACTAGAATATCTATCCATTTCTTGATATTATAGAAAGGTAGCAAATTCTCCTCACTTATTTTAAGACCATGAATATTGGTCCGGCCGGGGCTCGAACCCTCGACCTCCCGCACAACACAATCCGGCGCTCTAACCAATTGAGCTAACCGGTAGGCGGTTAGTAATTTAAGTGTAAGAAAATGTGCCAATAATTTGACTATGGTATCTGTCATTTTGAAAACAATTTGAGAACCCTGTCGCTCAGCAGAACCGCGACAAGGGGTTGACGAACAGCTACCGCTCCTGTTCTTCAGTCCGAAAACCGACCTTTTGTTGACCCAAGAGTATTGCATACATTTTAATTCTTTAAAAAAGATCGCTGAGAGATTCAAAAATGGGGAGTAAGGCTTGCCGTTGGCAGGTCAGAGGCATACGGCCCGGTTGCTGAGCATCCTTCAAAAAGCTCCTCGACAAAAATTCCTTCTTTAAATGTATTTGGTAAATCATGTTGACAATTTAGGCTTTAATTGCATTCGTTCGACGCAATACCATTTGATTTAGACTTCTTTAAGATTATAACAGAATATTCATCATGATTTTCTTTGTTCTTTGCCATTTTAAAGATTCAAAGGCATTGCTTCCGCCATCATGTCTTCCTCCGATGGTTCCACACTTCACTGGCCGCCAAAGAGAATGTGAAGACATCGTCGGTCACGTGGCTTCCACATCCACCCGAATCGTGTCGATATGGGGCTCGCCTGGTTTCGGAAAAACTTCTGTGGCAACTGCTATGGGACATAAACTCCAGGATAAAGAATTGTCCGTCTACTTCTTCTCCTTACGAGGGCTAAACTCAACATCTGATTTGATATCAAAGCTCTTTAACTTTTTCAGGAGAGCTTCTACAGAAGATGAAATACCCCAGCGGCTACCAATGGACGAAGAGCTTTTTCAAGTTCTGGCCAAGATTCCAGACAAGTTTGTGGTGATTCTTGACAATGCTGATGAATTACTCGAAAGCGGAGCGCCAAACGTGAAAGAAGATTTCATACAGTTTCTTAGAGATATTCTCAGTCGATCCAAGAAGGCAACTTTTGTTATTACCACAAGGGAGTCGCTTGAATTTATGAATGTGCACTTTAAAGACCACCAAGCAGTGAGAATAGGGCCATTAGATGAGTTCTTCTCTCAAGCGTTGGTGACTGAGTTGCTTCCAAATGCTATTTCCGCATGTGATTGTGGAAAAATTGCGAAAATCTGCGAGCGTGTGCCTCTGGCCATTAAGCTGTTGTGCTCCACCATTTCTGAAGATAGCACTCAAGCAAGTCACTTTCTTGAGGAGTGGAAGGAATCTGTAGAAAGAAACATTGTCTATCTGTTAGACAATCCAGACTATCCTAGTAATCTGAGATTAAAATTTCTATTTGAATCATCCTTTCTAAGAATTTCAGTACAAGACAGAGAGGCTGTGGTTTCTTTGAGTATTCTATCTGAAGATTTTAACATCTCGGTTGCCGCAGCCGTTATGGGAGTTAAAACAAAGCTCGAGGCAAAGAAAATCTTACAAAGGCTTCAAAGGAAATCACTTCTTGACTCTGGTTCCAAACCTGATTCATTTTCGATGCATAAACTGCTTCAGTCCTTTGTTAGAGAAAGAGGAGAAGACGAAATGAAAGAAGTAGTGCTGAATTCAAAAGTGCGCTTTTCTGCATTTTACGTTTCTCTTTTTGAGAAGTTGAACGCACAGTTTTTGACAGGGCATTCAAAGTCAGCATTTGTTAAATTCTATAAAGAGAAGCAAAATATTATTCAGAGTCTAACCGAAAGTTGTTCGGATCCTAAGACATGTGACGCTGTTTTTGGTGTTTTAATAGAAGCAGAGATATTTCTAGATTCCCTGTTCTGGTGCGAGGGAAACGTCTTCGACGAGCTTTATGAATCAGCAATCAATCAAGCGAAAGAGCTTAGAAAAAGCGTTTTTCACAACCAGCTTCTGGTTTCCCTGGCGTTTGGTGAGGTGTGTTGGGGCACAGAAGGAAGAACGATGAAGCTGCTTTCCGACGCCGAGGAGCAAATGTCATGTTCATCCTTCTCAGTAGGACATAGAGGAAAACTCTTGTGTTATAGAGGAATCTGTCAAGTGGCTTCTGGGAAAACAGAGGATGGAGTTCGAAACTTAGAAAATGCTCTTGCGTTAATGTCTAGCAACGCTGACCAGAGAATTCTTAGAGTAATGGCAATACAAGTTCTTACGATTTATCACCGCTTTAAAAACCACTTTTCAATTGCTCCACAGTTTTATAACAAGGCGTTGGAAGAATGTAGAGCAGTGGGAGACACAAGTCTTCTTATCATTCCACCAATGGAAAAAAAAGAATTGAACTTTGTCGATGGAGAAATTCAAGAACGAAAGCCAGATAGTCTTATTACTCAACCACTCAGACTAGAAATTATCTGTGTTGTAAGTCAAGCAACCAAGCATTTATTCGATGACTGTACCAAGCGATTAATAAGGAACCCTGTTATTCAAATGGCAGAAGAAATACATAAGCCGCTCTGTCTAACATCATTTGGGGAAACACACGCAAACACGGCTCAGAGTTACGAATCCCTCGGATCAAAAAAACGCAATTTGGGCGACTTAGCTTCAGCACTTCAGTCTCTAACCATCATAGCTGAACTGTTTGGAGAAGAACACGCAGACACAGCCAGGAGTTACGAGTCACTCGGAGAAACACAGCACTACCAGGGCGACTTTGCTTCAGCGCTTCAGTCGAAACAGCATGCACTCGATATCCGCATTAAACTGTTTGGAGAAGAACACGCAGACACAGCCAGTAGTTACGAGTCACTCGGAGTAACACAAAACGAGCAGGGCGACTTTCCTTCAGCGCTTCAGTCCAAACAGCATGCACTCGACATCCGCATTAAACTGTTTGGAGAAGAACACGCAGACACAGCCAGGAGTTACGAGTCACTCGGAGTAACACAGCATAACTTGGGCGACTTTGCTTCAGCGCTTCAGTCCAAACAGCATGCTCTTGAGATCCGTGTTAAACTATTTGGAAAAGAACACCCCAACACGGCTCAGAGTTACGAATCGCTCGGAGTAACACAGCACGACATGGGTGACTATGCTTTAGCCCTTCAGTCAAAACAACATGCACTTGACATCCGCGTTAAACTGTTTGGAGAAGAACACGCAGCCACGGCTCAGAGTTACCAATCGCTCGGAGTAACACAGCACGACTTGGGTGACTATGCTTTAGCCCTTCAGTCAACACAACATGCACTTGACATCCGCGTTAAACTGTTTGGAGAAGAACACGCAGCCACGGCTCAGAGTTACCAATCGCTCGGAGTAACACAGCACGACTTGGGTGACTATGCTTTAGCCCTTCAGTCAAAACAACATGCACTTGACATCCGCGTTAAACTGTTTGGAGAAGAACACGCAGCCACGGCTCAGAGTTACCAATCGCTCGGAGTAACACAGCACTACTTGGGTGACTATGCTTTAGCCCTTCAGTCAAAACAACATGCACTTGACATCCGCGTTAAGCTGTTTGGAGAAGAACACGCAGCCACGACTCAGAGTTACCAATCGCTCGGAGTAACACAGCACGACTTGGGTGACTATGCTTTAGCCCTTCAGTCAAAACAACATGCACTTGACATCCGCGTTAAACTGTTTGGAGAAGAACACGCAGACACGGCGAGGAGTTACGAGTCACTCGGAATAACACAGCATAACTTGGGCGACTTTGCTTCAGCCCTTCAGTCAACACAACATGCACTTGACATCCGCGTTACGCTGTTTGGAGAAGAACACGCAGACACGGCGAGGAGTTACGAGTCACTCGGAGTAACACAGGATAACTTGGGCGACTTTGCTTCAGCGCTTCAGTCCAAACAGCATGCTCTTGACATCCGCATTAAATTGTGTGGAGAAGAACACGCAGACACGGCGAGGAGTTACGAGTCACTCGGAGTAACACAGGATAACTTGGGCGACTTTGCTTCAGCGCTTCAGTCCAAACAGCATGCTCTTGACATCCGCATTAAATTGTATGGAGAAGAACACGCAGACACGGCGCGGAGTTACGAGTCAGTCGGAGTAACACAGCATAAGTTGGGCGACTTTGCTTCAGCGCTTCAGTCCAAACAGCATGCTCTTGAGATCCGTGTTAAACTATTTGGAAAAGAACACGCAGACACGGCGAGGAGTTACGCGTCACTGGGAGTAACACAGGACAATTTGGGTGACTTTGCTTCAGCCCTTCAGGCCAAGCAGCATGCACTTGACATCCGTGTTAAACTGTTGGGAGAAGAACACGCAGAGACGGTGAGGAGTTATGAATCAGTCGGAGTAACACAGCACAATTTTGGAGACTATGCGTCAGCGCTTCAGTCCAAACAGCATGCGCTTGACATCCGTGTTAAACTATTTGGTGAAAAACACCCAGTCACAGCAATAAGTTACCTATCACTCGGAAAAACACAACACAATCTGGGCGACAATGTATCAGCCATTCAGTCAATAAAGCATGCACTTGATGTCCATATTAAACTGTTTGGAAACGAAGACGCAGAAACGGCTACGAGATACCAATCACTCGGAGTAACTCAGTACAATTTGGGCGACTATGGTTCACAGCTTCATTCCAAACAGCACGCATTTGACATCCTTGTTAAACTATTTGGAAAAAAACACGCAGACATAGCAAGGATCGGCCACCTTCTTGGAGTAAGACAGCACAATTTGGGCGACTTTGCGTCAGCGCTTCAATCCAAGCAGCATGCACTTGACATCCGCGTTAAGTTGTTTGGAGAAGAACACCCCGACACGGCTCAGAGTTACGAATCAGTCGGAGTAACACAGCACAATTTGGGCGACTATGCTCTAGCCCTTCAGTCAACACAACATGCACTTGACATCTACGTTAAGCTGTTTGGAAAAGAACACGCAGACACGGCGAGGAGTTACGAGTCACTCGGAGTAACACAGGATAACTTGGGCGACTTTGCTTCAGCGCTTCAGTCCAAACAGCATGCTCTTGAGATCCGTGTTAATCTATTTGGAAAAGAACACGCAGATACGGCGAGGAGTTACGAGTCAGTCGGAGTAACACAGCATAACTTGGGCGACTTTGCTTCAGCGCTTCAGTCCAAACAGCATGCTCTTGAGATCCGTGTTAATCTATTTGGGAAAGAACACGCAGACACGGCGAGGAGTTACGAGTCACTTGGAGTAACACAGCACGATTTGGGAGACTATGCTTCAGCGCTTCAGTCCAAACAGCATGCACTTGACATCCGTGTTAAACTATTGGGAGAACAACACGCAGACACGGTTAGGAGTTACGAATCACTCAGAGTAACACAGCACAATTTGGGCGACTATGCTTCAGCGCCTCAGTGCAAACAGCAGGAGTTTGACATCCGAACTAATATCTTCCAGCGCCAGAGATCACGGAAATTTTGTGCTGGCGGTAACAAGATGGCGGAAAGAGTGAGCAGAAAACGAAAACAGATTGACTACAAGGCACTTCACGAGTCCTCTACAGCGGATGTATATCAAGTGAATGGAAAGAAAAGATATCGGTCGAAATCAAAAGACTGCTCACGAAGTGGAAAAGCGGCAAAGTAAGTACTTAATGCCACTATTAAAGTTGCTGTTCTAAGGCTTGTGTTTGGCCGACCATTTTACTTCTCATGTGTTTTCTCATAGGAGATAGAATACCTTATCGAGTGGAAAAGACGGCCCATGTCATCACGTACCTTGGAGCCTCCCCCTCATCTATCTAAAGAGCTTATTAGATGAGAAGAATTATAACCGGAACAGAACGCATAATTTTTCAAATTATTTTGGTAAAATGTATCGAAAGCTTCAAAAAGTTGAATCAAATATAGCATCTTCAGAACAAGTCAGGCCTTTTAGTTGACTTCCAATATTTATAATATCATGTTTAGTTAATAGGTATAATTTATAAAAATCTGTAAAATTTATAACCCATTTGCTAAGAATGTGTTCAATTATTTGTTTTTTATCTGTTAAAACTGTTTTTCTAAATCTCTTCTTAACTTTATAAAAAGCCTCCAAAATCCTCAGAAAGTAAAATCAGCATCTGATGGATTTTATCTGGCTGTCAAGTCACTTTTAATATTAAATGATGTCAAGTTGCAGCACACTTACACATTTACTATACATCGATATTTTTTAACAACAAAGGAAAATCTTATCAAGGAACTCTAACTACACCTTGCTCGGCGTAAAGAATTTTAACAAGTTGTCTCTACCCTATCAGTGGTATATTTTGGATGATCGTGGTTAGGGAAAGGCTGCTGATTTTCCTTTACAGATGAAAACATACCTTAAAAATCACAAAGCATTTCATTGCGCAAGCAGGGAAGCTTATTGAAGCACCAAAATGCCCCTTAAGATGGTATTTCTCACAATTAATACTAAAGCATGCAGTAAAGAATATTTACGTACCTAATTTCTAGCCAACTAATAATTTTTTCAACACCAATGAAGCATTGATATTTGATTGATAGAGATACATGTAAAGAAGGATACTTAACAATTATTCGACAAGCGTGTGTTAGATACGAGATGATAGATAGCCAACGAGGCGCTACGCGCCTCGTTGGCTTTAATCATCTCATATTCAACAAGCGCGAGTGGAATAATTGTTTTATTAAAAAAAAATCGCCTCCAAGATATTAGAAAAATTTTCTCGACTTTATTTTGTAAGAAGAAACCGGATGTTACAATGAATAGATATTAGATTATGGTATATTGGCTCATATAACATAATAGCTAAGCCAATAAAAAGTCTTAAATTGTATTATCCAATGATCCAGTTTTGGATAAAAAGTGTTATAACGCAACCAAAAAAAGCGCACGCTCTGATTGGTCAATTTAGTGTCCACCTTTTGCCCATGGGTGTACGCTGCTGACGTGAGCAAATGCAAAGACTACTTTCTGCGCATGTTTTTTCTGGTCACGTTAGATTTGTCAATAAAAGGGAACTCTTTTGCTAAGTATCGCTGTTATGTTATAAAACAAATGGTTAACACTACAACGTGCACTACTGAGTTAGGAATGGCATCAGGAGGTTTTGCTAAGCATCAAGAAGCTAGAGTTGCATAACTCAGTAGTGTACGCTGTCGTGTTTACCATTTGTTAATTTTTTATATTTGGATATACTTTAAGACATAATGCAACCTACTTGACATCAATAGTATTAAACTATGTTTTAAGTTGAATCTGGATCTGCTTTCTTCCTTTAGTTTCCCTCTATTTCCTAGCCAGGACTCTTGTTTCTCTTTCTAGCCTGCCTTGGATGCGGTAGCTTGTCTCTCGACTAACTCTGAACCATGATCTGGAAACTATGGCATTGAGAAAATCAATGTAATTAAATCACATCCCTCCTGGACATTGTCATGCCATATCTTTAATAATGGGTGTGGTATATTTACTGCCAAAGCAATTTGAAATCTAGAAATCCCTTGCTGTTTTCTATATGACCAATATGCATCTGTGACAGAGATTTCCCATTCATAGCTTCTCTACACGTACCATGAAATAATATATGAGATTTTGGTGATATATATTTGGTTTCTCATATTTTATGCGAAGGTAATCTGCTTTTCTGAAATCAAATATACAAGTGTGTAAATCTAGGCTTTCTGTAAGGAGTCCCGGTTCCTCGATGTATTAGAACGCGCGTCTTTTTGCGGTCAACCTTCGATGAGCAGTTCTGTCAAACCTCTACTTTTTTTCAGGAAGCTGTGCATTCTGTACAACCTACATGGCGTAGGTACCTGAATAGGCCAGGCTAAGAAGTTGGTTTTGGGAAAAAGAAAATGCTGGCCTATTGTAAAAAAATTTTGCGCAATGCTACGGTGATTTCTCGACCTCCATACACACTCACACTGGTCGATTTGCAGACGGATGTGCAAGTAGGGAAAAAGGAGACAATTATCTTAAATTTAACAGCATGCACTTGACATCCGTGTTGAACTGTTTGGGAGGAACACCCAGACACAGTAAAGTGTCACTATCAAGCGCAATCAACCCGTTCTCGACGGCCTGTAGCTCTTACTGCGCAACCATTTTGGTACTAACTTTTTTCTTTCTGTCAAATGCTGTTTCAAAATACCCTCCCTTCAGCAATGACATCTCAAATTCCTTGAGCGACCGCAATCGTCTTTTTTAGTACTATTTCAAGTGATTTCACAAAGCGTAAAGCATTACGAAGTACGACGTTTTTGTAGGGGAACTTGATATTTGTTTTTCTGAGGTAAACGAAACTTCCTCGAGTTCACTGCCTCATATCTTTGATTTATATCGGTCAAACTCAAAACGTTTTCTGGAGTATATCGTTCCGAGGTAGAGAACTAATAGAAGTTCTGTATGAAAGCGATCCTCGCAGTCTTCAACCCTACTTATGTAGTAGTGGAATTAAGGCTTCAAAAACATTCAGGCCGGTACGGAATTTGAACCCACTAACCTCTGCGATACCAGTGCAATGCTCTACCAACTGAGCTAACAAGCCGACTGGGAGCTGGTCATTATGTTGTTGATTTATATCACTTCGACGGGTTTAGTACGAACCAACCTAATGCATGAATAACATAACATAATTTACATTTCATTGATTGAATAAGTTTTTTATCTGATGCAAAAGGAAGAAAGTCCTTTAAACATACGGCCAGAGGTATAATTGATTGATTAGAGTTATCAGGATAAACTTGAGCTAAGTGGAAGTATTATAATTAATTCGAGTTAACGGGAAGTTCGAGTTAGCAGATTGTAAAGTACTGGAAAAATGTGGTCAAATCCAAGGGAAACTGGATCTTACTCGAGTTAGTGGAGGATTTGAGTAAACGGCTGTCCTTACCGGATGTGAAAAGTTTCGAAAAGAAAGGGAATTTCCCTTGACCTATGGCAACAACATTTGTTAAGAACAATAGAATATTTCGTTAAGAATGATACGTAAGCAAACGCGAGTTACATTCCCAACAATGACAGCCAGTTTCGGGATGAATTTTCTAGTTATAGTCGTGGGTTTCGTGACAAATTATCTGAACATAATCAGCCTCATCGCGCACCGCGAAGACTCTTGACAGCCGGTTTAAATCAAATTTCATGGTAGGTAATATTAATTTTCTATCTAATGACTAAACAAGACTAACTGCTATTTAAGGAAGGTCTATGATAATTTGGTTCGTTACTCAAACGGCATCTTTTCTAAACACTACAAGAAATATCGGTGCATTATGTACTCGTCTGATCGATGACCCTTGTTAGTTACTAGGATCTGAGATATGTTATTTGCTTATTTAAAGCCCTTAGCTGCCAAGAATTTGTTGTGTTTATTACGGCGTCATCACTTTTGATTTCTTGAATTCCGACATACTTTCAACCACGTAGGTATGAAAATGGCTTGGGGTATATCTAAGAAGAGGATAAACGGAAATATAGTGTCCGTTAGTGGAAAAAAAAGCGAAGTGTACACCTTCAGTGTGATGTTAATATAAACGATTTTCATCCCTGAATATCGGCAGTGTTGAAGTTAATTTATGTAGATTTTGTCGTAGAGCCATTTTCCGCTGGCTTCGAGTCTTCGAGATTAATGGCAACCATTGTGCGTGCGTAACACGCAGTATTATTATTATTATTGTTATTATTATTATTGCAATCCTCTAGTGTTAACGAAGGGAATGTTCTATGAGAACTATACTACTTTCGTCTGTTTTCAAGGTCTTAGATAGTTTGGGGTGCCTCATGCATATGCATTACCTGAGATCGGAAATTGTGCACTAACGAGTAATTTAAATAGTGTTGAATAGAGGGTAAATTTCCCTTGCAAGGGCGCATCTGATCTATGATCATATCTGTTTCCAATATCAATAGAGTCTGACTCTGAATTTGAGTTGCATTTCTAACATTGACAGCCAGTTTAAGGATGAATTTGAAGTTAAAGTTATCCACTTTGTCCATTACTTATAGAGATAATCAGCCTCATTGATTGATAACTGTTTTCCATCAACTTACTTAGCTTATTTACAAGACAAACCCTATATATATTAAAAAAAAATAAAGAAAATGAATACATCGATGAAGTACATCTTGCTGTTTTCTGATCGATGTTCATTTGTGAGTCACTGGATGCTGGGACAAGTTTTTTGTTCAAACAGTCAAAACAGTATAAAAGGAGGAGGAAATAATTAAACCATATACCATGACACAATCAGTCATTTTTAAACTTTTCGCGTAGTTACCGAAATATCTTTCGAAGTTTCAGCTAAACTGAAGTCAGGGGGTCGCAAGAATGGACAAGACTGACCACGAAAAGCACATTACGGGATTTTTCCAAAGTTCTTAGCTCCCAAAACTTTGTTGTGTTTGGTACTGCGTCATCACTTTCGATTTCTTGAATTCCGACGTACTGTGCAACACGAGAGTTTCAAGACAGCCTTAGATACATTTTAAGAGAGGATGAGGGGAAATACAGTGTTGTATTTTCTTCTCTTTTCAAAAGAGAAGAATATGCAAAGTGCACGCCTTCAATGTGATGTCAACTTAAACGAGCTTCATCTCTGAATATTAACTGTCTTGAAGTTTATTCTATGAAAATTTTGTTGTGAAGCTATTTTCCGCTTCGATTTCTACGTGATTGATGGCAATCCTTGTGATTGCATGACACATCATCAGATCATCGAGTGTGAACGAGAAGAACATTGTTGAAGAACTCTATGATTTTAAAAGAAACTATTTGTGTTGTTTCTTTTTTTTTCTACCTTTTTCCCCCTTTTCTCGCCGTCGCCGCGCACAAAGCAGATTGAAAGAGTCAGACGGAAAGCAGCTCGATTTTCGTGTTACGGTAGTGATCTTGTTCAAACGCCTTAGTGAGAATTCGAGCGTGAATTCGCGCGCCGCCAGGGGATTTCTTGAGGTGAGGTGGCAGAGAAGATTTTGAAGCTTCGAATTGATCGGCGCATAATTGTGGTTATCAGCATGTGCTTGCGTACTCATGAGTCTGCTAGGTCCGATCATTCATGGTTGGTCCTTTTTTAGTTCTCAAAGTTTTTGCAATGGAGTGTATTGAAGTGTATTTGACATGTTACACTGAATAAATCGTTTCTTCTAAAATCTCTGTTTAGGTTCTTAAAGATATTTTAGGCAACTGCTGTGATATCAAAAGTCAGAGCCAGATTTGTCGCTGCAGCCCTTTAGTGACATGCATTTGAATTATTTCAAGTTTCCCTCCATCGTGTTAAATGAGTTCGCAAACGCTTTGCGTCAGACGTTCAAGTCCATGTGGGACAACGCCTTTTGGTATCAGCCCGGATATCAATCATGGGATGACTCCACAGCAGTAAGGAACTTGTTTCGCGCCGAGGAGGGCGGTAAAAGCAAAGTTCCCACACACCTTTCCTATGAAGAATAGGACTGCTGTACCGCCCTTTTTCATACCACCACATATGCGAAGTCTTTCGCTATGCCAGGAGGCACAAGTCATATGATGACCCTTGGTGAGTTGTACTTGAAGCACCGTAAAATACCTTATGGAAACTTTCATGCGTCTGTAGTGAGTGCAAGTGGAAACCAAGCTGAGACGTTTACACTGGCTTCGACTGTTAAGAAATTCGCTTTGCCACTCAGAAAAGTCGGAGATTGATAAACCAACATTTGACCGATACATGCAGCTGGCTAAAGAAGCATTCAAAGCGCTTGGTGTCAAGACTGACCCAATTGATGCCATTTCTGGTTTGACAGAGTCCGACTTTCCAACGAAAGAGGTTCGTAATTTGGAGCAAGGTATCAATCAGCAATCTGTAAGTTAAATTAGCATTTAACTTACAGTTCTTTATTAGTAAAACAGAATACTCATCACGATTCTCACTTTTCTTTGCCATTTTAAAGATTCAACGGTATTACTTCCGCCATCATGTCTTTGTCCGATGGTTCCACACTTTGCTGGCGGCCAAAGAGAGTGTGAAGAGATCATCGGTCACCTGAGTTTCACGTCCACCCGAATCGTGTCGATATGGGGCTCACTCGGTTTTGGAAAAACTTTTGTGGAAACTGCCGTGGGACATAAACTCCAGGCTAACGAATCACCCGTCTACTTCTTTTCCTTACGTGGGCTGAACTCCAAAACTGATCTCATATCAAAGCTTTTTAGCTTTTTCGGAAGAACTACAAGAGATGACCTACCTCAGCAGCTGCCGATAGACGAAGATCTTCTCAAAGTTCTCACTGAGATTTCGGACGAGTTTGTGATGATTCTTGACAATGCTGATGACTTACTCGAAATTGGAGCACCGAACGTGAAGTAAGATTTCATACAGTTTCTTCAAGACATTCTCAGTCGATCCAAGAAGGCAACTTTTGTTATCACGACAAGGGAATCGCTTGAATTTATGAACGTGCATTTTGAAGGCCATCAGGGAGTGGGAATAGGGTCCTTAGATGAGTCCTTCTCTCAAGCGTTAGTGAGTGTGTTACTTTCAAACGCTATCACCGCGTCTGATTGTGAAAAAGTTGCGAAAATCTGCGGGCATGTACCTCTGGCCATTAAGCTGTTGTGCTCCACCATTTCGGAAGACAACACTCTACCGAGTCAGTTTTTAGAGGAGTGGAAAGAATCTGTAGGAAAAAACATTGTGGATCTGTTGGACAATCCAGATTATCCTAGCAATCTGAGATCAAAATGTTTATTCAAATCTTTTTTTTCAAAGACCTTCAGCACAGGAAAAAGAGGCATTGGTGCTCTAAGTATTCTATCAGAGGATTTTAACCTCTCAGTAGCTGCAGCTGTCATGGGTGTTAAAACAAACCTCGAGGCAAAGATCTTGCACAGGCTTCGGAGGAAATCGCTTCTCGACTCTGGTCGAAAAGCGAAAACACGAAAACTAGATACTCATATTACTCACCCGCTTAGATTAGAAATAATTTGTGTCGTTGGCTCAGCAACAAATCATTTTTTTGATAAATATACCGAGAACTCAATGACCAATTCTGTGATCCAAATAGCAACAGAATTACAGAAACCGACATTACAGAGATCACACGGCCTTTGGAAACTTCAGCGCAACATCAGAACTACACTTAAAGGTGTGTTCAATCCTCCCATGGAAGCAACTAAATTGTCTGCTGCAAGCATCAGTTATCATAAGATGGCCATTACGGAATATAAAAACATGTCATTAAAGACTCACTCGAAACTTCATGAGAATCTTGGGTTACACGTGCATCAAGAAGAGCTTCTAACAGCATGGTCCAAGTAACATTCTAAAATTTTACTTGGACCATGGAAATTATCTGTGCACAATGCGGAAATATTCTGAGGCCCAGAGATTTTATAATCATGCGCTTAAAATGCAAGTTAAACTGTTGGGAGAAGAGCACCCAGACACAGTTCAGGGTTACAACTCACTCGGAGAAACTCAGCACAAGTTTGGTGACTTTGCTTCGGCACTTCAGTCCAAACAGCGCGGACTTGACATCCTTCTTAAACTGATTGGAGAGGAACACCCACGCACAGCAAGGAGTTACGAATCCCTCGCTGCAACACAGCAGGAGCTGGGCGACTTTGCTCCAGCACTTCAGTCCAAAAAGCGCGGACTTGCCATCCGAGTTAAACTGTTTGGAGAAGAACACTCAGACACAGCGAGGAGTTACGAGTCACTCGGAGTAACGCGGCACAAGCTGGGCGCCTTTGCTTCAGCGCTTCAATCAACACAACACGGACTTGTCATCCGAGTTAAACTGTTTGGAGAACACCCAGACACAGCTGAGAGTTACGAATCCCTCGCCGCAACACAGCACGAGTTGGGCGACTTTGCTTCACCGCTTCAATCAATACAGCGTAGACTTGACATCCGAGTTAAACTGTTTGGAGAAGAATACCCAGACCCAGCGAAGAGTTACCAATCCCTCGCTGCAACACAGCACGAGCTGGGCGACTTTGCTTCAGCACTTCAGTCAACACAGCGACATCCGAGTTAAATTGTTTGGAGAAGAACACCCAGACACAGCGAGGAGTTACAAATCACTCGGAGTAATACAGCACGAGTTGGGCGACTTTGTTTCAGCGCTTCAGTCCAAAAAGCGCGAACTTGACATCCGAGTTAAACTATCTGGAGAAGAACACCCAGACACAGCGAGGAGTTACGAGTCACTCGGAGTAACACAGCACTCGTTGGGCAACTTTGCTTCAGCGCTTCAGTCCAAACAGCGGGGACTTAACATCCGAGTTAAACTGTTTGGGGATCAAGAACACCCAGACACAGCTCAGAGTTACGAATCACTCGGAATAACACAGCACAAGTTGGGCGACTGTGGTTCAGCGTTTTAATTAACACAGCTTAGACTTGACATCCTCAAATCAAAATTTTGCAATTTTTTCTCCCCTTCAAATATTTATTTATAATGGATAACTTGAAGGTTGCTTTGCGAGTATTGCGAAAGCTGTGAGTCAAAAAGTTTTTAAAATGTGCCGGAAAAGTTAAAAGTTAATTGATTGGTTTAGAAGACATTCTTTTGACTTTTGGCACGAGAAGAAAGTGATAATTGGTGGATCCAATCAGGATTTGTGATTTATATTGATCTTGCCTTATGCAACGATCTTCTTCTGTAGCGAAGATAGTCGCTTAATTTTATGGAGTTGATTGTATGTCTTACAAACTGGTCAGTCAGTCAGTCGGTCATTTAAGGTAATTTGGTTTTATTGAGTTGATAGGTCAATTTGTCACCATAAAGGGTTTCAAAGCTGACGTTTCGAGCGTCAGCCAAAGCGAATGTCGCTCAGTCATTCAGAGTCGATCGGTCAGTCAGTCAGTCGGTCAGTCAGTCAGTCCGTCCGCCCGTCATTCAGTTAGTCAGTAAGCCCGTCACTCAATCAGTTTGCCCGTCACTCCCACAAAATTTATGCAAACAAGAATCTGGTTTGTAAAAGAAAAATTTAAGAATTTTTTAAATCAAAGTTATTTTAATATCAAGTATTGTTACTGTTGATTTAATTTACATTTTGAGGTTTTTCACTTTCTCTAAAACACCGTGAATTACTAGTTTTTGGAGTTGATTGACAACTTGGTTCTAACAGCCTGCAGGCCACCTCTTACTCGTTTTCAGCGTTCACGCATTCACAGACATTTGATCTCTGTCTTAGTAGCTGTTAGAGCAGTAAAAGATTTCACAGACACTAGCTGAGGAGAAAATCAGTGTGGACTACCTTCACTTTAGACCACCTTCTATCTACTACAGGTATACGAACGTAATTAAACTTTTTATGAAGTGGCTTGAAAATACGTTTCCTTTGTAAAATTTGAGCACAATCTAAACAGAAAGAGACGTCTAAAAAGTTACAATAATCATAATTACAAGAATACATCAGCTTTTTTAACAAATAAGTTAATCAGTTATCAATCCACGCCAGTTACTGTTAATAAAAGCCAATTGCTGCAACAAGGCTGTACACCATTTATTGTTATACTGTTTTATAGATCTTTTAATTATAATGTTATTCGTCGGTCGAGAAGATCAGTTTCGGACAAAGCCATCTACACCCTCCAGGGGATGAGCAAAGAATGGGGCATATGGCCTGAAAAGCATCATCTCCATGAGGAATGGGAAGTTGTTGCCAAAACCTGCATCAAAAGAATAACAAAAAAACACCACTTCATTATCAATTCCTCCTCATGAACGAGACACAGTGATGTTATTTGTGAGTTTACAGTTCATAAGCATCTGCTGAATTACTCCAAGATCAAAAAATCAACTCTCCACACTCTGTCCCACATTTCTTACAACTTCAGCTCTGAGAATTTGGTGGTCAATGAAACAAAAGTCCCCTTGTTAGTATTTTGCCTTCTTCTCACCTCTTCTTAAGAGCTGCTTTAGGTTTTTTTTTACTTTAAGGGGAAATTCTTTTGGTCACTTAAAGGAGAATAAGGGTTATATTGGCTGGCAGAGTGTCTCATATAGGATTACAACTCTGTTACCAAAACTTCCCTAACAGCCTGATAGGTGATTGATAAATTCTTGCTGATGCATAGTGTCACTTTATAGGTTGTAACCGGATGGTAAACCATTGTTTCGTTCAAATTATAGCTCAGAAAAGTCTTATGGGGGGGGGGGGGGGGGAGTCTGACCAAAGAAAGACAAATCTAACTCTTTCAGCTGCAACTGAAAAAGAGCAATAACGAATTTCTCCTTATAATATCAATGTAATTTTGGGCACAGAGGTGATGAATTCGAATATAAATATCAACCAGAGGATACTGATCTTCAGTGTAAAAATGTAAGGGTATCTCATTCCAGAGGGACAAGGAACCCTTAACCCGACTGTTTCCCCAGGGCAAACATGTCCACACAGTACAAAAGTATGTGTAGCAGCAGGCTCTCCCTGATAGAATGCCAGTTCTTTTCCAAGACTCAGTGGCACATAACTGCATACCTGATAAAGCAGTGGAAATTATTCATGTCATTTGACACCAGCTAGCTTAAAAGTAAGATGGATGCCTTCAGTGTCAAATGTTTTCCACAGTGGTAAGCCGGTCAGTAGATAGGATAATCTTCCCCCCCCCCCCCCACCACTCCAAGAAGCAGTATTCCAGGCACCTTTTGACAATGACTACATCAGTGGATGGGACTAATAAAGGTGGGGTAGGGGAACCCTCTCAAAAATCACTAGCAAACACTCAGGAGTGAAAGATGATTGCCACAAGACTGCTCTTAATCACTGAGATCCACTGCAATATAGCTGTGATGGATGTTCCACATGAGCCTACACTGACCAAAAGAGACCACTATAATTCTGAAAATTAACCCATTCATTTCCAAGATCTCATAATTGATTCTCCAGACTGTCTGCCATACAATTCTTGTAATGATAGTTTGGAGAAAATGGTGTTGAATCAAGTAATAACCCCCCTATATGATATTGTTTTTTTATTCTTATAATCACTTGTCTGCTTGATACTGTTTTGACATTGTAATGAGAAATTCTGTCTTAGTCACTCACAGGAGTAAAGGATTAACTGCATTAAAATGTCTAAATTTACCCTTCAGAATCCTTGTAGAAAATTTCATCAGAATTCTATAAAATATAAAATACCTTTGTAGGGAAAAGTTACTTCTTCATCTCTTCTTAGAGTCATTTTAAAGGCTAGTTATGCTAGGTTTTACTAACTGTAAACAAACTGGACAAGTTCTTTTGTCTGCAAGATTTCTCTCAGGTGAATTCAATGAATGAAAACCATGTACATGGCCACACTTGAGGTACATGTAGGGCTGTTCATTGGTCACTCTGCTTGAGAGCTGAAAATGAATTATTTGAAGCCTCTTCAGCTTATCATTATTTGACCAACTTGATACCGTAGGTAGGTGGAGTGTGTATACTTTGTATTCCAGTGAAATTACTATTAATTTACCAGTTTTTAATGGTGAGAGCTTTCAACCAGCAAAATGGTTTTTAAAGTAATTCAGACACCTTTGAATTTGAGTAGTGATTTCTATTAAAACCTCATTTTCAGAGGCCTCCAATACTTGTTTTTACAGAATTTAACTAATGTTTTGCAACAGTCATAAGTGACTGCAGATGGCAGGATTGACTGAAAAACATCTGTTAGGTTAATTATAAACTTGACTTTCTGTTACATAAAGAGTGCGCTCACAGTCTGATAATGATGATGATGATCATAATAATGATGATGAGGAGGACAATGAAGATGACATTGATGATAATGAAAGTAATGATGATGAAAATGAATTAAACTCTAAAATTGATTTCAGTAAAGAGTTGCTTCTCCGTCCCAGATTCAGGTTCCACCAATATTTCTTGCTAGTTCACTCTGAAGACCAAATGCACATTTTAAGGTGACATGATATTACCCAGTTCTTGTTTCATCTTCTCAGCTGTTCACAAGTGTTCTCCACTATTTCTATCGCCTTCACACTTGTGCAAGGAAATGAGTATGTAGCTATCAAGATACCATAGGAAGAAACTGCACACTATGATTCCAGATCTGTTATGATCTGGCATTGCATATACACTGAAGTAACAGGACAGAAAAACATTTATCAATAACATGAGTACTCGGGTAAATCAGTGGAAAACAAATCACACCAAAAAAAAACATTTGGAGGGTATTGTTAAACTGTATTTATCAACATGATTTCAAGTTGACTATCTGAAAATTTGCAAACAATAATGGTATAATGGCCTGCAAATGATAGAGTTGGTGTAAAATTGTAATTTTATTGAAATCCCAAACACAGCCTGGGAAGCTTAGAGCTCACCAAGCTGGTTATAAAAGTATGCCACAAATATCTTCCACTATGTCTATGCCTGTGTAAAACCCCAAATATGGTGAGTCCGTGGGTTATGAAGATGTGAACTATTGTGGATTGCAGTTAAGCAATGGAAGGGCCAGGTCAAGCGTATCAATAAGAAGTTCACATTATTTGATAAACAGAGATCTGAATTTTTAAATACTTTTTTTATGAGCTTCCATGAGTGTAGAAGATAGATTTGATCCTCAGAATATAAATACAATATCACGCTGACAAGTGATGAGAATAATTAAAGAAAAAAATTAATTAGTGGGTTATTAGTTGATCAAATATCAAATTCTATAGACTAACATCATAAGAATTGTATGGCAGACAGTACGGAGAATTGCTTGTGCGATCTTGGGAGTTAAAAGACCTTTGTTGACATCTTTTCTAATGAAGTTTTTGTTATGAATACCAAGATTTTAATAGAGTAACTATTGTGGACACAGGGAATGGGTCAAAAAAAAAAAAAAACCCTGGCCGATACAAAGTGTATGTTGACAAATTTTCTTCCCTCTCAACTCAGCAGAGAAAATTTACATTACCTACAAAAATTCTTTCTGTAGATAATTTATTTAATCTCTTGATCACCATTTGCAGTTTGCAGAATAAATCCCTTTTGGCAAGCAGCAGAGTTTGTGGGAAAATAAAAGAAGGATTGAGGATCCTAGAAAACCATTTATCTCTGTTCAAAGAATTTAAGACATTGCTTTATAGTCAATGTAATTATGTTTTGAGGATTCTGTAAAAATATAAATACAGCTGTACCCCTCCCTGCTGGTGTTTATGACTCCCATCATCCCTTTGGAACTGTAATCTAAAATTCCAGTTTGGCTGATTACAATTATTTACAAAACATTCCCTATGAAAGTGGACCACCTGGACATAAATTGCCTTATAATCCCTCACTTCTCTCTAGCCCTTAAGTGGGAAGCTTTGCACATTAATGATAAACAAAAAAGTTTCTCCTACTTCCTGCCCTAGAATCTCTCATCTTATACTCTTCTCATATCTATTCCACACCCCTCCCACACCCCTCCTACATCCCTCCCATTTCTCTCCCAACCCTTTTAGCTCCCTATTTCCCTGAGATCCCATACAGTTCACTATTCCACTAAATCTTATAATTTGAATCTGGGAAATTTCCTGTAAGCAACCTAATTTTCTTCAAATTAGACAAACAGAACCTACCTTGTTCTTCAGCTGTTGTGGTAAAGATAACAAGAAACTGGGTATAACAGTATTTCTGCAAAAATCAAGAAGACCCACATCAAAACAATATCAAGCTGACAAGTGATGAGAAATAAAGAAAAATATTACTTAATTAAGGGAATTATTAGTTGATCCAATACCAAATTCTCAGAACTAAGATCATAAGAATTGTTTGACAGACAGCAAGGAGAATTCCTCATGAGATCTCAGGATTGAAAGGGTTAGGTTCACCATCAAATGTTGATATTTATTATCAAGAGGCAACTTAAAACAAATGTCCACAAACCTTTCACTTCCAAAGATAAACAGAGTTAAAATCCTATTGCAATAACACTTTACACCTTAATACCAGTATGCAAATTCTCTCTACTGTTCTCTTCACATATTTCTTAAAGTGCTGACAAGGAGAATTCGTTTACCAATCAAGAGGTTCTTTATTAGTGATCATTATCTTTATTCTCCTAACATTAATGTTTGATTCAGGGCTAATACTGTATGGAGAAATTAGATGCTAGTTTCTATTGGAAGTCAAAGGGTTAAAGACTCACTCTGAGAAGCAGTGAGAACTAAGAAAATTATCAACTAGTTTGTAGGGAATATTCCTTTGAAACAATACCAATTTCTCAGGATTGACTAAGAAAAAAACAAATTGTCATCCACAAGGAGAATTAGCTCTATGGTAATAGGAGAATAAAGCATTTTAAGTATACAGGCCAAATATAGCAACTTTTATCTGATTCAGATCTTTAAGGTTCCCATTTAAGGAGATTAAATCTCCCTGTTTGGTCAAGAAAATCACACCTTCAAGAATGGTGCCAACAAACAGATGTTCTGTGGATGTATATCAGCTATAAATGGGAAATGAAACAATGTTCAGTATTCACGGATGGTGCTCTGGTTTAAATCTGATCCTTAGAGAGGGACTTCTATGGATCAACACAACTGTGCCACCAAGACTTGGAGTTAAACTATGTTCAGGAGCATTTTTCAACACCAATCCAGACTAGACACCATTAACTTGTGCTACAAAACAGTATTTCATGTATATTATGAAGAAATTTCACTTTAAAACCTGTAAAATAACCTCTGAAGAAATTTCACTGAAAACATGCTTAAAAAACCTGTGAAAAAACATGTGAGTTGCCAAATTGTAGATTTGGCTATCCAGACCAATCTAAGAAATTGCAGGATTGGATTAAATCTTGCAATTCTTTGATTAATCAGGCCAATAGTCTCATTTGTGCGGACATTGCCAAATGATACACATTGAAATCCGCGGGCGGGCCCAATCTTGAAATTATTTGTTTTGCTTTGATACGTTGTTTTTTGACAAATTGAAATTGGTTTTCATGTGTCTATCTTGTGAATTTCATCATACATAACATATTGTCAATGAAGCTGGGGATCCACTTGCCTTGTGGATCTGCTGACTATTTTGACAATTGTCAATAACAGGACACATTGAAAACTGACAATTTTGTTTTTTATAACAATAAATTGTCAAATTGTCTGCTCTTGCTCATTTATACGTCACATAAATTATAAGTTCACTTGTCAGCTGTCTGCTTACAGACAATCAAAATTAGGCAGTGAGCGTGCAATAATTTCTGTGGTTATCATTAAATCTTACTTTGCTCATAATGGGATTTAATAGGGTATATACGGTAAAATTAAATGAAAATCCAAAGAATTTTTACATCCTGTAAACCACAAGTTTTTCCATGATTATTTCCCTATGATTATGATAAAAATAACAAAATAAGACAAAAAATACATATGAGGCACGATCCTCGCAGTAGATAGCACTATTTAAGCAATAGCGAAGATCAGACCTTAAAAAAATCAGGCCTGTACGGGATTCGAACCACTGACCTCTGCAATACTAGTGCAGCGCTCTACCAATTGAGCTAACAAGCCAACTGGGAGCAGGCCGTTAAGTTGATTCGTAATAAACCCGTGAAAGTGATAAATGAGATACAATGAAATATATGAAGTTCATATATTTTGTACTGCTGTATTAGATACATATGATGCACGATCCTTGCAGTAGATAGCGCTATTTAAGCAATAGCGAAGATCAGACCTTAAAAAAATCAGGCCTGTACGGGATTCGAACCACTGACCTCTGCGATACTAGTGCAGCGCTCTACCAAGTGAGCTAACAAGCCAACTGGGAGCAGGCCGTTAAGTTGATTCGTAATAAACCCGTGAAAGTGATAAATGAGATACAATGAAATATATGAAGTTCATATATTTTGTACCGCGGTATTATATACATATGATGCACGATCCTCGCAGTAGATAGCGCTACTTAAGCAATAGCGAAAATCAGACCTTAAAAAAATCAGGCCTGTATGGGATTCAAACCACTGACCTCTGCGATACTAGTGCAGCGCTCTACCAATTGAGCTAACAAGCCAACTGGGAGCAGGCCGTTAAGTTGATTCGTAATAAAAATCAGGCCATCCATGCCTGATTTTTTTCAGGTCTGATTTTCGCTTTTGCTTAAATAGCGCTATCTACTGCAAGGATCATGCATCATATGTATCTAATACCACAGTACAAAATGCTCGAAACGTCAGCTTTTGTAATCGTTACGGTGGCCAATTTCTCACTTCAACTTTGTTGATATATCCAAATTATTTTGTCACCCCCACCGACGCAGCCCCAAACAGTTTTTTTTGAAACTATCAGCCTTTATTCATAAATATATATACTGGCTTTATCATTATGTCACCAGGTAGCTTATAAAAGAACTATTTGTTATAAGTGGTGTGTTTCAATAGAGCTACAGAGGGAGTACATACAGAGGCAGCTTTTAGAGCAATTGCAAATGTAACTGACAGTATTTTCTGTAAACTAAGCCAATTTCATGTACATCCATCATGATATTTAGTAAAATGTGTCCAACTTGGCCTTTTTTTATGTCAGTACTATTAAATTTTAACATTAAATGATGCTTGATGTTTGGTCAAACTATTGTAAATTAACAAGTCATGAAGATTTACTTCAAAGGATTCAATATGATGCCAATATTGTGCATGTGGTGGCACTGCAGTGGCTTGAGTGCACTCTCTCGATGAGAGCTAGTGAAGTAGTTGAAAGACAAGGAAAGTTTGACTGGTATAGAAAGAATTTAAAAGGAAGAACAAGATGTTACAATTAGGTAAGATTAATTTGATGATATAAAGACAATTAGTTGAGTGCATGTATATCTTCCAAAATATGAGTAACCAATCCATGATACACAATTTAAGGTCTGCTAGTCTAGCTATATATAGATGATACAGATGGAATATATATTATCAAGCTCATCATGAGTGGATCGATCAGTAAATATAAGGTAAGGGTGATTATTTTGTAACCTGTGGCAGTTAAAAAAATAATCATGTGCATACAATGTATACAAGAATCGTGGAGTCAGGTCATCTGAGACAGTGAATATGGTGAATGTGGTACTAACAGCTGGAAACAAACTTATAATCAATGATATTTTTGAAGTTTATTTTAAAATATACGTCCATGTGGTACTTATCTTGCTAATGTGACAGCTGAACATTTTGTTGTTGGCATTACAAATTATTTCAAACCTCATCAACTTTAACTAATATAAGTTACTTTTTACCCTGTGCAAAAAGTAACTTTTTCAGATATCTTTAAAACTAATTAATAAGTCTTTGGGATGGTGAAAAAGCTCCTAATTTGTCTTACACACCTTAATCTAATTTTCTCACAAACTTTTAAAGATTCTGCACATCTCACAAGCTATCCTTGTGAAATTAAAAGGCTGGGAAATGTGTGTGCTGTTAGTACCTCCTGTGGTCTCATACAAAGCCACAGAAAACTTTCCTAAGGCTTTGTATCAGGGCTTTTATCTGGAGTCTATCTGGTAGCACTGCAGGTTACTTCATTATGTTTACCGTGAGATGTCAGTCTTGCCAGTTTTTGACAGAAAGGTTTAAGGTGAAACGAGAAAGCGTCTTCACTGGAGCACCTACAAAATTACAGTTTTCTATTTTTTGACAGCATGTCTTCTGCTATCCCACAATGTTTAACAAAACAATTCGTGAAAACGTGTAACGCAACGAGTTACGCGTGACAGAACAGTCTGCTTGCAAAACATGCAGTTCCTTAAATGCAAATCAGAAAAAGCTAAAGCACTGCTGACACAACAGTTTGGTCATGGTGCCTATTAATACTCTCCGCTCTGACGAAGGGCTAATGCTCGAAACGTCAGCTTTTAAACTCTTTATGTGGCCACTTTACATTATCAACTTGCTTGATAAAACCAAATTACCAATTAATACTCTGTTTCGTAGCATCTAAAACAAAGTTGTGGGGGGTTAAATTGAGAGAAGGTGATTTAGCTCTGAAGCGAGGTCTTGAAAGTTGTTTCATTCGCGTTGCCAGAACTGTGTATCGTTGGAAAAATATTGTAAACAGCGAACTTCACAAAACAATATGAAACAAATACCTGAGACGAACTCACTCCAGGCCTCCCCTGATTGCATCTGTTAACCTCTTCTTTCTTGGCCTTACGTACCCTTCCCTTAGTTCATCTGAAGGACTTAACGCTTAATCTAAGTCAATATTTTAGGTAGCAGAACAAACATCAGTCTACTAAAAGAGGAAAACTCAAGGTTATGTAGTTATCGACAGGCATTCCTATCATATTAGTTACCAGTCTCTTTCAGAATTTCATTGGTTCGCAGCTTCTCGTAGCCGAAAAGGAGCCGAAAGCAGCCGAAAGCAGGTCGGAAAAAATAAGTGCTATTTGAAGATTTTATGATCATAATAGTGCATCATTTAAAAGGCTTCAAAAATAATTTTTGTTTGTTTATTATCAAAGTCATATTTCAAAGTATCACATCACCTACTGTGGCGTCGGAAATTTATCAGGGGAATTCATCAGCGGAATTTCCCTTTCAGGGGTGCATGTATCCGATCAATGACCATCACGACACAAGAACAATAGATTATAGATGTTTCTTTAGTCGGTGCGTAACTTGCGTCGCTTTCCTAACACTGAGATCAAGTTTTAAGATGAATTCGAGCAGTAATCGCGGATTTCGTGTATATATATTTAATTCACAGTAGTCAGCCTCTTTGCGCACCGGCAAGACTTCTGACATTTTCGCTTGAATTTCAAGATAGGTAAATAGCAGTTTTCCATCTACTTGACAAGACTAACCGCCATATCGATGAAGGTCTGCGATAAATGTTTGTTACCCAAACAGCATCTTTCTTAACATAAAAAGAAACATGATCGGTACATCTTGATGTTTTCTGACCGATGTTCCTTCATGGGTGTGAGATAAATTTTGTCTTCGAATCCAAAGTCACAACAGAAAAAGGGAGAAGAAATATTTTAAAAAAATATCATGACAATCACTCATTACGGAAACAATAGATTTTTTAAACTTTTTGCGTGGTTACTGAAATATCTTTCAAACTTTCAGAAAGGAATGGGTAAAACTAAGAAAAGCACATTACGAGATTTTCCCAAAGTCTTAAACCCCCAAGAATTTGTTGTACTTGTTATGCGTCATCGCTTCCAATTTCTTGGATTACGACGTACTGTGCAACACGAGAGTTTCACTTGAGATCGGGAATTTGTAATAACACGTAATTTTTTAAATAGTTTAGAATCGAAGGCAAATTTCCCTTGCATTGCAAGCTCAAGTGCATCTGACCTATGACCATCACGCCATATTTGTTTCCAAAAACAATAGTTTGACTGCTTTGAGGCATAAGTTAATTTGAGTTGCGTTTCTAACACTGATGGCCGTTTAAGAATTAATTTCAAGTTCTAATCATTGGATTTGTACATGATTCATAACGGTTATCAGCCTCATCATGCGCTGTCAAGACTTTTGACAATTTACTGAACTTGAATTTCAAGGTAGGTTGATAACATTTTGGCAATATACTTACTCAGCAAGACTAACTACACATCGATGATAGAGGTTTGCTGGACAAACGGCATCTTTAATGACATGACAAGAAATATCGCTGCATCTTGTCGTTTTCTGACAGCCTTTGTTAGTCGCTACGGCCTGATATATATTACGTGCTTTTAAAAACAGTCACGACAGAAATGAGAACACCATATCGATGGAGGTCTGTGATAAATTAAAATCTTCAATCTTTGCGGAAGCTTTTCGCGTAGTTATCGAAATATCTATCGAAGTCTAAGTTAAACTCGAGTTAAGAGGTCCCAAGAATGGGTGAGACTGACTCAGACCCTGAGACTGCGAAATACACATTACGGGATTTTTCCAAAGTCTTCAGCTTCCAATAATTTGTTCTGTTTGTTACTGCGTCATCACTTTCGATTTCTTGAATTCCGGTCGACGTAGGGTGGAACACGAGAGTTTTAATATAGCCTCGGATACATCTAAAAACAGGATGAGGGAGAATACGGGGTTATAAGCTAAGAGAAGAAAGTGTAAGGTGTATGTCTTCAATCTGATGTCAACTCAGACGACTTTCATTTCTGAATGTTGGGGGTTTAAAATTAATTTATGTAAATTTGCGTGTTACGAGGAATTTTTTTATTTTCATTAATGTGCATTTGAATCATTAAGCGTAAACAAGGAGATCATCGTTTAAAAACTCTATGATTTTGTAGGAAACTTTACTTCTGTCGTTTCTTTTATCTATTTTTACTTTTTTTGTCCTTTTTTTCACTGTCACCGCACACAAAGCAGTTTAAAACAGTCAAATAGAGAGCAGTTCGATTTTCGTCTTGGGTCACAGGTCAACGATAGTGATTTTGTTTAAAAAGGCTTAGTGAAAAGTCGCGCTTCATCACGCTCCGCTCGTGCACCACCTCACCCGCACCAAAATTGAATAATGACCTTCTCCTGTTGTAGCTGGGTTACTGTGTCATAAGTACGATACATCACTCTCTTAATATTGAAGTGAGACCTATAAAGTAAATTTTGAAAGGATGACCCCAACGTTTTTATATTCACCAACTATTACATCAATCATTTAAAAGCTTCAATAATCCCCCATCCGTCTGTGCCCGGGGGAGGGAAATTCGAAGCTTGCATGGATGGAGACTATCAATCGGAAGTGTCAATTTTCTTCTTCTTTATTTTTTTTTTCCTTTCTTTTGTTTTTTCTTTTTTCGTAAATGTTGGTCAATGACTAGAAAGTCATGGTTACTGATCTGACTTTTACAAAAAGTGTGACCATCAGAACCAGCACTTGAGTGAGGCATTTCTGGGGGGGGGATCCAGGGTTGGTTTGGGTGGTTCGGTCGAACCCCCTAAATTTTCCCTCAGAACGCTGGAAATCATGTTTCCAAAGACATAATTTTGAAAATCTCAGACCCCTCAGGAGGGGGACAATTCTCCGAACCCCCCTTGACTAAATCCTGGGTCCGCCCCTGCATTTAAACACAATTTTGGCCCAGGGGGGGCTGGAATTTGAACTAACCAACTCTTAAAAGTTCAAATGTCAGGAGGTTTCCTGTGGGGAGGGGGATGTTCAAACTTCCAATTTGTCGACACTTATCTGTAGTTATCAGCATGTACTTGCATATTCATGAGTCTGCAGGGTTCTCTTCCGAACTTGTGGGGTACAATCTACTCTCAAACGTCAAATCTTAGTTTTTATCGTTTTCATGTCGCAACTTCTTACCCTCTCTCAATTTTTAATAAGCGCGAATGTGTAAGTGTCAGGTCACGCAACTTTCGTTTAGCTCGATCGCTCATGGTTAGTGCTTTTCAGTTGTTAGCGTTTTGTAATGGGGTGTGTTAAGTGTACTTGACATGTTACAACGAATAAATCACCTCTCAAAATATCTCTGTTTAGGTTGTTAAAGAAATTGTATCCAACTGCTGCGATCTCAAAAGTCAGAGCCAAACATGTCACTGCAGCCTTTTAGTGACAAGCAGCTGAATTATTTCAAGTTTGCCTCCATCGTGTTGAATGAGTTCGCGAACGCTTTGCGTCAAACGTTCAAGTCCATGTGGGACAGCACTTTTGGGCATCGGCCCGGATATCAATTGTGGGATGACTCCACAGCAGTAAGGAACTTGTTTCTCGCCGAAGAGGGTGGTAAGTCCAAAGCTCCTACACACCTCTCCTATGAAGAATGGGACTGTACAGCCCTTTTTCAGACCACCATATATGCGCAGTCCTTCGCCATGCTGGACAGCACAGGCCATAAGAGGACCCTTGGTGAGTTGTACTTGAAGCACTTTAAAATACCTCATGGAAAGTTTCATGTATCTGTGGTGAGTCCAAGTGGAAACCAAGCCGAGACGGTTACACTCGCGATTGATCAGCTTCGACTGTTAAGAAATTCACTTTGTCACTCACAAAAGTCGGAGATTGAGAAACCAACATTTGACCGATACATGCAGCTGGCTAAAGAAGCATTCAAAGCTCTTGGTATCAAAACTGATCCAATTGATGTCATCGGTAGTTTGACAGAGTCCGACTTTCCCACAACAGCAGTTCGCAATCTAGAGCATAGTCTCAATCAAGAGCTTCGAGAGCGAATCAAATTTCTCGAAGGCGAGGGTTCAAGTATTGACGAATTAAAGGCGTTGACAAATGCAATAAAGGAAAAAGTTGAAGGTGGAGCAAGTAAGGAAGACCTTGCTTTATTGGAGAAGAAGATGGATGAATTGAAAGAACAAAATAATATAACCCAGAAAGGTACAATATGAATACACTTCTGTAGCTACGTTAGATTTTTTAAAAGGTTTGTTCAAGAATCGACTTGATTTCTCTCTTCACCGCTAAAATAGGGCAAAATGCGTAGTCATCATTTATTATTCATAACTGATAAAGCGGTAAATTTTAACGCCACCTCGCTTCATGAAGGGCCCTAAATTAGAGAAGAATAGACCAAAATTGACCCACTAGGCTTCGTGAAATTTACTTCACTGAGTTTTAGAAGTGCATGCTAACTTCTAAATTAGTACAAGGAATTTTGAAGATTAAAGATGTGTCTACGATTTGTATCTAAAATGAAGGACATTACATGAAGTAAAAGAATTATCCTTTCGCGACTGAAAGTTGCGGAAACCAACCTTTTGTTGACCTCAGAGTATTGCATACATTTTCATTGTTTAAAATAGACTGCTGAAAGATACAAAAATGGTATGCGAGGCTCGCTTTGTTGCGCCAGAGGTATATGGCTCGGTTGCTGAGCAACTTTCAAAAAGCACTACGATATTTGATGAATCATATTGACAATTTAAGGTTTAATTGCGTTATTTCGACGCAATCTCATTTGATTTAAACTTCTTTAATATCATGATATCAGATTACTTACCATGATTGTCACTGTTCTTTGCCATTTTAAAGATTCAAAGGCATTGCTTCCGCCATCATGTCTTCCTCCGATGGTTCCACACTTCACTGGCCGCCAAAGAGAATGTGAAGACATCGTCGGTCACATGGCTTCCACATCCACCCGAATCGTGTCGATATGGGGCTCGCCTGGTTTCGGAAAAACTTCTGTGGCAACTGCCGTGGGACATAAACTCCAGGATAAGGAATTGTCCGTCTACTTCCACTCCTTACGAGGGCTGAACTCAAAATCTGATTTGATGTCAAAGCTGTTTAGCTTTTTCAGGAGAGTTCCAACAGAAGATGAAATACCCCAGCGGCTACCAATCGACGAAGAACTTTTTCAAGTTCTCGCCAAGATTCCAGACAAGTTTGTGATGATTCTTGACAATGCTGATGAATTACTTGAAAGTGGAGCGCCAAACGTGAAAGAAGATTTCGTACAATTTCTCAAAGACATTCTCAGTCGAACCAAGAAGGCAACTTTTGTCATTACCACAAGGGAATCTCTTGAATTTATTAATGTGCACTTTAAAGACCACCAGGCAGTGAGAATAGGGCCATTAGATGAGTCCTTCTCTCAAGCCTTAGTGAGTGAGTTACTTCCAAATGCTATTGCCGCATCTGATCGTGAAAAGGTTGCAAAAATCTGTGGGCATGTACCTCTGGCCATTAAGCTATTGTGCTCCACCATTTCTAAAGATAGCACTCAACCGAGTCAGTTTCTTGAGGAGTGGAAGGAATCTGTAGAACATAACATTCTCGAACTGGTAGACAAACCAGACTATCCTAGCGATCTGAGATTAAAATTTCTATTTGAATCATCCTTTCTAAGACTTTCAGTACAAGAGAAAGAGGCAGTGGTTTCTTTAAGCATTCTATCGGAAGATTTTAACATCTCGGTTGCCGCAGCTGTTATGGGAGTTAAAACAAACCTCGAGGCAAAGAATATGTTATATAGGCTTCAGAGGAAATCACTTCTTGAATCTGGTTCCAAACCTGATTCATTTTCCATGCATAAATTGCTTCTTTCCTTTGTTAGAGAAAGAGGAGAAGACGAAATGAAAAAAATAGTGCTGAATTCAAAAGTGCGCTTTTCTGCATTTTACGTTTCTCTTTTTGAGAAGTTGAACGCACAGTTTTTGACAGGACATTCAAAGTCAGCATTTGTTGAATTCTATGTAGAGAAACAAAATATTATTCAGTGTCTAACCGAAAGTTGCTCGGATCCTAAGACATGTGACGCTGTTTTTGGTGTTTTAATAGAAGCAGAGATATTTCTAGATTCCCTGTTCTGGTGCGAGGGAAACGTCTTCAACCAGCTTTATGAATCAGGAATCAATCAAGCGAAAAAGCTTAGAAAAACCGTTTTTCACAACCAGCTTCTGGTTTCCCTGGCGTTTGGTGAGGTGTGTTGGGGCACAAAAGGAAGAACGATGAAGCTGCTTTCCGACGCCGAGAAGGAGCAAATGTCATGTTCATCCTTCTCAGTGGGACATAGAGGAAAACTCTTGTGTTATAGAGGAATCTGTCAAGTGGCTTCTGAGAAAACAGAGGATGGAGTTCGAAACTTAGAAGAAGCCTGTTCGTTGATATCTGGCCTTGGCCACGCTGAACAGAGAATTCTCAGAGTAACTGCAATTCAAGTTCTTGCGATTTGTCATCGCTTTAAAAACCAATTTTCAGTCGCGTCGCAGTTTTATAACAAGGCGTTGCAAGAATGCAGAGCAGTGGGAGACACAAGTCTTCTTATCATTCCACCAATGGAAAAAAAAGAATTGAACATTGTCGATGAAGTAATTCGAAAGCCGAAGACAGATACTCTTACTACTCTACCGCTTAGACTAGAAATTATCTGTGTAGTTCGCAGAGCAACTAAACATTTATTAGATGACTGTACCAAGCAATCAATGAAGAATGCTGTAATTCAAATGGTAGAAGAATTACAAAAGTCGATCTTTTTTAAATCATTTGGCCGTTGGAAATTGCAGCGCAATGTAAGTCATGAAATGAGGGAAGTAGATCCTAAAAAAGCAACTGAATTGTCCGCTGCAAGCATCACTTATCATAAGATAGCAATTAAGGAATGTAAGAACTTGACTTCAAAAACTAACTCAAAACGAGATGACAATCTTGGGTTACAGGTGCACCAAGAAGAACTTCTAAAGAGTTACTTGGATCATGGAAACACTCTGTGCGAAATGCAAAACTATTCCGAGGCTCATTGCTTTTATAATCGTGCACTTGACATACGTGTCAAACTGTTTGGAGAAGAACACCCAGACACGGCAAGGAGTTACGAAATACTCGGAGTAACCCAGCACAAGCTGGGCGACTTTGCTTCAGCGCTTCAGTCTAAACAGCGTGCACTTGACATCCGTGTTAAACTGTTTGGAGAAGAACATGCAGACACAGCAAGGATCTACCATTTACTCGGAGTAACACAGCATGAATTTGGCGACTTTGCTTCAGCGCTTCATTCCAAACAGCATGCACTTGACATCCGTGTTAAACTCTTTGGAGAACATCACGCAGACACGGCTCAGAGTTACGAATCACTCGGAGTAACCCAGCACAAGCTGGGCGACTTTGCTTCAGCGCTTCAGTCCAATCAGCGTGCACTTGACATCCGTGTTAAACTGTTTGGAGAAGAACATGCAGACACAGCAAGGATCTACCATTTACTCGGAGTAACACAGCATGAGTTTGGCGACTTTGCTTCAGCGCTTCAGTCCATACAGCATGCACTTGACATCCGTGTTAAACACTTTGGAGAACATCACGCAGACACGGCTCAGAGTTACGAATCACTCGGAGTAACCCAGCACAAGCTGGGCGACTTTGCTTCAGCGCTTCAGTTCAATCAGCGTGCACTTGACATCCGTGTTAAACTGTTTGGAGAAGAACATGCAGACACAGCAAGGATCTACCATTTACTCGGAGTAACACAGCATGAGTTTGGCGACTTTGCTTCAGCGCTTCAGTCCATACAGCATGCACTTGACATCCGTGTTAAACTCTTTGGAGAACATCACGCAGACACGGCTCAGAGTTACGAATCACTCGGAGTAACCCAGCACAAGCTGGGCGACTTTGCTTCAGCGCTTCAGTCCAATCAGCGTGCACTTGACATCCGTGTTAAACTGTTTGGAGAAGAACATGCAGACACAGCAAGGATCTACCATTTACTCGGAGTAACACAGCATGAATTTGGCGACTTTGCTTCAGCGCTTCAGTCCAAACAGCATGCACTTGACATCCATGTTAAACTCTTTGGAGAACATCACGCAGACACGGCTCAGAGTTACGAATCACTCGGAGTAACCCAGCACAAGCTGGGCGACTTTGCTTCAGCGCTTCAGTCCAATCAGCGTGCACTTGACATCCGTGTTAAACTGTTTGGAGAAGAACATCCAGACACAGCAAGGATCTACCATTTACTCGGAGTAACACAGCATGAATTTGGCGACTTTGCTTCAGCGCTTCAGTCCATACAGCATGCACTTGACATCCGTGTTAAACTCTTTGGAGAACATCACGCAGACACGGCTCAGAGTTACCAATCACTCGGAGTAACAGAGCACAATCTGGGCGACTTTGCCTCAGCACTTCAGTCAACACAGCGCGCACTTGACATCTGTGTTAAACTTTTGGGAGAAGAACACGCAGACACGGCGAGGAGTTACGAATCACTCGGAGTAACACAGCACAAACTGGGCGACTTTGCTTCAGCGCTTCAGTCTAAACAGCGTGCACTTGACATCCGTGTTAAACTGTTTGGAGAAGAACATGCAGACACAGCAAGGATCTACCATTTACTCGGAGTAACACAGCATGACGTGGGCGACTTTGCTTCAGCGCTTCAGTCCAGACAGCATGCACTTGACATCCGTGTTAAACTCTTTGGAGAACATCACGCAGACACGGCTCAGAGTTACGAATCACTCGGAGTAACACAGCATGACTTGGGCGACTTTGCTTCAGCCCTTCAGTCCAAAAAGCATGCACTTGACATCCGTGTTAAACTCTTTGGAGAATAACAACAAACATATGAAACATATGTATGAACTGCGGTTATGAGACGTATATGTGAACGATCCTTCGCAGTAAAGCACTATTTGAGCAATAGTGAAAATCAGACCTGAAAAAATTTCAGGCCTCTACGGGATTCGAACCACTGACCTCTGCGATACTAGTGTAGCGCTCTATCAATTGAGCTAACAAGCCAACTGGGAGCAGGCCATCAAATTAATTCGACATAAACCCGTAGATGATAAATCAAACAACAACAAACATATGAAACATATGTATGAACTGCGGTTATGAGACGTATATGTGAACGATCCTTCGCAGTAAAGCACTATTTGAGCAATAGTGAAAATCAGACCTGAAAAAATTTCAGGCCTGAGTTTTTCAGGTCTGATTTTCACTATTGCTCAAATAGCGCTTTACTGCGAAGGATCGTTCAGATATACGTCTCATAACCGCAGTTCATACATATGTTTCATATGTTTGTTGTTGTTTGATTTATCATCTACGGGTTTATGTCGAATTAATTTGATGGCCTGCTCCCAGTTGGCTTGTTAGCTCAATTGGTAGAGCGCTACACTAGTATCGCAGAGGTCAGTGGTTCGAATCCCGTACAGGCCTGAAATTTTTTCAGGTCTGATTTTCACTATTGCTCAAATAGTGCTTTACTACGAAGGATCGTTCACATATACGTCTCATAACCGCAGTTCATACATATGTTTCATAAGTTTGTTGTTGTTTGATTTATCATCTACGGGTTTATGTCGAATTAATTTGATGGCCTGCTCCCAGTTGGCTTGTTAGCTCAATTGGTAGAGCGCTACACTAGTATCGCAGAGGTCAGTGGTTCGAATCCCGTAGAGGCCTGAAATTTTTTCAGATCTGATTTTCACTATTGCTCAAATAGTGCTTTACTGCGAAGGATCGTTCACATATACGTCTTTGGAGAATATCACGCAGACACGGCTCAGAGTTACCAATCACTCGGAGTAACACAGCATGACTTGGGCGACTTTGCCTCAGCGCTTCAGTCCATACAGCATGCACTTGACATCCGTATTAAACTCTTTGGAGAACATCACGCAGACACGGCTCAGAGTTACGAATCACTCGGAGTAACCCAGCACAAGCTGGGCGACTTTGCTTCAGCGCTTCAGTCCAAACAGCGTGCACTTGACATCCGTGTTAAACTGTTTGGAGAAAAACATGCAGACACAGCAGGGATCTACCATTTACTCGGAGTAACACAGCATGAATTTGGCGACTTTGCTTCAGCGCTTCAGTCCATACAGCATGCACTTGACATCCGTGTTAAACTCTTTGGAGAACATCACGCAGACACGGCTCAGAGTTACCAATCACTCGGAGTAACAGAGCACAATCTGGGCGACTTTGCCTCAGCACTTCAGTCAACACAGCGCGCACTTGACATCTGTGTTAAACTTTTGGGAGAAGAACACGCAGACACGGCGAGGGGTTACGAATCACTTGGAGTAACACAGCACAAGCTGGGCGACTTTGCTTCAGCGCTTCAGTCCAAACAGCGTGCACTTGACATCCGTGTAAAACTGTTTGGAGAAGAACATGCAGACACAGCAAGGATCTACCATTTACTCGGAGTAACACAGCATGACTTGGGCGACTTTGCTTCAGCGCTTCAGTCCAAACAGCATGCACTTGACATCCGTGTTAAACTCTTTGGAGAACATCACGCAGACACGGCTCAGAGTTATCAATCACGCGGAGTAACACAGCATGACTTGGGCAACTTTGCTTCAGCCCTTCAGTCCAAAAAGCATGCACTTGACATCCGTGTTAAACTCTTTGGAGAATATCACGCAGACACGGCTCAGAGTTACCAATCACTCGGAGTAACACAGCATGACTTGGGCGACTTTGCCTCAGCGCTTCAGTCCATACAGCATGCACTTGACATCCGTGTTAAACTCTTTGGAGAACATCACGCAGACACGGCTCAGAGTTACGAATCACTCGGAGTAACACAGCATGACTTGGGCGACTTTGCTTTAGCCCTACAGTCCAAAAAGCATGCACTTGACATCTGTGTTAAACTCTTTGGAGAATATCACGCAGACACGGCTCAGAGTTACCAATCACTCGGAGTAACACAGCATGACTTGGGCGACTTTGCTTCAGCGCTTCAGTCCAAACAGCATGCACTTGACATCCGTGTTAAACTCTTTGGAGAACATCACGCAGACACGGCTCAGAGTTACCAATCACTCGGAGTAACACAGCACAATCTGGGTGACTTTGCCTCAGCACGTCAGTCAACACAGCGCGCATTTGACATCTGTGTTAAACTTTTGGGAGAAGAACACGCCGACACGGCGAGGAGTTACTAATAACTCGGAGTAACACAGCACAAACTGTGCGAAGTTGCTTCAGCGCTTCAGTCCAAACAGCGTGCACTTGACATCCGTGTTAAACTGTTTGGAGAAGAACATGCAGACAAAGCAAGGATCTACCATTTACTCGGAGTAACACAGCATGACTTGGGCGACTTTGCTTCAGCGCTTCACTCCAGACAGCATGCACTTGACATCCGTGTTAAACTCTTTGGAGAACATCACGCAGACACGGGTCAGAGTTACGAATCACTCGGAGTAACACAGCATGACTTGGGCGACTTTGCTTTAGCGCTTCAGTCCAAACAGCATGCACTTGACATCCGTGTTAAACTGTTTGGAGAAGAGCACCCGAACACAGTGAGGAGTTACGAATCACTCGGGGAAACACAGCACGAGCTGGGCGACTTTGCTTCTGCGCTTCAGTCCAAGCAGCATGCACTTGACATCCGTACTAAACTGTTGGGAGAACAACATGCAGACACGCTGAGGGGTTACGAGCCATTCGGAGTAACACAGTACAATTTGGGGAACTATGCTTTGGCGCTTCAGTCAAAACAGCATGCGCTTGACATCCGAATTAATGTTTTCCATTGTCAGAGATCACGGAAATGTTGCGTTGGCGGGAACGAGATGGTGGACAGAGTGAGCAGGAAACGAAAACAGATTGACTACAAGGCACTTCATGAGTCCTCTACAGTGGATATATATGAAATGAATGGAAAGAAAAGATATCGGCCTAAATTAAAAGACTGCTCACGAAGTAGAAAAGCGGGAAAGTAAGTACTTAATGCCTCTTTTAAAGCTGCTGTTCTAAAGCTTGTGTTTGGCCAACTGTTTCATTTCCTATGTGTTTTTTCATAGGAGATAGAGTACCTTATCAAGTGGAAAGGACGGCCCACGTCGACAAGTTCCTGGGAGCCTGCCCTTCATCTATCTAAAGAGCTCATCGGTTGAGAAGAATTATTACCAAATTATGTTAAAGAGATATCAAATGAAATCCATAAGACTTCTAAGCATTTTTAGTCGTTCTTTTCCTTCAAATGCAAGAAAAAGCCAATACCTGACAAGGTAACTTACATTAGTGTGTCATTTTCTGATAATCGCGGGGCGGGCAGAAGCCTTTAATGACTTTCTCAAATCTATTCACAAGGATCATTCAAACCGTGTAATTGATCTGAAGGCACCAATTCGTCCGGGCGTTACTGAACAATTATCTCATGTCACAGTGTCATTTGATGAAGTTGTGGTCATCCTTCGTTCATTGGACACTAAAAAGGCAATCGGATGTGATAAGCTGCCCACCATCGTGTTGAAAGAATGTGCTTACTCCCTTGCTCCATCTATAACTGCGATTATTAATTTTAGTTTGAACAAGGGCTTTCAGTTATCAGGTTGGATAAAAGCAAATGTTCCTCCAATTTTTGAAAAAGGGAAAAGAGAGTTTGTTGATGACCCCCAACTCTCCTGGTGTTACTCCAAACAACAAGGGCTTTCAGTTATCAGGTTGGAAAAAAGCAAATGTTCCAACAATTTTTGAAAAAGGGAAAAGAGAGTTTGTTGAAAAATATCGCCCCGTGTCGTTACTTCCAGTGATCTATAAAGTTCAGGAGCGGTGTGTGGCATCGCGCCTTGTCCCACACGTTAAGATCTTGTGTGCTTTTCAACATGGTTTTCAAAAGGTCAAGTCTTGCGTTACTCAGCTCATTGAAGTATTCTATGACATTGGTCATGCACTGGACCGCGGGCTAGAAACTGACATAATTTACTTGGACTTTGCCAAGGCTTTCGGCAAAGCTCGTGTCGAAGGTAAAAACGTTTGTAATCGATGACCCCCCTACTCTCCTGGTGTTACTCCGGCATACCTAACTGGAAGGCGTCAAAGAGTGGTTAGAAATGGAACTTTCAGTAATTGGACGGACGTTGGGTCAGGCGGACCCCAGGGGTCACTTCTAGGACCGATTCTCTTTTTATTATTTGTAAATGACACGCCAAATGTAATAAATATTGCGACGCTGCCTATGTTTGCTGACGATTCTAAATGTTACAGGATATTAAATAATGATGCTGATTTTTCGAAATTGCAGCGGGATTTACTTTCGCTTACAACTTGGTCCTTGTCAAATGAATTCTATTTTCAACCCTCAAAGTGCAGCAATCTGCGTATATCAAGGAAGCGTATCAGTCCTTATCGTAGCTATAGTATAAATGGTATTGATGTGGAGGTTGTCTCGACTGAAAAAGATTTGGGGGTAGCGATCGTAAATGACACCTCGTGGAAGGAACATATACTCATGATAGTTGCTAAAGCAAATAGGTTACTGGGCTTTATTAGAAGGAGCTCCAGAGGAATTGTTGGCAGTGTTCCGCTGTTGCGTCTTTACTGTTCGTTAGTGCGTTTGCACTTTTGCTATTGCTCTCAGTTATGGGCACCTTAGTCTGTTATCAGCAATTTATTCTTAGTTAAAAATGTGCAAAGAAGAGCTACACGCTTTATACTAAAAAATAGTAATAACTTTTCTTACAAGGATCGCTGAATCAAACTGAAGTTGTTGCCGCTTAATTACTAGCTTGAATATATCGACTTAGTTTACTTTTTTTAATGTGTTTATGGTCAAATTGATCTAATTCGTTTATTTAATTACTATTTTTCCCTTGTTGCGAGTCAGACGCGTCAAGCGTGCTCAGTGCTGAACTTAAAGATTAATAAAAATGATCGTACATCAACATTTTGGGATTTCTATTTTAATAGGATAGCAAATTTGTGGAAAAATATACCTAATGGTATTTGGCTGAGTCTACTGACTCTTTTATTTCAAGAGACTTTTCAACGTTTTAAATGGCGATAACTTTCAGTACCTTTAAAATAATTTGTCTTAAATGTCGCCGAGTTAATACCCTTGTTGGGTGCACTTGTTAAGCGGCCTATTACTAAATACTTAGTTAATATTTTAAGAGAGGGTTGGGTTGGAGCTTAAACCTAGTAGGGGACTTATGTCCTGTTGTTTTTGCTCCGGTACTGCTTTGTACAAATCCTTAAATGAATAAATAAATAAATAAATACCGCAACAACATGCATATTTTTTTATTTTGCCAAAACGTATTGATAGTTTCAAAAAGCTGAAGTAAATATAGCGCCTTCAGAACAAGTCAGACTTTCCAGTTGACTTCCAATATTTATGATACCATGTTTTGTTAATAGAAATAATTTATAAAAAGCTGCAAAATTTATAACCCGTTTCAGTGTTAAGAATGTGTTCAATGGTTTGTTTCTGTTCTATTAAATCTGTTTCTCTGAATTTCTCCTTAACTTTATAAAAAGCCTCCAAAACCCTCAGAAAGTGAAATAGCTCCAGGATCTGATGGCTTTTGTCTGGCTGTCAAGTCACTTTAAAATCAACTGCTGTCAAAGTGCAGCACACTTGCACATTTAAACTATACAACGATATTTTTTTAACAACAAAGGAATCTTATCAAGGGACTCTAAATACACCTTGCTTAGTTTCAAGAATTTTAACGATTATCTCTACCCTATCATTGGTATAGTTTGGATGCTCATGGCTAGAGAAAGGCTGTTGATTTTCCTTTAAAGATGAAAACTCATTTTAAAACTCACAAAGCATTTCCTTGTGCAAGCAGGGAAACTTATTGAAGCAGCAAAAAATGCTCCATAAGATGGTATCTCTCACAATATACATGTAAGGAAAGAATATTTATCCACTTGATTTTTAGCTCATTAACAATTTTTTAGCAATGAAGCATTGATATTTGATTGATAGAGAGAGACATGTTAAGAAGGATATAACGTTTTTTAATTTTTACACTTAGATATATTGTAAGACATAATGCAGCGTAATTGTTATCAATAATATTAAATGATGTTTTTATATGAAAATAGATGTGCTTTCTTCCTTTATTTTCTAGCCAGGACTCCTGCTTCTCTTTCTAGCCTGCCTTGGATACGGTATCCTGTCTCTCAACTAACTCTGATCCATGAGATTCTTAAATGCGTATTAAGAACGTTCATTATTATTATTATTATGATCTGGAAGCTGTGGCATTTGACAAAATCAATGGTGGACATTGTCATGCCGTATCTTTAATAATGGGTGTGCGTGTGGTATATTTACTGCCAAAGCAATTTGAAAGATAGAAATCCTTTGTTTTTTCTGTACGATTAATGTGCATCTGTGAAAGAGATTTCCCATTCATAGCTTCTCTACATGTACCTTGAAATGATATCCGACAGTTTGATGACGTATGGGTTTGTCATATTTTATGCGACGTAAGGTAATCTGCTTTTCTTAAATCAAATTTACAAGGGTGTAAATCTAGACTTTCTGTAAGGAGTACCGATTACTCCATGTTACGACGCGCGTCTTATGTCAACCTTCGATGAGCAGTTCTGTCACACCTCTACTTTTTTCAGCAAGCTGTGAATTCTGCGCCTTCATCCATGGCGTATTTACCTGAATAAGCCAGGTTAAAAAGTTTGTTTTGGAAAAAAAAATGGTAGCCCATCGTAAAGAAATTTTGCGCAAGACTAAAGTGGTTCTTCGACCTCCATACACACTCACATTGGTCAATTTGCAGACGGATGTGCAAGCAGGGAAAAAGGACACAATTATGTTAAATAAACAACATGCACTTGACATCCGTGTTGAACTGTTTGGGAAGGAACACCCAGAAACAGTTGAGAGTTACTATCAAGCACAATCAACCCGTTCTCAACCGCTTCTAGCTCTTAGCAACCATTTTGGTACGACCATTTTTATTTCTGTCAAACACTGTTTCAAAATACCCTCCCTTCAGCAATGACATCTCGAATTCCCTGTGCGACCGAAATAGTTTTTTTTTCTATTACTATTTCAAGTGATTTAACAAAGGGGAAAGCATTAAGAAGTACAACGTTTTTGTAGGGGAACGTGATATTTGTTTTTCTGAGGCAGACGAAGATTCCTTGAATTCACTGCCTCATATCTTTGACTTGTATCGGTCAAACTCAAAACGTTTTCTGGAGTATATCGTTCCGAGGTAGAGAACTGATATAAGTTCTGTATGAAAGCGATCCTCGCAGTCTTAAACCCTACTTATGTAGTTGTGGAATTAAGGCTTCAAACAAATTAAGGCCCGCACGGGATTTGAACCCATGACCTCTGCGATACCGGTGTAATGCTCTGCCAAATGAGTTAACAAGCCAACTGGGAGCTGGTCATTATGTTGTTGACTTATATCAGTTCGACGGGTTTAGCAAGAACCAAATGAATAACAATATATATTCACATTTCATTGATTGATATAAGTTTTTATTACCTCCATTTAGGAATCACTGGTGGTCCCTGTAATCTGATTGGCTCAAATTGGTGCGACTTATTCCCAAATTGTAGCACTTTTTGTTCTAAATCGCATCATTTTACGCTTGACTGAGTTTTTGACACATGACGTCAAAGTCTTTCTGTTTTGCACACAAAATACGATGTAAAAGCGTTTCATTCCGCTTTTTATTTAAAAACCGGCTTAGAACTGCATCAGTAAAATACTTGAATTGACCAAGTCCTGTATTTGGGCGATTTCAAAATGGATGTAATAAAGTGGTAATTGAACCTCGTGTCGTGCAATTTTGGTCTGAAATCATACTTGTGATTTCAAATCGAACTCGCGCTGCGCGCTCCTTCGATTTTGAAATCACACGTATGATTTCAGCCCAAATTGCACTCCACTCAGTTCAATTACCATTATTTATCAGATGCAAGAGGAAGAAAGTCCTTTAAACATACGGCCAGAGGTATAATTGATTGATTAGAGTTATCAGGATAAACTTGAGCTAAGGGGAAGTATTATAATGAATTCGAGTTAAGGAGAAGTTCGAGTTAGCAGACAGTAAAGTACTGGAAAAATATGGTCAATGATCTTATTCGAGTTACTGGGGGATTTGAGTAAACGGCTGTCCTTACCGGATATGAAAAGTTACGAAAAGAAAGGGAATTTCCCTTGATCTATGACGAACACATTTGTCAAGAACAATAGATTACTTCGTTAAGAATAATGCGTAAGCAAACTTGAGTTGCATTCCCAACATTGAGAGCCAGTTCAGGATGAATTTTCTGGTTATGGCTGCGGGTTTCGTGACAAATTATTCACATAATAAGCCTCATCGCGCACCGCCTAGACTCTTAACTTGACAAAAGGCTGATAGTTTCGAAAGAAACTGTTTGGGGCTGCGTCGGTGGGAGTAACGAAATAATTTGGATATATCAACAAAGTTGAAATGGTAAATTGGCCACCGTAATGATTACAAAAGCTGACGTTTCGAGCGTTGACAGCCGGTTTAAATTGAATTTCAGGGTAGGTAAATATCAGTTTTCTATCTACTGACTAAACAAGACTAACCGCCATTTAAGGAAGGTCTATGATAATTTGGTTTGTTACTCAAACAGCATCTTTGCTAAACACTACAAGAAATATCAGTACATTATGTACTCGTCTGATCAATGATCGGCCTTCTTAGTTGCTAGGACCTGAGATGTTATTTGCTTATCTAAAGCCTTTAGCTGCCAAGAATTTGTTGTATTTATTACTGCGTCATCACTTTTGATTTCTTGAATTCCAACGTACTCTCAACCACATAAGTATCAAAATGGCTTGGGGTATATCTAAGAAGACGATAAATGGAAATATGGTGTCCGTTAGTGAAAAAAAAAAAAAAAAAAAAAAGCGAAGTGCACACCTTCAGTATTTGATGTCAATACAAAAGAGTTTCATCCCTGAATACTGGGAGTGTTAAAGTTAATTCATGTAGATTTTGTCGTAGAGCCATTTTCCGCTTCGATTTTTTCGGGATTAATGGCAACCATTGTGCGTGCGTAACACGTATTATTATTATGAGCAGTAAAAACTATCTGTATGTCATACAGTTAAGAGGAACACCGGGCGCCAAGGCGTAGCCTGTGCTCCGGCTAGTGATACTAGAATTAAAAGGTAATGTCCGATTAAAAAGTAAGGTTAAAATATGTATATGTATATATACATATTTTATATATCTAATAAACTAAACCAAATTACGCTAAAACAAGCTAAATGTTCAAAGTTTTAGAGCAGGAGACAAACCGAAGCACGGGTAATACGATGTCTGATGTACCGCGACCTTAAAAGTACGTGCAATGTTCGGTGTAACGGATAGGCATGCCCTTTGCATCTTTTTGAGGACATCTCTGTGACGCCTCCCAACGAACTCCTTCAACGCTACCTCCACTTCTGTCGATCAGAAGTAATAATAATAATAATAATAATAATAATAATAATATTTTTATTAATTTTTTTTATTATTGCAATCGTCTAGCGTTAACGAAGGGAATGTTCCATGAGAACTATACGATTTTCGTCTGTTTTCAAGGTGTTCTAGTTCAGATTGCCTCATGTACATCACCTGAGATTGGAAATTGCGTACTAACGAGTAATTTAAATAGTCATCTGAATAGAAGGGAAATTACCCTCGCAAGGGCGCATCTGTTTCCAATATCACTAGAGTCTCACTCTTTTTTTGACTGATGATGTATAACTTAATTTGAGCTGCTTTTCTAACATTGACAGCCAGTTTAAGGATGAATTTGAAGTTCAAGTTATCCACTTTGTACATGATTTATAGACCCTGAGATAATCAGCCTCATTGAGGTAGGTCAGTACTTTTAGAGATAACTGTTTTCCATCACTTTAGCTTAAATACAAGACTAACCCCATATCAATGAAGTACATCTTGCTGTTTTCTGATCAATGTTCATTTGTGATTCACTGGATGCTGGAATAAACTTTGTGTTCCAACAGTCATAACAGAAAAAAAGGAGGAGGAAATATTTAAACCATATACCGTGACACTATCAGTCATTTGTAAACCTTTCGCATAGTTACCGAAATATCTTTCGAAGTTTCTGCTAAACTTAAGTCAGGTGGTCCCAAGAATTTGCAAGACTGACTACCCAAAGCACATTACGGGATTTTTCCAAAGTCCTTAGCTCCCAAGAATTTGTTGTGTTTGTTATTATCTTTCGATTTCTTAAACTCCGACATACGGTGCAACACAAGAGTTTCAATATAGCCTTAGATACATCTAAAAAGAGGATGAAGAAAATACAGGGCTAAAAAGAGAAGAAAATGTGAGGTGTACATCTTCAATGTGATGTTAACTTAGATGAGTTTCATTTCTGAATATTGGCGGTGTTAAAGTTACTATATGTAAATTTTGCGTGATCCGAGGACTATTTTTTATTTGTGTCGTTTCTTTTAATTTTTTTAATTTTTTTTTTCTCTTTTTTTCACGGTCGTCGCACACAAAGCAGTTTGAAATAGCCAAATGGAAAGCAGTTCTATTTTTGTCTTGGTTCACGGGTTTCCGACAGTGATTTTGTTTAAAACGCTCTAATGAGAAGTCGCGCGTGAAGTCCTTTGGTTCATCACGCTCCGCGCGTGCACCATCTCTCCCGATCCTGCACCAAAATTGAACGCTAGCCACCTCCTGTTGTAGCTGGGTTACTGTGTCATAAGTAGGATGCATTACTCACTTGATAGCAAAAATTATTACACCTATAAAACACATTTTCAACGGATGAACCCTTAAAGTTTTTATCACTAGTGTTCCTGCATTTATATAGACGCCTTAATCATTGCGCCGATCAATTCGGAGCTTCAACTACCCCCCGTCCAGCTTCTGTGTCCGGGAGGACGAATTTGAACCTTGCCTGGCTGAGGAGTTTGAATCAGAAGAGTCAAAATTTATTTTTTCAATGAATAGTAACTCACGGTCGCTGATCTGCCTTTTACAAAAGTGTGACCATCAAATGCGACACTTGGGTGGGAGTATTGAAACACAATTTTGGCCGGGGGGGGGAGGGAAGACAGCTGGAATTCAAACAAATAAATTTTCAAAAGTTCGAAGTCAGGAGGTTTCCAAGGCGGAGGATGTTAAAGCTTCCAATTGATCGACGCATAATTGTGGTTATCAGCATGTACTTGCATACTCATGAGTCTGCTAGGTCCGATTCCTAATGGCTGGTGCTTTTGTAATTGTCAACGTTTTTGTAATTGAGTATTTTGAAGTGTATTGGACATGTTCCACCGAATAAATCATCCTTAAAAAAAATTTGTTTAGGTTGTTGAAGACATTGTAGCCAACCGTCGCGATCTCAAAAGTCAGAGCCAAACATGTCACTGCAGCCCTTTAGTGACAAGCAGTTGAATTATTTCAAGTTTGCCTCCATCGTGTTTAATGAGTTCGCGAACGCTTTGCGTCAAACGTTCAAGTCCATGTGGGACAACACCTTTAGGCATCGGTCCGGATATCAATCATGGGATGACTCCACAGCAGTAAGGAACTCGTTTCTCACCGAGGAGGGCGGTAAAACCAAAGTTCCCACACACCTTCCCTATAAAGAATGGGACTGTACCGCCCTTTTTCAGGCCACCATATATGCGAAGTCCTTCTCTATGCCAAGCAGCACAGGTCATAAGAAGACCCTTGGTGAGTTGTACTTGAAGCACCGTAAAATACCTCATGGAAACTTTCATGCGTCTGTGGTGAGTCAAAGTGGAGACCAGAAAGAAACGTTTGCACTCGCGATTGATCAGCTTCGATTATTAAGAAATTCGCTTTGTCACTCAGAAAAGTCAGAGATTGATAAACCAACTTTTGACCAATACGTGCAGCTGACTAAAGAAGCATTCAAAGCTCTTGGTGTCAAGACTGACCCAATTGATGCCATTGCTGGTTTGACAGAGTCCGACTTTCCCACGAAAGAGGTTCGCAATTTGGAGCAAGGTATCATTCAGGAGCTTCGAGTGCTAAACGACTTTCTCAAAGGCGAGAGTATCAACGAATTAATAGCAGTTAAGGAAGAAGTTGACGGTAGAGCAAGTAAGGAAGACATTGCTTTGTTGGAGCAAAAAATAGATGACTTAACACTAGAAATTACTCAGAACCAGAGAGGTATGAAATTACAGCTCTTCTGTGGCTATATTAGAAATTTAAGACAGTTTGCTACATAATATACTTTATTTCTATCTCCCCAGCTAAAAGATACAGGCAGAAATCGCTTGTTAGCCTTTTTCGAGACTAAAATAGGTAACTTAGCTGTTAGAGAACCGTCGGCTTAAATAGACCAATAGTTCAATGACTATTAGATCCGCCATTTTGTGAAAAATTAACAATTTAATAATCTTGTCCCACACGCAATTCTCGACGAGCAATTCACAAACAGCTGCCGCTCCGGTAGTCGCGAAAAAGATCATTATGCATGCATTTGATCTATCATGTTGACAATTTCAGATTGGCATTTGATTTACAGTCCTTTATTATTAAACAGAATACTCATCATGATTGTCACTGTTCTTTGCCATTTTAAAGATTCAACAGTATTACTTCCGCCATCATGTCTTCCTCCGATGGTTCCACACTTCGCCGGCCGCCAAAGAGAATGTGAAGAGATCATCGGTCACCTGAGTTCCACATCCACTCGAATCGTGTCGATATGGGGCTCACCCGGATTTGGAAAAACTTCTGTGGCAACTGCTGTGGGACATAAACTCCAGGCTAACGAATCACCCGTCTACTTCTTCTCCTTACGTGGGCTAAACTCCAAAACTGATCTAATATCAAAGCTTTTTAGCTTTTTCAGAAGAACTACAAGAGATGACCTACCTCAGCAGCTGCCGATAGACGAAGATCTTTTCAAAGTTCTCACTGAGATTTCGGATGAGTTTGTGATGATTCTTGACAATGCTGATGACTTACTCGAAAGTGGAGCACCGAACGTGAAGGAAAATTTTATACAGTTTCTTCAAGACATTCTTAGTCGATCCAAGAAGGCAACTATTGTTATTACCACGAGGGAATCGCTTGAATTTATGAACGTGCATTTTGAAGGCCACCATGCAGTGAGAATAGGGTCATTAGATGAGTCCTTCTCTCAAGCGTTAGTGAGTGAGTTACTTTCAAACGCTATTACCACATCTGATCGTGAAGAAATTGCAAAAATCTGCGGGCGTGTACCTCTGGCCATTAAGCTGTTGTGCTCAACCATTTCTGAAGACAACACTCAACCGAGTCAGTTTCTAGAGGAGTGGAAAGAATCTGTAGAAAAAAACACTGTGGATCTGTTGGATAATCCAGACTATCCTAGCAATCTGAGATTAAAATTTTTATTCAAATCGTCTTTTGTAAGGCTTTCAGCGCAGGAGAAAGAGGCGCTGGTGTCTGTGAGTATTCTATCAGAGGATTTTAACCTCTCGGTAGCTGCAGCTGTCATGGGTATTCAAACAAGCCTCGAGGCCAAGAAGATCTTGCACAGGCTTCGGAGGAAATCGCTTCTCGACTCTGGTTCCAAACCTAATTCATTTTCGATGCATAAATTGCTTCTGTCCTTTGTTAGAGAAAGAGGAGAAGATGAAATGATAGAAACGATGCTGAATTCAAAAGTGCGCTTTTCTACATTTTACGTTTCCCTGTTTGAGAAGTTGAACGAACAGTTCTTGACAGGACAGTCAATGTCAGCATTTGTTGAGTTCTATGAAGAGAAGCAAAATATAATTCAAAGTCTAACAGAAAGTTGTTCAGATCCTAAGACATGTGACGCTCCTTTTGGTGTTTTGATAAAAGCAGAGATATTTCTAGATTCCCTTTTCTGGTGCGATGGAGAAGTCGTGGACAAAATTTACGAATCAGCAATCGATGTGGCAAAAAGCTTGGAAAAAGCGTTGTTTACAAACAGCTACTGGTTTCCATGGCTTTTGGTGAAGTGTGCTGGGGCACAAAAGGAAGAACGATGAAGCTGCTACCGGGAGTTGGGGACGAGCAAATGTCATGTTCATCTCTCTCGGCCGAGTATAAAGGAAAACACTTTTGTTACAGAGGCATCTGTCAAGTGTCTTCTAAGAAAACAGAGGAAGGAATACGAAGCTTAGAAGAAGCTCTTTCGTTGATGTCTGGCAATGCTGAAGAGAGAATTCTCCGAGCAACTGCATTTCAGGTTCTTGCCATTTGTCATCGCTTCAAAAAACAATATTCAATTGCATCACAGTTTTATAAGAAGGCGCTGCAAGAATGTGGAGCATTTGTAGACACGAGTCTTCTTATCATTCCTCCAATGGAAAACAAAGAAGGAGTTAAGATTGTCGAAGAAGAAATTCAAACACGAAAACTAGATACTCATATTACTCACCCGCTTAGATTAGAAATAATTTGTGTTGTTGGCACAGCAACAAATCATTTTTTTGATAAATATACCGAGAACTCAATGACCAATTCTGTGATCCAAATAGCAACAGAATTACAGAAACCGACATTACAGAGATCACACGGCCTTTGGAAATTTCAGCGCAACGTCAGAACTACACTAAAGGGTGTGTTCAATCATCCCAAGGAAGCAACTAAATTGTCTGCTGCAAGCATCAGTTATCATGAGATGGCCATTACGGAATATAAAAACATGTCATTAGAGACTCACTCGAAACTTGATGAGAATCTTGGGTTACACGTGCATCAAGAAGAGCTTCTAAAATGTTACTTGGACCATGGAAATTATCTGTGCACGATGCGGAAACATTCTGAGGCCCAGAGATTTTATAATCATGCGCTTAAAATGCAAGTTAAACTGTTGGGAGAAGAGCACCCAGACACAGTTCAGGGTTACAATTCACTCGGAGAAACTCAGCACAAGCTTGGCGACTTTGCTTCAGCACTTCAGTCCAAACAGCGCGGACTTGACATCCTTCTTAAACTGTTTGGAGAGGAACACCCACGCACAGCAAGGAGTTACGAATCCCTCGCTGCAACACAGCAGGAGCTGGGCGACTTTGCTTCAGCACTTCAGTCCAAAAAGCGCGGACTTGCCATCCGAGTTAAACTGTTTGGAGAAGAACACCCAGACACAGCTGAGAGTTACGAATCCCTCGCCGCAACACAGCACGAGTTGGGCGAATTTGCTTCAGCGCTTCGATCAACACAGCGTGGACTTGACATCCGAGTTAAACTGTTTGGAGAAGAACACCCAGACACAGCTGAGAGTTACGAATCACTCGCAGCAACACAAGTCGAGTTGGGTGATTTAGCTCCAGCGCTTCAGTCAATGCAGCGTGGACTTGACATCCGAGTTAAACTGTTTGGAGAAGAACACCCAGACACAGTGAGGAGTTACGAGTCACTCGGAGTAACACAACACGAGTTGTGCAACTTTGCTCCAGCGCTTCGGTCCAAACAACGCGGACTTGACATCCGAGTTAAAATGCTTGGAGAAGACCACCCAGACACAGCGAGGAGTTACCTTTCACTTGGAGTAACACAGCACAAGCTTTGCGACTTTGTTTCAGCCCTTCAATCCAAACAGCGCGGACTTGACATCCAAGTTAAACTGTTTGGAGAAGAATACCCAGACACAGCGAGGAGTTACGAATCCCTCGGAATAACACAGCACGCGTTCGGTGACTTTCGTTCAGCGCTTCAATCAACACAGCGTGGACTTGACATCCGAGTTAAACTGTTTGGGGAAGAACACCCAGACACAGCAAGGAGTTACGAATCACTCGGAGTAACACAGCATAGACTGGGCGACTTTGCCTCAGCGCTTCAGTCCAAACAGAGAGGACTTGACATCCGAGTTAAGCTGTTTGGAGAAGAACACCCAGACACAGCGAGGAGTTACGAATCCCTCGGAATAACACAACACGAGTTGGGAGACTTTGCTTCAGCGCTTCAGTCCAAACAGCGCGAACTTGACATTCGAGTTAAACTGTTTGGAGAAGAACATCCAGACACAGCGAGGAGTTACGAATCACTCGGAGTAACACAGCACTCGTTGGGCAACTTTGCTTCAGCGCTTCAGTCCAAACAGCGGGGACTTAACATCCGAGTTAAACTGTTTGGGGATCAAGAACACCCAGACACAGCTCAGAGTTACGAATCACTCGGAATAACACAGCACGAGTTGGGCGACTGTGGTTCAGCGTTTTAATTAACACAGCTTGGACTTGACATCCTCAAATCAAATTTTGGTTCATCTTCGGTGTAAAAACCTGTGAAGCTCACGAGTGACGTAAAACAAAGACAACAAAACATTATAAACAATAGCGTACAGCAAAACAATACCTTATGAAACAAAGAAAACCTTGTCAGGTTTTTACACCGAGGATGACCCAAAATTTTGCAATTTTTTCTCCCCTTCAAATATTTATTTATAAGGGATAACTTGAAGGTTGCTTTGCGAGTATTGCGAAAGCTGTGAGTTAAAAAGTTTTTAAAATGTGCCGGAAAAGTTAAAAGTTAATTGATTGGTTTAGAAGACATTCTTTTGACTTTTGGCATGACAAAAAAGTGATAATTTGTGGATCCAATCAGGATTTGTCATTTATATTGATCTTGTCTTGCGCAACGATCTTCTTCTGTAGCGAAGATAGTCGCTTAATTTTATGGAGTTGATTGTATGTCTTACAAACTGGTCAGTCAGTCACTCAGTCGGTCATTTCATGTAATTTGGTTTTATTGAGTTGATAGGTCAATTTGTCACCATAAAGGGTTTCAAAGCTGACGTTTCGAGCGTCAACCAAAGCGAATGTCGCTCAGTCAGTCAGAGTCGATCGGTCAGTCAGTCAGTCGGTCAGTCAGTCAGTCCGTCCGTCCGTCATTCAGTTAGTCAGTAAGCCCGTCACTCAATCAGTTTGCCCGTCACTCCCACAAAATTTATGCAAACAAGAATTTGGTTTGTAAAAGAAAAATTTAAGAATTTTTTAAGTCAAAGTTAATTTAATATCAAGTATTCTTACTGTTGAGTTTACATTTACATTTTGAGGTTTTTCACATTGTCTAAAACACCGTGAATTACTAGTTTTTGGAGTTGATTGACAACTTGGTTCTAACAGCCTGCAGGTCACCTCTAACTCGTTTTCAGCGTTCACGCATGCACAGACATTTGACCTCTGTCTTAGTAGCTGTTAGAGCAGTAAAAGATTTCACAGACACTGGCTGAGGAGAAAATCAGTGTGGACTACCTTCACTTCAGACCACCTTTTATCTACTACAGGTATACGAACGTAATTACTCTTTTTATGAAGTGGCTTGAAAATACGTTTCCTTTGTAAAATTTGAGCACAATCTAAACAGAAAGAGACGTCTAAAAAGTTACAATAATCATAATTACAAGAATACATCAGCTTTTTTAACAAATAAGTTAATCAATCCAGGCCAGCTAATGTTAATAAAAGCAATTGCTGCAACAAGGCTGTACACCATTTATTGTTATACTGTTTTATAGATCTTTTATTTATAATGTTAATAGGCTCAAAACAACAATTATCTAAACTACAGCCAATCAGTATCTCCGTTGGCAACTCGGTAATTAATAATAGCTCCGAGGTAAAAAATCTAGGCTGTTGGTTGGATGCTAACCTAAGCATGTCTAAGCATATTACAAATATTTGCAAATCTGCATTCTTTTATCTTCATAACATTAGAAGCATTAAGAAATATTTACACGAAGACAGTCTCCATACTTTAGTTCATGCGTTTATAACGAATAGATTAGATTATTGTAACAGTCTTTTGTATGGTGCCCCAAAGGAACTGATAGCTAAAGTACAACGTGTACAGAATGCAGCCGCAAGACTGCTATTGAACGTTGGAAGGTACTCGCATATTACTCCTATTCTATATGAGTTACACTGGCTTCCAATCCAGGCTCGCATTAAATTTAAAATTCTTCTACTTACTTTTAAAGCGCTTCATAATTTACTTCCGTCATATATTAACAGCCTCATATCTATTAAATCAAAATCTTCTTATTGTCTTCGATCTAATGACGGTCTTTACTTAGAGCCCCCTAAGGGTAAGATGCTGAAGACATTTGGTGATCGATCTTTTCAGGCAGCAGCACCATACTTATGGAACAGACTTCCTCATGAAATTAAAATGATTAAGTGTTTGGATAAATTTAAAAAAGCTATTAAAACATTTCTGTTTAATGAAGCTTTTTGTAATCATTAACTTAGATATATTACATTAAAATAATTTATTCTTATGTATTTTTAGCTACCATTACTATTGTTAATTTTTATTTAGATATATAAGGTTTTTAATTTTTATTCAGTGTAAAGCACTATTGATCTGTACATGTAAATAGGGCTATACAACTAATTAAAATTTATTTATTTATTTATTTATTTATTATTCGTCGGTCGAGAAGATCAGTTTCGGACAAAGCCATCTACACCCTCCAGGGGATGAGCAAAGAATGGGCATATGGCCTGAAAAGCATCACCTCCATGAGGAATGGGAAGTTGTTGCCAAAACCTGCATCAAAAGAATAACAAAAAAACACCACTTCATTATCAATCCCTCCTCATGAACGAGACACAGTGATGTTATTTGTGAGAAGTTTACAGTTCATAAGCATCTGCTGAATTACTCCAAGATCAAAAAATCAACTCTCCACACTCTGCCCCACATTTCTTACAATTTCAGCTCTGAGAATTTGGTGGTCAATGAAACAAAAGTCCCCTTGTCAGTATTTTGCTTTCTTCTCACCTCTTCTTAAGAGCTGCTTTAGAGGGTTTTTTTTTACTTTAAGGGGAAATTCTTTTGGTCACTTAAAGGAGAATAAGGGTTATATTGGCTGGCAGTGTCTCACATAGGATTACAACTCTGTTACCAAAACTTCCCTAACAGCCTCATAGGTGATTGATAAATTCTTGCTGATACATAGTGTGACTTTATAGGCTGTAACAGGCTGTAACTGGATGGTAAACCATTGTTTCGTTCAAATTATAGCTCAGAAAAGTCTTGGGGGTGGGGTGGGGGGGGGGGGGGAGAGTCTGACCAAAGAAAGACAAATCTAACTCTTTCAGCTGCAACTGAAAAAGACCAATAACGAATTCCTCCCTAAAATATCAATGTAATTTTGGGCACAGAGGTGATGAAAATGAATAAAAATATCAACCAGAGGATACTGATCTTCAGTGTAAAAATGGAAGGGTAGCTCATTCTAGAGGGACAAGGAACCTTTAACCCGACTGTTTCCCCAGGGCAAACATGTCCACACAGTACAAAAGTATGTGTAGCAGCAGGCTCTCCCTGATAGAATGCCAGTTCTTTTCCAAGACTCAGTGGCACATAACTGCACACCTGATAAAGCAGTGGAAATTATTCATGTCATTTGACACCAGCTAGCTTAAAAGTAAGATGGATGCCTTTAGTGTCAAATGTTTTCCACGGTGGTAAGCCAGTCAGTAGATAGGATAATCTCCCCCTCCCCCACTCCAAGAGGCAGTATTCCAGGCACCTTTTGACAATGACTACATCAGTGGATGGGACTAATGAAGGTGGAGTAGGGGAACCCTCTCAAAAATGACTAGCAAGCACTCAGGAGTGAAAGGTGACTGCCACAAGACTGCTCTTAATCACTGAGATCCACTGCACTATAGCTGTGATGGATGTTCCACATGAGCCTACACTGACCAAAAGAGCCCACTATAATTCTGAAAATTAACCTGTTCATTTCCAAGATCTCCTAATTGATTCTCCCGACTGTCTGCCATACAATTCTTATAATGATAGTTTGGAGAAAATGAAGTTGGATCAAGTAATAACCCCCCTATATAATATTGTTTTTTTATTCTTATAATCACTTGTCTGCTTGATACAGTTTTGACATTGTAATGAGAAATTCTGTCTTAGTCACTCACAGGAGTAAAGGATTAACTGCATTAAAATGTCTAAATTTACCCTTCAATATCCTTGTAGAAAATTTCATCAGAATTCTATAAAATATAAAATACCTTTGTAGGAAAAGTTACTTCTTCATCTCTTCTTAGAGTCATTTTAAAGGCTAGTTATGCTAGGTTTTACTAACTGTAAACAAACTGGACAAGTTCTTTTGTCTGCAAGATTTCTCTCAGGTGAATTCAATGAATGAAGACCATGTACATGGCCACACTTGAGGTATATGTAGGGCTGTTCATTGGTCACTCTGCTTGAGAGCTGAAAATGAATTATGTGAGGCCTCTTCAGCTTGTCATTATTTGACCAACTTGATACCGTAGGTAGGTGGAGTGTGTATACTTTGTATTCCAGTGAAATTATTATTAATTTATCAGTTTTTAATGGTGAAAGCTTTCAACCAGCAAAATGGTTTTTAAAGTAATTCAGACACCTTTGAATTTGAGTAGTGATTTCTATTAAAACCTCATTTTCAAAGGCCTCCAATACTTATTTTTACAGAATTTAACTGCTGTTTTGCAACAGTCATAAGTGACTGCAAATGCCTCTGCGTCTGATGCGTTAACTACACTGAAGTGGTTAACACTAGAAAAAAGGCGCTTCCAGCGCCGATGCGTACATGTATATAAATGTCTTAATAGTCTCACGCATCATGAACTAACATTAGTCACTCAGCAAGAACAGCATAGTTACAACACAAGAAATAAAGCAAACCTCAAAATTCCATCCGTTAAAAGAAACTGGGGCAAACAAAGAACTGGCTATCATGCTGTAAGTGATTTTAACTCGCTGGACAAAACTATACGAGCCGCTGATAATGTAAATATTTTGAAGCGTCAGATTTTTAATTCATTGATTTAAGTTTTGTATTACACATAAGATACATTAGTTTTTAGTAGCATCTTTTAGCATTTTTATTCATTGTAAATTTTTAATTTTAATTTTCGAGGTCCTTTTTGTAAACCACTTTTTAGTGAAAAAGTTTCCTCATTAAAGATTGTCATCATCAATGGCAGGATTGACTGAAAAACATCTGTTAGGTTAATTATAAACTTGACTTTCTGTTACATAAAGAGTGTGCTCATAGTCTGATAATGATGATGATGATGATGATGATGATAATGATGATGATGAGGACAATGAAGACAACATTGATGATAATGAAAGTAATGATGATGAAAATGAATTAAATCCTAAAATTGATTTCAGTAAAGAGTTGCTTCTCCGTCCCAGATTCAGGTTCCACCAATATTTCTTGCTTGTTCACTCTGAAGACCAAATGCACATTTCAAGGTGACATGATATTACCCAGTTCTTCTTTCATCTTCTCAGCTGTTCACAAGTGTTCTCCACTATTTCTGTCGCCTTCACACTTGTGCAAGGAAATGAGTATGTAGCTATCAAGATACCATAGGGTAGCCTGCACACTATGATTCCAGATCTGTTATGATGTGACATTGCATATACACTGAAGTAACAGAACAGAAAAACAATTATCAATAACATGAGTACTTGGGTAAATCAGTGGAAAACAAATCACACCAAAAAAAATCATTTGGGGGTATTGTTAAATTGTATTTATCAACATGATTTCAAGTTGACTATCTGAAAATTTGCAAACAATAATGGTATAATGGCCTGCAAATGGTAGAGTTGGTGTAAAATTGTAATTTTATTGAAATCCCAAACACAGTCTGGGAAGCTTAGAGCTCACCAAGCTGGTTATACAAGTATGCCACAAATATCTTCCGCTATGTCTATGCCTGTGTAAAACCCCAAATATGGTGAGTCTGTGGGTTATGAAGATGTGAACTATTGTGGATTGCAGTAAAGCAATGGAAGGGCCAAGTCAAGCATATTAATAAGAAGTTCACATTATTTGATAAACAGAGATCTGAATTTTTAAATACTTTTTTTATGAACTTCCATGAGTGTAGAAGATAGATTTGATCCTCAGAATATAAATACAATATCACGCTGACAAGCGATGAGAATAATTAAAGAAAAAAATTAATTAGTGGGTTATTAGTTGATCGAATATCAAATTCTCCAAACTAACATCATAAGAATTGTATGACAGACAGTAAGGAGAATTGCTTGAGTGATCTTGGGAGTTAAAAGACCTTTGTTGACATCTTTTCTTATGAAGTTTTTGTTATGAATACCAAGATTTTAATAGAGTAACTATTGTGGACACAGGGAATGGGTAAAAAAAAAAAAAAAAAAAACCCTGGCCGATACAAAGTGTATGTTGACAAATTTTCTTCCCTCTCAACTCAGCTGAGAAAATTTACATTACTTACAAAAATTCTTTCTGTAGATAATTTATTTAATCTCTTGATCACCATTTGCAGATCACCTTTTGGCAAGCAGCAGAGTTTGTGGGAAAATGAAAGAAGGATTGAGGATCCTAGAAAACCATTTATTTCTGTTCAAAGAATTTAAAACATTGCTTTACAGTCAATGTAATTATGTTTTGAGGATTCTGTAAAAATATAAATACAGCTGTACCCCTCCCTGCTGGTGTTTATGACTCCCACCATCCCTTAGGAACTGTAATTTAAAATTCCAGTTTGGCTGATTACAATTATTTACAAAACATTCCCTATGAAAGTGGACCACCTGGACATAAATTGCCTTATAATCCCTCACTTCTCTCTAGCCCTTAAGTGGGAAGCTTTGCAGATTAATGATAAACAAAAAAGTTTCTCCTACTTCCTGCCCTAGAATCTCTCATCTTATACTCTTCTCATGTCTATTCCACACCCCTCCCACACCCCTCCTATACCCATCCCATTACTCTCCCAACCCTTTCAGCTCCCTATTTCCCTGAGATCCCATACATTTCACTCTTCCACTAAATCTTATAATTTGAATCTGGGAAATTTCTTGTAAGCAACCTAATTTTCTTCAAATTAGACAAACAGAACCTACCTTGTTCTTCAGCTGTTGTGGTAAAGATAACAAGAAACTGGGTATAACAGTATTTCTGCAAAAATCAAGAAGACCCACATCAAAACAATATCAAGCTGACAAGTGATGAGAATAAAGAAAAATATTACTTAATTAAGGGAATTATTAGTTGATCCAATACCAACTTCTCAGAACTAAGATCATAAGAATTGTTTGACAGACAGCAAGGAGAATTCCTCATGAGATCTTGGAATTGAAAGGGTTAGGTTCACCATCAAATGTTGATATTTATTATCAAGAGGCAACTTAAAACAAATGTCCACAAACCTTTCACTTCCAAAGATAAACAGAATTAAAATCCTATTGCAATAACACTTTACACCTCGATACCAGTATGCAAATTCTCTCTACTGTTCTCTTCACATTTCTTAAAGTGCTGACAAGGAGAATTTGTTTACCAATCAAGAGGTTCTTTCTTGGTGATCATTATCTTTATTCTCCTAACATTAGTGTTTGATTCAGGGCTAATATTGTAAGGAGAAATTAGATGCTAGTTTCTATTGGAAGTCACAGGGTTAAAGACTCATACAGAGAAGCAGTGAGAACTAAGAAAATTATCAACTAGTTTGTAGGGGATATTGCTTTGATACAATACCAATTTCTCAGGATTGACTGAGAAAAAAACAAATTGTCATCCACAAGGAGAATTAGCCGTATGGTAATAGGAGAATAAAGCATTTTAAGCATACAGGCCAAATATAGCAACTTTTATCTGATTCAGATCTTTGAGGTTCCCATATAAGTAGATTAAATCCCCCTGTTTGGTCAAGAAAATCACACCATCAAGAATGGTGCCAACAAACAGATGTTCTGTGGATGTATATCAGCTATAAATGGGAAATGAAACAATGTTCAGTATTCAAGGATGGTGCTCTGGTTTAAATCTGATCTTTAGAGAGGGACTTCTATGGATCAACACAACTGTGCCACCAAGACTTTGAGTTAAAGTATGTTCAGGAGCATTTTTCAACACCAATCCAGACTAGACACCATTAACTTGTGTTACAAAATAGTTTTTCATGTATCACTATTGGATGAGAACCTGTGAAAAACCCGTGAACAACGTGTGAAATATCATCTGACACAGAAACACCCTGTGAAAAAACTTGTGAATTTTGCAAGGGCTAAATTTTGGTGAGAAATCACAAAATTTAGAACCTGTGAAAAAACCTGTGAATTTTAAGAACTGTGAAAAAACATGTGAGCAAAATATGAAGAAATTCCACTTTTAAAACCTGTGAAATAACCTCTGAAGAAATTTCACTGAAAACATGCTTAAAAAACCTGTGAAAAAACATGTGAGTTGCCAAATTGTAGAATTGGCTATCCAGACCAATCTAAGAAATTGCAGGATTTGGTTAAATCTTGCAATTCTTTGATTAACCAGGCCAATCGTCTCATTTGTGCGGACATTGCCAAATGATACACATTGAAATCCGCAGGCTCAATTGGCGGGGCCAATCTTGAAATTATTTGTTTTGCTTTGATACGTTGTTTTTTGACAAATTGAAATTGGTTTTCATGTGTCTGTCTTGTGAATTTCATCATATATAACATTGTCAAAGAAGCTGGGGATCCACTTGCCTTGTGGATCTGCTGACTATTTTGACAATCGTCAATAACAGGACACATTGAAATCTGACAATTTTGTTTTTTATGACAACAAATTGTCAAATTGTCTGCTCTTGCTCATTTATACGTCACATAAATTATAAGTTCACTTGTCAGCTGTCTGCTTACAGACAATCAAAATTAGGCAATGAGCGTGCAATAATTTCTGTGGTTAACATTAAATCTTACTTTGCTCATAATAGGATTTAATAGGGTATATACGGTAAAATTAAATGAAAATCCAAAGAATTTTTACGTCCTGTAAACCACAAGTTTTTCCATGATTTTTTCCCTATGATTATGATAAAAATATCAAAATAAGACAAAAAATACATATGAGGCACGATCCTCGCAGTAGATAGCACTATTTAAGCAATAGTGAAAATCAGACCTGAAAAAAATCAGGCCTGTACGGGATTCGAACCACTGACCTCTGCAATACTAGTGCAGTGCTCTACCAATTGAGCTAACAAGCCAACTGGGAGCAGGCTGTTAAGTTGATTCCTAATAAAAATCAGGCCATACAGGCCTGATTTTTTTCAGGTCTGATTTTCGCTATTGCTTAAATAGCGCTATCTACTGCGAGGATCGTGCATCATATGTATCTAACACCACAGTACAAAAGGCTCGAAACGTCAGCTTTTGTAATCAATACGGTGGCCATTTTCTCATTTCAACTTTGTTGATATATCCAAATTATTTTGTCACCCCCACCGACGCAGCCCCAAACAGTTTTTTTAGAAACTATCAGCCTTTATTCATTAATATATATACTGGCTTTATCATTATGTCACCAGGTAGCTTATAAAAGAACTATTTGTTATAAGTGGTGTGTTTCAATAAAGCTACAGAGGGAGTACATACAGAGGTAGCTTTTAGAGCAATTGCAAATGTAACTGACAGTATTTTCTGTAAACTAAGCCAATTTCATGTACATCCATCATGATATTTAGTAAAATGTGTCCAACTCGGCCTTTTTTTATGTCAGTACTATTAAATTAATTTTAACATGAAATGATGCTTGATGTTTGGTCAAATTATTGGAAATTAACAAGTCACGAAGATTTACTTCAAAGGATTCAATATGATGCCAATATTGTGCATGTGGTGGCACTGCAGTGGCTTGAGTGCACTCTCTCGATGAGAGCTAGTGAAGTAGTTGAAAGACAAGGAAAGTTTGACTGGTATAGAAAGAATTTAAAGGAAGAACAAGATGTTACAATTAGGTAAGATTAATGTGATGTTATAAAGACAATTAGTTGAGTACATGTATATCTTCCAAAATATGAGTAAGCAATCCTTAATACACAATTTAAAGTCTGCTAGTCTAGCTATATATAGATGATACAGATGGAATGTATATCATCAAACTCATCACGTGTGGATCGATCAGTAAATATAAGGTAAGGGTGATTATTTTGTAACCTGTAGCAGTTAAAAAGATAATCATGTGCATACAATGTATAAAAGAATCGTGGAGTCAGGTCATCTGACACAGTGAATATGGTGACTGTGGTACTAACAGCTGGAAACAAACTTATAATCAATTACATTTTTGTAGTTTATTTTAAAATATACGTCCAAGTGGTACTTATCTTGCTAATGTGACAGCGGAACATTTTGTTGTTGGCATTACAAAATATTTCAAACCTCATCAACTTTAACTAATATAAGTTACTTTTTGCACTGTGCAAAAAGTAACTTTTTCAGATGTCTTTAAAACTAATTAATAAGTCTTTGGGACGGTGAAAAAGCTCCTAATTTCTCTTAAACACCTTAATCTAATTTTCTCACAAACTTTTAAAGATTCTGCACATCTCACAAGCTATCCTTGTGAAATTAAAAGGCTGAGAAATGTGTGCGCTGTTAGTACCTCCTGTGGTCTCATACAAAGCCATAGAAAACTTTCCTAAGGGTTTGTATCTGGGCTTTTAACTGGAGTATATCTGGTAGCACTGGAGGTTACTTCATTATGTTTACCGTGAGAAGTCATAGTCTTGCCAGTTTTTGACAGAAAGGTTTCAGGTGAAACGAGAAAGCGTCTTCACTGGAGCACCTACAAAATTACAGTTTTCTATTTTTTGACAGCATGCCTTCTGCTATCCCACAATGTTTAACAAAACAATTCGTGAAAACGTGTAACGCAACGAGTTACGCGTGACAGAACAGTCTGCTTGCAAAACATGCAGTTCCTTAAATGCAAATCAGAAATAGCTAAAGCACTGCTGACACAACAGTTTGGTTATGGTGCCTATTAATACTCTCCGCTCTGACGAAGGGCTAACGCTCGAAACTTCAGCTTTTAAACTCTTTATGTGGCCACTTTACATTATCAACTTGCTTGATAAAACCAAATTACCAATTAATACTCTGTTTCGTAGCATCTAAAACAAAGTTGTGGGGGGTTAAATTGAGAGAAGGTGATTTAGCTCTGAAGCGAGGTCTTGACAGTTGTTTCATTCGCGTTGCCAGAACTGTGTATCGTTGGAAAAATATTGTAAACAGCGAACTTCACAAAACGATATGAAACAATTACCTGAGACGAACTCACTCCAGGCCTCCCCTAATTGCATCTGCTAACCTCTTCTTTCTTGGCCTTACTTACCTTTCCCTTAGTTCATCTGAAGCACTTAACGCTTAATCTAAGTCAATATTTTAGGTAGCAGAACAAACATCAGTCTCCTAGAAGAGGAGAACTCAAGGTTATGTAGTTATCGAGAGGCATTCTCATCATATTAGTTACCAGTCTCTTTCAGAATTTCATCGGTTCGCAGCTTCTCGTAGCCGAAAAGGAGCCGAAAGCAGCCGAAAGCAGGTCGGAAAAATAAGTGTTATTTGAAGATTTTATGATCATAATGGTGCATCATTTAAAAGGCTTCAAAAATAATTTTTGTTTGTTTATTATCAAAGTCATATTTCAAAGTATCACATCACCTACTGTGGCGTCGGAAATTTAGCAGGGGAATTCATTAGCGGAATTTCCCTTTCAGGGGTGCATGTATCCGATCAATGACCATCACGCCACAAGAACAATAGATTATAGATGTTTCTTTAGTCGGTGCGTAACTTGCGTCGCTTTTCTACGACTGAGATCAAGTTTTAAGATGAATTCGAGCAGTAATCGCGGATTTCGTGTATATATATTTAATTCACAGTTGTCAGCCTCTTTGTGCACCGGCAAGACTTCTGACATTTTAGCTTGAATTTCAAGATAGGTAAATAGCAGTTTTCCATCTACTTGACAAGACTAACCGTCATATCGATGAAGGTCTGCGATAAATGTTTGTTACCCAAACAGCATCTTTCTTAACATAAAAAGAAACATGATCGGTACATCTTGCTGTTTTCTGACCGATGTTCCTTCATGGGTGTGAGATAAATTTTGTCTTCGAATCCAAAGTCACAACGGAAAAAGGGAGAAGAAATATTTTAAAAAAATATCATGACAATCACTCATTACGGAAACAATAAATTTTTTAAACTTTTCGCGTGGTTACTGAAATATCTTTCAAACTTTCAGAAAGGAATGGGTAAAACTAAGAAAAGCACATTACGAGATTTTCCCAAAGTCTTAAACCCCCAAGAATTTGTTGTATTTTTTTATGCGTCATCGCTTCCAATTTCTTGGATTACGACGCACTGTGCAACACGAGAGTTTCACCTGAGATCGGGAATTGTGTAATAACACGTAATTTTTTAAATAGTTTAGAATCGAAGGGAAATTTCCCTTGCTTTGCAAGCTCAAGTGCATCTGACCTATGACCATCACGCCATATTTGTTTCCAAAAACAATAGTTTGACTGCTTCGATGCATAAGTTAATTTGAGTTGCGTTTCTAACACTGATCGCCCTTTAAGAATTAATTTCAAGTTCTAATCATTGGATTTGTGCATGATTCATAACGGTAATCAGCCTCATCATGCGCTGTCAAGACTTTTGACAATTTACTGAACTTGAATTTCAAGGTAGGTTGATAACATTTTTGCAATATACTTACTCAGCAAGACTAACTACCACATCGATGATAGAGGTTTGCTGGACAAACGGCATCTTTCATGACATGACAAGAAATATCGCTGCATCTTGTCGTTTTCTGACAGCCTTTGTTAGTCGCTACGACCTGAGATATGTTACGTGCTTTTAAAAACAGTCACAACAGAAATGAGAACACCATATCGATGGAGGTCTATGATAAATTAAAATCTTCAATCATTGCGGAAGCTTTTCGCGTAGTTATCGAAATATCTATCGAAGTCTAAGTTAAACTCGAGTCAAGGAGTCCTAAGAATGGGTGAGACTGAGTCAGTCCCTGAGACTGCGAAATGCACATTACGGGATTTTTCCAAAGTCTTCAGCTTCCAATAATTTGTTCTGTTTGTTACTGCGTCATCACTTTCGATTTCTTGAAATCCGGTCGACGTAGGGTGCAACACGAGAGTTTTAATATAGCCTCGGATACATCTAAAAAGAGGATGAGGGAGAATACAGGGTTATAAGCTAAGAGAAGAAAGTGTAAGGTGTATGTCTTCAATCTGATGTCAACTCAGACGCCTTTCATTTCTGAATGTTGGGGGTTTAAAGTTAATTTATGTAAATTTGCGTGTTACGAGGAATCTTTTTATTTTCATTAATGTGCATTTGAATCATTAAGCGTGAACAAGGAGATCATTGTTTAAAAACTCTATGATTTTGTAGGAAACTTTACTTCTGTCGTTTCTTTTATCTATTTTTACTTTTTTTGTGCTTTTTTCCACTGTCACCGCACACAAAGCAGTTTAAGAATGGCTGCCTGTAAGGATCGAGAGTCGTCCGTCAGCGACCATTTTGGTGAATTGCTCATACTTTGCCCAACGATACCCTTTGGTAAACTGTTTTCAAAAATCAAGTTTAAAAGTTCCGACGAGTGTTAATTTTTCAGAAATTTGCGAAAATTTGAAAACGCGGTTTAAGTGCGGTTTTCCGCCTGGCAAATTGTCCAAAATTCACTGCAAAACCCAAGCTTCGTTGAAGGCTTAAAATGAATTCACTTAACACCAAACTTCACACGTTTTAAGAAAAAGTCTTCCCATTCATTTGTGTTGTGTTAATTTTTTCCGTACACAGCTATATTGTAATTTTTTTTTGTCCCTTAAGCAACACCCTCAAAAAGTGCTGTACACGGGGCGAAAAATAGGTAAAATTTAACGCGATAAAAGTATACCTGGTACATAATTTTTTAAATTTTTAACTAGATGTTCGTAATTAAATGTCATTATTCAATACCTGAGTAAATTTGGTGCTTTGAATCGGAACGCTTCCGTTTGAAAATACCACAAATGTTTGTGTCCTGAGCGAGCAAAGATATATGTTGTGTAAACAAACGCTGATCTAATTATTCCCTGCCAGGTAGAAAAAGGTTTTGAAATCAACTTTAATTTTGGAAATTTTTTGCTGTTATGCCACAAGATATTAGGTAAAAGGGAAATCATACATTCAGAGTTGCGTGAGAGCAAAGAGAACATAAAATCAGTGTCGAAAATGTACTTACGGTTGTTACATCGATCACCATTATGCAAATTACTACCTCAGCTGTAGGAAAACTATGATATCTCTTGCTCATTTTGTTGAATGACTCATTTAACCATTTTGATGAATTGCTCATATTTCGCCCAGAGAAACCTTTCAGTAAACCCTTTTCAAAAATCATGTTTTTAAGTTCCAGCGATTCTTAACTTTTCATAAATTTACGAAAATCTGAAAACGCGGTTTCAAGTTACCTGAGTTCAGGCTCCAAATGTCGCACAATCAAAAATTAACTGCGAAAACCAAGCTCCGCTCAAGGCTTAAAATGAAATCAATCAACAGAAAACTTCACACGTTGTAAGGAAAGCTATTCTTATTCAATTCTGGTGAGTAAATTTTCTCGTGCACATCGATTTTGGGATTACTTAAGCCCTTGAAAGAACATCCTTACAGACCACGCAAAATGGCGTTGAAAAACGGGAACTTGAACTTGAACTTTATTTTTATTTAGACACGGTAAATCTATCAGATAAAATAATAATATTATTACAATCTATTTTTACAGTTACAATCTATTTTAATCTATATAAACATGATCTAAAATTTAAAAGTAAAATAGAAAAAAATAAAGAAATTCTGCTTTACATAGATGCCGTGTGTGTTTTGTCGATTCAGAGGAAGAAATTGCGACAACCATTTCGGAAGGATTGAAGTGATTTTGCTTGCCGCAATTCAGGGGACAAGCTATTCCAGATAACCGCACCGTTATAGCTAAAGCTATTTTTCAGGAAATTGGTGCGAGGCAATGGAACAGCTTGTTTGTTTTCAGAGTTCCTTAGATTATATGGAGGATCATATTTAGTGAAAAGAGAACCAAGATAGTCGGGCGCAAGACCATGTATAGATTTATATACCATGGTGGCCACTTGTATTTGTCGCTGAGTATCTAACCGTCTCCAGTTAAGTTGCACAAAAAGAGGATCAGCGCTTGTGTCATAACTGGAGAAGGTCAGAATACGGGCAGCCCGGTTTTGCAACTTTTGGAGCTTATTCGAAAGACCCTTGTTACAATGCCCCCAGACCTCGCTGCAGTAATTAAAGTACGGTTGAACTAAGACATTGAAAACGGACTCAAGCGTGGTTCGAGCGTGGCTCAAGCGTGGTTTTTCGCGCGAAAAAAATGTAGCTGTTACCTGACACTTTGGATTTTTAACAATATCTTCGTCAAACATTGCTATTTCCATTCACTGTGCAATTTTTGATGCTCTGAATCGCATTGCTTCCTTTCGAAAATGTCAGAGGTGTTCGTGACCTGAGCGAGCAAAATGATAAGTGTGTAAACAAATAACTAGGTAATTTAACCATACTGAGTTGTTAAATATCCAAATTAAATTCGGTCTCCGTTGTAGTGACTTATAGCTTGTAAAATGTAAAGAAACAGGTCAAAAATTTTGCAAGATGTTTGACAAGGTTCTCCAAAACATTTTTGGGCTGAAAAATCTGCAAGTGAAGTACACATTACATTACCATCTTCTCACATTCAAGTAATGCAAAAGATACATTCGAAAGAAGCTACTTAAGACTTGATCCCACATTGATAATCTAAATACTTTTTATCTTTTACAATGAGAACTCATTTTCTACAAGTATAAATATAAAGAAAGGCGCCTTATTACCTTCAAAGTAATTTAATACAAGAGAACAGGTCTTATTCTCCTGGTAATTATTAATGTCACACAACGTAACGTAATTGGAAACGTTTTGGGGATGCTTTAGCGCCATTCCGCAAAGATCGTACTGATCGTTGATCAGGGGATGGTCAAGTTGTATTGACGTGACAGTCTCCTTTGCCGCGCTAAAATTACTCTCCTCCTGAGCTGCTCGGATATCAGCGTCATCAGCATCTCATTGGCGTACTAACGCACTCTGTCTTGAGAAGAAAGAGGTGATCTGGGTAGTTGTGAGGAATTCCGATGACTGGAAAACTCGTGCACCATCGGTGCCCCGGGCACGCCGCGTTTCTCGAGCAACTACCTCAGCGTCAAGCTTGTGGCCTGTCGTTTGCCCTATTCGAAATTTAGACAGAAGGTACGACTTTTGTTTTTCGTTGAATCTGTAAGCCTTCTTTATTACTCTGAGAGCGCAGCCTTTTTTCAGAGAAATACGAGAATCTTCCTTTCCCACAGTATACTGGGTATACTGACGCACTATCCTTTGCCCTTTGTAGTAAATCTGAGATTGAAGTGTAAAAGTGTTATCGTGTGGTTATCAGACCTTGAGTGAAGTTTTTGTTTTTTCCAGTCTTTGGTATATTTGTGACAGCCCATTTAGGGTCTCATGTGGTGCGTGTTTGCTGGGATCGGATGTCGGTTATGATAAGTAGAAATAATTCGTATTGGTACACTGAAATGCTTGTACAGAATGCTGTTCTCCCCCTGCATTCTCAGGAATCATTGATCAATATATACATATTATCTCTATATATATGAAAAACAACCATTGAATTGTTTAAGAGTCATTCAACAAACTGAGCAACAGATATCATAGTTTTCCTACAGCTGAGGTCGTAATTTGCATAATGGTGATCGATGTAACAACCATATGTACATTTTCGACACTGATTTTATTTTCTCTTTGCCCTCACGCAACTCTGAATGTATGATTTCCCTTTCGCCTAATATCTTGGGGCATACCAGCCAAAATTTCCAAAATTAAAGTTAATTTCAAAACCTTTTTTTACCTGGCAGGGAATAATTAGATTAACGTTTGTTTACACAACACATATCTTCTGCTCGCTCAGGACACAAATATTCGTGGTATTTCCAAAAGGAGGCGTTCCGATTCAAAGCACCAAATTTTACTCAGGTATTGAATAAGGACATTTTATTCCGAATACCTCGTTAAAAAGCTAAAAAATTATGTACCAGGTATACTTTTATCACATTAAATTTTACCTATTTTTCGCCCCGTGTACAGCACTTTTTGAGGGTGTTGCTTTAGGGACAAAAAAAAATCACAACATAGCTGTGTACGGAAAAAATTAACATAACACAAATGAATGGGAAGACTTTTTCTTAACACATGTAAAGTTTGGTGTTAACTGAATTCATTTGAAGCCTTCAACGGAGCTTGGATTTTGCAGTGAATTTTGGACAATTTGCCAGGCGGAAAACCGCACTTAAACCGCGTTTTCAAATTTTCGCAAATTTCTGAAAAATTAACACTCGTCGGAACTTTTAAACTTGATTTTTGAAAACAGTTTACCAAAGGGTATCGTTGGGCAAAATATGAGCAATTCACCAAAATGTTCGCTGACGGACGATTCTCGATCCTAACAGGCAGCCATTCTTAAAACAGTCAAATAGAAAGCAGTTCGATTTTCGTCTTGGGTCACAGGTCAACAATAGTGATTTTGTGTAAAAAGGCTTGGTGAAAAGTCGCGCTTCATCACGCTCCGCTAGTGCACCAACTCATCTGCACCAAAATTGAATGATGACCTTCTCCTGTTGTAGCTGGGTTACTGTGTCATAAGTAGGATACATTACTCTCTTAATATTAAAAATGATGACACCCATAAAGTAAATTTTGAACGGATGACCCCAACGTTTTTATATTCACCAACTATTACATCAATCAATTAGAAGCTTCAGTAATCCCCCATCCGTCTGTGCCCGGGGGAGGGAAATTCAAAACTTGCATGGATGGAGACTCATCCTCGGAGACCCAGGGGCTGTGGGTCGATTTCAAGTTAGCTCTTCATGCCCTAACTTGAAATCGACCCACAGCCCCTGGGTCTCCGAGGATGATGGAGACTATGAATCGGAAGTGTCAATTTTCTTCTCCTTTATTTTTTTTTTCTTTTCTTTTGTTTTTTCTTTTTTCGTAAATGGTGGTCAATGAGTATAAAGTCGTGGTTACTGATCTGACTTTTACAAAAAGTGTGACCATCAGAGCCAGCACTTGAGTGAGGCATTTCTGGGGGGGATCCAGGGTTGGTTTGGGTGGTTCGGTCGAACCCCCTGAATTTTCCCTCATGACGCTGGAAATCATGTTTCCAAAGACCTAATTTTGAAAATCTCGGACCCCTCAGGAGGGGGACAATTCTCCGAACCCCCCTTGACTAAATCCTGGATCCGCCCCAGCATTTAAACGCAATTTTGGCCCAGGGGGGGCTGGAATTTGAACGAACCAACTCTTAAAAGTTCAAATGTCAGGAGGTTTCCTGAGGGGAGGGGGATGTTCAAACTTTCAATTGATCGACATCTATTTGTGGTTATCAGCATGTACTTGCATATTCATGAGTCTGCTAGGTTCTGTTCCGAACTGGTGGGATACACTCTACTCTCAAACGTCAAATCTTAGTTTTTATCGTTTTCATGTCGCAACTTCCTACCCTCTCTCAATTTTTAAAAAGCGCGAATGTGTAAGTGCGATGTCACGCAACTTCCGTTTAGTTCGATCGCTCATGGTTCGTGCTTTTCAGTTGTTCGCGTTTTTGTAATGGGGTGTGTTAAGTATATTTGACATGTCACACTGAATAAATCACCTCTCAAAATATCTCTGTTTAGGTTGTTAAAGAAATTGTATCCAACTGCTGCGATCTCAAAAGTCAGAGCCAAACATGTCGCTGCAGCCCTTTAGTGACAAGCAGCTGAATTATTTCAAGTTTGCCTCCATCGTGTTGAATGAGTTCGCGAACGCTTTGCGGCAAACGTTCAAGTCCATGTGGGACAACACTTTTGGGCATCGGCCCGGATATCAATTGTGGGATGACTCCACAGCAGTAAGGAATTTGTTCCTCGCCGAAGAGGGTGGCAAGTCCAAAGTTCCTACACACCTCTCCTTTGAAGAATGGGACTGTACAGCCCTTTTTCAGACTACCATATATGCGCAGTCCTTCGCTATGCTGGACAGCACAGGCCATAAGAGGACCCTTGGTGAGTTGTACTTGAATCACCTTAAAATACCTCATGGAAAGTTTCATGTATCTGTGGTGAGTCCAAGTGGAAACCAAGCCGAGACGTTTACACTCGCGATTGATCAGCTTCGACTGTTAAGAAATTCACTTTGTCACTCACAAAAGTCGGAGATTAATAAACCAACATTTGACCGATACATGCAGCTGGCTAAAGAAGCATTCGAAACTCTTGGTATCAAAACCGACCCAATTGATGTCATCGGTAGTTTGACAGAGTCCGACTTTCCCACAACAGCAGTTCGCAATCTGGAGCACGGTATCAATCAAGAGCTTCGAGAGCGAATCAAATTTCTCGAAGGCGAGGGTTCAAGTATTGACGAATTAAAGGCGTTGACAAATGCAATAAAGGAAAAAGTTGAAGGCGGAGCAAGTAAGGAAGACCTTGCTTTATTGAAGAAGAAGATGGAGGAATTGAAAGAACAAATTAATACAACCCAGAAAGGTACAATCTTAATACACTTCTGTACTAGCTACGTTATATTTTTACAGTGTTGTCATTAGGAGCCGGTAGGCGGCGGAAACCCGCCGGCTGTCAGGCCATTTTACGCCGCCTACTTTATGACCAGAAATTTTGTAATAGTGAGATTTGTCTTCCCAAGAAATCTTTTTTGTAAATCTGAGACTTACTTTAGTGATCATTCTCTTGTATATATCTGATGTTATGGAAGAAGGAAAAAACTGAAAACTTGTACAGGAACTATTGTGCAAAAACTATCAGTGGTGTTGACAGTTTACTTGAGTAATATAAATGCGTCACCGTCATAAAGCACGAAACCATCGCAATTCACATGTGCGTTGATGCTTCAAAAATCGAAAATGATGGCCAGCGAAGAAAGCGATCTCTTCGCGATTACTTGTCAAGTCAATCGAAGAAGACAAAATCTAGCAAAAAAAGAGAGCCACCAAGATAAGAGGTAGTTTCGAGCGCTGTCAAATATTATAATTGTGAAGCTCCTGAAGCATTTAATACCAAGATAAACTGGCCCCATTTGGTCAAATACAGTGGCAAATTATCGCTGATCCACTACATACTTTCAAAAGAGCTTTCAGAGGGTTGGAGAAGGAAGTGTCTATAAAGATCTTTTTCACCTTGCTGAAACTGTTGTGTCCATTCCACTCTTAAGATTTCAAAGGCAGGAAGATTTTCCTTTGTTGTAAACATGTACCGTTAAATAATTTAACTTCTCATTGGAATATGTTCTTTCTGGTTCGGGACAGAGAGACTTTAACTGCTTTTGTAGAATCGCAGAATAGAACATATAATTTACGTTATCCGACAGAGACATGACAACAATTTTGAAGGGAAATTTTGTTCTTTTGTTTATGACTTCGACAGAGATACGTGAACATTAAGTTCTGCGATTTAAAATGTCATTCCAACCATACACGTGGCCGTCAAAGTTGCTGCTAGATTGTTGGTTTTTTTTAAGGATTTTGCAATGTTAGAATGCTCACCAAATATGGACCTTTTGGAATACTTGTCATTAAACCCCTCAGACAATTCTAATTAAAAAATAAACTAAGGTGAATGTTTCGTGATTTTGCAAACCTTGCAGCATTTGGTGACTGATTTCCAGATATTTATCAGTTGTGATGTTTAGAGATGAGAGGAAATACTTTGATGAATGAAACATACCCTTATTTTAAATAAAAACGTGAAGCTTGTGTCCAGAGGGTTTTTATAGCGATAAACAGGGAAATTGAATTTAACATCAATGTCTGGCTAAAAAAAATGCTGCTCAAACATGCCCCAGAATGCTGGAAAATGCATCTCAGAGAGTTTCAAATTTCAAATTTTTCCAGGGGAACACACCCCCAGACCCCCCTTGAGGGGCGTGTTGTGCAGCCACCTACTCAGTTCAGATCAGACACCTATTACATTTTCTTGTGACAACCCTGTTTTTAAAGGGTTTTTTTTCTATCTTCACCGCTAAAATATAGGGCAGAATGCATAGTCATCATTTATTATTCATAACTGATAAAGCGGTAAATTTTAACGCGACCTCGCTTTGAAGGGCCCTAAATTAGAGAAGAATGGACTAAAATTGACCCACTAGGCTTCGTGAAATTCACTTTACTGAGTTTTAAAAGTGCATGCTAACTTCTAAATTAGTACACGGAATTTTGAAGATTAAAGATGTGTTTACGATTTGTATCTAAAATGAAGGAAATTACATGAAGTAAAAGAATTATCCTTTCGCGCCTGAAAGTTGCAAAAACCAACCTTTTGTTTACCCGAGAGTATTGCATACATTTCAATTGTTTGAAACAGATTGCTGAGAGATAAAAAATGGTGTGCAAGGCTCACTTTGTTGCGTCAGAGGCATACGGCTCAGTTGCTGAGCAACTTTCAAAAAGCCCCACGACATTTGATGAATCATGCTGACAATTTAAGGTTTAATTGCGTTATTTCGACATTATCATTGATTTAAACTTCTTTAATATCATAACAGATTACTTACCATGACTGTCACTGTTCTTTGCCATTTTAAAGATTCGAAGGCATTGCTTCCGCCATTATGTCTTCCTCCACACTTCACTGGCCGCAAAAGAGAATGTGAAGACATCGTCGGTCACGTGGCTTCCACATCCACCCGAATCGTGTCGATATGGGGCTCGCCTGGTTTCGGAAAAACTTCTGTGGCAACTGCTGTGGGACATAAACTCCAGGATAAAGAATTGTCCGTCTACTTCTTCTCCTTACGAGGGATAAACTCAAAATCTGATTTGATATCAAAGCTGTTTAACTTTTTCAGGAGAGCTTCTACAGAAGATGAAATACCCCAGCGGCTAGCAATGGACGAAGAACTTTTTCAAGATCTGGCCAAGATTCCAGACAAGTTTGTGGTGATTCTTGACAATGCTGATGAATTACTCGAAAGCGGAGCGCCAAACGTGATAGAAGATTTCGTACAGTTTCTTAGAGACATTCTCAGTCGATCCAAGAAGGCAACTTTTGTTATTACCACAAGGGAGTCGCTTGAATTTATGAATGTGCACTTTAAAGACCACCAGGCAGTGAGAATAGGGCCATTAGATGAGTCCTTCTCTCAAGCGTTGGTGACTGAGTTACTTCCAAATGCTATTTCCGCATCTGACTGTGGAAAAATTGCGAAAATCTGCGAGCATGTGCCGCTGGCCATTAAGCTGTTGTGCTCCACCATTTCTGAAGATAGCACTCAAGCAAGTCACTTTGTTGAGGAGTGGAAGGAATCTGTAGAAAGAAACATTGTCGATCTGTTAGACAATCCAGACTATCCTAGTAATCTGAGATTAAAATTTCTATTTGAATCATCCTTTCTAAGACTTTCAGTACAAGACAAAGAGGCAGTGGTTTCTTTGAGCATTCTATCTGAAGATTTTAACATCTCGGTTGCCCAAGCCGTTATGGGAGTTAAAACAAAGCTCCAGGCAAAGAAAATCTTACAAAGGCTTCAAAGGAAATCACTTCTTGACTCTGGTTCCAAACCTGATTCATTTTCGATGCATAAACTACTTCAGTCCTTTGTTAGAGAAAGAGGAGAAGACGAAATGAAAGAAGCAGTGCTGAATTCAAAAGTGCGCTTTTCTGCATTTTACGTTTCTCTTTTCGAGAAGTTGAACGCACAGTTTTTGACAGGACATTCAAAGTCAGCATTTGTTGAATTCTATGAAGAGAAGCAAAATATTATTCAGAGTCTAACCGAAAGTTGTTCGGATCCTAAGACATGTGACGCTGTTTTTGGTGTTTTAATAGAAGCAGAGATATTTCTAGATTCCCTGTTCTGGTGCGAGGGAAACGTCTTCAACGAGCTTTATGAATCAGCAATCAATCAAGCGAAAGAACTTAGAAAAAGCGTTTTTCACAACCAGCTTCTGGTTTCCCTGGCGTTTGGTGAGGTGTGTTGGGGCACAGAAGGAAGAACGATGAAGCTGCTTTCCGACGCCGAGGAGGAGCAAATGTCATGTTCATCTTTCTCAGTGGGACATAGAGGAAAACTCTTGTGTTATAGAGGAATCTGTCAAGTGGCTTCGGGGAAAACAGAGGATGGAGTTCGAAACTTAGAAAATGCTCTTTCGTTAATGTCTAGCAACGCTGACCAGAGAATTCTTAGAGTAACGGCAATACAAGTTCTTACGATTTATCACCGCTTTAAAAACCAATTTTCAGTTGCTTCAGAGTTTTATAACAAGGCGTTGCAAGAATGTAGAGCAGTGGGAGACACAAGTCTTCTTATCATTCCACCAATGGAAGAAAAAGAATTGAACTTTGTCGATGGAGAAATTCAAGAACGAAAGCCAGATAGTCTTATTACTCAACCACTCAGACTAGAAATTATCTGTGTTATCAGCGAAGCAACCAAGCATTTATTTGATGACTGTATCAAGCGATTAATGAGGAATGCTGTTATTCAAATCGCAGAGGAAATACATAAGCCGCTCTGTCTTACATCATTTGGGAAAGCACACGCAAACACGGCTCAGAGTTACGAATCCCTCGGATCAACACAACACAATTTGGGCGACCTAGCTTCAGCACTTCAGTCGAAACGGCATGCTCTTAGTATCAGAGTTGAACTGTTTGGAAAAGAACACCCAAACACAGCAAGGAGTTATCAATCACTCGGAGAAACACAGCACGCACTGGGTGACTTTGCTTCAGCGCTTCAGTCCAAACAGCATGCACTCGACATCCGTATTAAACTGTTTGGAAAGGAACACGCAGACACAGCCAGGAGTTACCAATCACTCGGATTAACACAGTACAACCTTGGCGACTTTGCTTCAGCGCTCCATTCTGAAGAACACGCACTCGACATCCGTATTAAACTATTTGGAAAGGAACACGCAGACACAGCCAAGAGTTATGACTCACTTGGAGTAACACAGCACGCATTGGGTGACTTTGCTTCAGCGCTTCAGTCCAAACAGCATGCACTCGACATCCGTATTAAACTGTTTGGAGAAGAACACGCAGACACAGCCAGGAGTTACCAATCACTCGGAGTAACACAGCACAACCAGGGCGACTTTGTTTCAGCGCTTCAGTCCAAACAGCATGCACTCGACATCCGTATTAAACTGTTTGGAAAGGAACACGCAGACACAGCCAAGAGTTATTACTCACTCGGAGTAACACAGCACGCACTGGGTGACTTTGCTTCAACGCTTCAGTCCAAACAGCATGCACTCGACATCCGTATTAAACTGTTTGGAGAAGAACACGCGGACACAGCCAGGAGTTACGAGTCACTCGGAGTAACACAGCACAACCAGGGCGACTTTGCTTCAGCCCTTCAGTCCAAACAGCATGCACTCGACATCCGCATTAAACTGTTTGGAAAGGAACACGCAGACACAGCCAAGAGTTATGACTCACTCGGAGTAACACAGCACAACCTAGGCGACTTTCCTTCAGCGCTTCAGTCCAAACAGCATGCACTCGACATCCGTATTAAACTGTTTGGAGAAGAACACGCAGACACAGCCAGGAGTTACGAGTCACTCGGAGTACCACAGCACAACCAGGGCGACTTTGCTTCAGCGCTTCAGTCCAAACAGCATGCACTCGACATCCGTATTAAACTGTTTGGAAAGGAACACGCAGACACAGCCAAGAGTTATGACTCACTCGGAGTAACACAGCACGAGGTAGGCGACTTTGCTTCAGCGCTTCAGTCCAAACAGCATGCACTCGACATCCGTATTAAACTGTTTGGAGAAGAACACGCAGACACAGCCAGGAGTTACCAATCACTCGGAGTAACACAGCACAACCAGGGCGCCTTTGCTTTAGCGCTTCAGTCCAAACAGCATGCACTCGACATCCGTATTAAACTGTTTGGAAAGGAACACGCAGACACAGCCAAGAGTTATGACTCACTCGGAGTAACACAGCACGAGGTAGGCGACTTTGCTTCAGCGCTTCAGACTAAACAGCATGCACTCGACATCCGTATTAAACTGTTTGGAAAGGAACACGCAGACACAGCCAAGAGTTATCACTCACTCGGAGTAACACAGCACGAGGTGGGTGACTTTGCTTCAGCGCTTCAGTCTAAACAGCATGCACTCGACATCCGTATTAAACTGTTTGGAAAGGAACACGCAGACACAGCCAAGAGTTATGACTCACTCGGAGTAACACAGCACGACCTTGGCGACTTTGCTTCAGCGCTTCAGTCCAAACAGCATGCACTCGACATCCGTATCAAACCGTTTGGAGAAGAACACGCAGACACAGCAAGGAGTTACGAGTCACTCGGAGTAACACAGCACAACCAGGGCGACTTTGCTTCAGCGCTTCAGTCCAAACAGCATGCACTCGACATCCGTATTAAACTGTTTGGAGAAGAACACGCAGACACAGCCAAGAGCTATGACTCACTCGGAGTAACACAGCACGAGGTAGGCGACTTTGCTTCAGCGCTTCAGTCCAAACAGCATGCACTCGACATCCGTCTTAAACTGTTTGGAAAGGAACACGCAGACACAGCCAGGAGTTAACAATCACTCGGATTAACACAGCACGACCTTGCCGACTTTACTTCAGCGCTCCATTCTGTAGATCACGCACTGGACATCCAAATTAAACTGTTTGGACAAGAACACGCAGACACAGCCAAGGTTTAAGAGTTACTCGGAGTAACACAGCACGACCTAGGCGACTTTGCTTCAGCGCTTCAGTCCAAACAGCATGCACTCGACATCTGTATTAAACTGTTTGGAGAAGAACACGCAGACACAGCCAGGAGTTACAAGTCACTCGGAGTAACACAGCACAACCAGGGCGACTTTGCTTCAGCCCTTCAGTCCAAACAGCATTTACTGGACATCCGTATTAAACTGTTTGGAAAGGAACACGCAGACACAGCCAAGAGTTATGACTCACTAGGAGAAACACAGCACGAAGTAGGCGACTTTGCGTCAGCGCTTCAGTGCACACAGCATGCACTCGACATCCGTATTAAACTGTCTGGAGAAGAACACGCAGACACAGCCAAGAGTTATGACTCACTTGGAGTAACACAGCACAACTTAGGCGACTTTGCTTCAGCGCTTCAGTCCAAACAGCATGCACTCGACATCCGTATTAAACTGCTTGGAGAAGAACATGCAGACACAGCCAGGAGTTACGAGTCACTCGGATTAACACAGTGCAACCTTTGCGACTTTACTTCAGCGCTCCATTCTGAAAAACACGCACTCGAAATCCGTATTAAACTGTTTGGAGAAGAACACGCAGACACAGCCAAGAGTTGTGACTCACTTGGAGTAACACAGCACAAACTAGGCGACTTTGCTTCAGCGCTTCAGTCCAAACAGCATGCACTCGACATCCGTATTAAACTGTTTGGAGAAGAACACGCAGACACAGCCAGGAGTTACGAGTCACTCGCAGTAACACAGCACAACCAGGGCGACTTTGTTTCAGCGCTTCAGTCCAAACAGCATGCACTCGACATCCGTATTCAACTGTTTGGAGAAGAACACGCAGACACAGCCAGGAGTTACGAGTCACTCGGAGTAACACAGTACAACCAGGGCGACTTTGCTTCAGCGCTTCAGTCCAAACAGCATGCACTCGACATCCGTATTAAACTGTTTGGAAAGGAACACGCAGACACAGCCAGGAGTTACCAATCACTCAGATTAACACAGTGCAACCTTCGCGATTTTGGTTCAGCGCTCCATTCTGAAAAACACGCACTCGACATCCGTATTAAACTGTTTGGAAAGGAACACGCAGACACAGCCAAGAGTTATGACTCACTCGGAGTAACACAGCACGAAGTAGGCGACTTTGCTTCAGCGCTTCAGTCCAAACAGCATGCACTCGACATCTGTATTAAACTGTTTAGAGAAGAACACGCAGACACAGCCAGGAGTTACGAGTCACTCGGATTAACAAAGCACAACCAGGGCGACTTTACTTCAGCGCTTCAGTCCAAACAGCATGCACTCGACATCCGTATTGAACTGTTTGGAAAGGAACACGCAGACACAGCCAAGAGTTATGACTCACTCGGAGTAACACAGCACGAAGTAGGCGACTTTGCTTCAGCGCTTCAGTCCACACAGTATGCACTCGACATCCGTATTAAACTGTTTGGAGAAGAACACGCAGACACAACCAGGAGTTACGAGTCACTCGGAGTAACACAGCACAACCAGGGCGACTTTTCTTCAGCGCTTCAGTCCAAAGAGCATGCACTCGAGATCCGTATTAAACTGTTTGGAAAGGAACACATAGACACAGCCAGGAGTTACCAATCACTCGGATTAACACAGTGCAACCTTCGCGATTTTGGTTCAGCGCTCCATTCTGAAAAACACGCACTCGACATCCGTATTAAACTGTTTGGAGAAGAACACGCAGACACAGCCAAGAGTTATGACTCACTCGGAGTAACACAGCACGACCTAGGCGACTTTTCTTTAGCGCTTCAGTCCAAACAGCATGCACTCGACATCCCTATTAAACTGTTTGGAGAAGAACACGCAGACACAGCCAGGAGTTACGAGTCACTCGGAGTAACACAGCACAACCGGGGCGACTTTACTTCAGCGCTTCAGTCCAAACAGGATGCACTCGACATCCGTATTAAACTGTTTGTAAAGGAACACGCAGACACAGCCAAGAGTTATGACTCACTCGGAGTAACACAGCACGCACTGGGTGACTTTGCTTCAACGCTTCAGTCCAAACATCATGCACTCGAGATCCGTATTAAACTGTTTGGAGAAGAACACGCGGACACAGCCAGGAGTTACGAGTCACTCGGAGTAACACAGCACAACCAGGGCGACTTTGCTTCAGCGCTTCAGTCCAAAGAGCATGCACTCGACATCCGTATTAAACTGTTTGGAAAGGAACACGCAGACACAGCCAAGAGTTATGACTCACTCGGAGAAACACATCACGAAGTAGGCGACTTTGTTTCAGCGCTTCAGTCCAAACAGCATGCACTCGACATCCGTATTAAACTGTTTGGAGAAGAACACGCAGACACAGCCAGCAGTTATGAGTCACTCGGAGTAACACAGCACAACCAGGGCGACTTTGCCTCAGCGCTTCAGTCCAAACAGCATGCACTCGACATCCGTATTAAACTGTTTGGAGAAGAACACGCAGACACAGCCAGCAGTTATGAGTCACTCGGAGTAACACAGCACAACCAGGGCGACTTTGCCTCAGCGCTTCAGTCCAAACAGCATGCACTCGACATCCGTATTAAACTGTTTGGAAAGGAACACGCAGACACAGCCAAGAGTTACCAATCATTCGGATTAACACAGTACAATCTTAAACGCAGAATACAAGAAGTGGCGAGAAGACTGGCTGAAAATAAATAAGTTACTCTATGTTAGATACTTTAACCATATAGCCTTTATACTCATTTTTGTCTATAAAATAATCATTAATCAGCAATATTTAATATGTTGCAGGTTGTAGCTACCGAATTAATCTTTTGTAATACAAGAATTGGCGAGAAGACTGGCTGAAAATAAATAAGTTACTCTATGTTAGATACTTTAACCATATAGCCTTTATACTCATTTTTGTCTATAAAATAATCATTAATGAGTAATATTTAATATGTTGCAGGTTGTAGCTACCAAATTAATCTTTTGTAATAAATTACTTATTGACAAATTGTGGCAGGCTCTTAATTCTAACTATATCTGCCTTTCTTGTTCTTTGCTGGCTCTACAAATTTCCTTTCGTAGTGTTTCTGTCTTCATTTGTTTACATTGAATTTTGTGTTTCTGTATAACATCTTTGGCCAGTAAAAAAACACTGTACAGTAACATATAAATGAATAATGCTGTCCAAAACATCTTTTGCAATGCTGTTATCTACCACTTTGTCTGAGTCCAACAACATGGTGTTATATGCTTAGACCAATTGAACATCACAAGCTGATTTGGATTCTATCTTAACATTGTCAATCTTCAGCTGGAGACTTCCTGAGGTCAGAATCCTAAAATTATGTTCTATTCTCTTAAAAATTGTTTGAGCTTGTTTAGAAATAACCCAAAGTCCACCTCGGTTTAAAGATGAAATTAGTTTTTGACTCCCTGCAACATGCAAATCTTCTGCTTTGCCAGCTTTCAGTATTGAAGCTGTTTGTTCAGTATGTGCTGTGGGATTATATACATTGTTCACCTTGCTACAAAGCTTGTGCAGTACATATCCTCCAATATATTGTAACCCTGCCATTTCTCTATTACACAGTTTAGTAGGGATATTGGGATTTGGTGATTCATCTTTCTGTTTGCTGTGAGCTATCAAACAATCAGCCACTTTGGTACTAAGCAATGTTGCCGCATTACTTGACAACCCCACAAAAATCTTTGTTGAATTGAGGCCTATTCTTGAATAGTACTTCGAGTAGAATTGTTCTGCATTTTCAGTTTTAACCAAACGCATATACATGGATTCTTCTTCTGAGAAGTTCATATTTTCTTCATCCCAGGCAATCGTATATCTTCGTAGCTCTTCTTTTACGCTTTGAGGGTAGATTTTCTTTCAATTTTTTTATCTCGTGCTTTCATTGATAACGCTTCCAAGTCTTCAGCGGTGAATTTGGCTTCTTGAGTCGGTTGATTTCACCGCGCTTGTTCCTCCTTATGCTTTATTGTCTTGTCTTTTTAATCCAGCCTTAGTCTTACATTTCTTTTGGCACAACTCGCAAACAATTCCCTCTTCATATTGAACCGAAAAATCGAAGACTTTCAGTAAAAATAATATGTTGTTGTACTACGACCGATGCCATTGCTAAGGGCATCAATAACTACAAAGTTCTTGGGCGAACATAACGTTTTAAAGGCTTCTGAAAGACGTACAGAGTCAGCTGCTTCGACAAAGTGCTCTTGTAATTCTTCCTCGTTTTCCAAAGTTTCCAATATGGCATCAAAATCGTCGCCGAAGAAAAATAAGTCGTTCATGTCCTCCATGTTGTTTTGGCTCTGTGCAGGGTCATTGGTCCCGTGACGTTCAAGCGAAGCTCAGAGGACAGATAATAGGCCGGCCCTTTGAAGTTTGCCGCGTTTCCTAACCAGTCCCCTCTACGAACTATGGACACAGCCAGCAGTTATGAGTCATTCGGAAAAACACAGCACGACCTAGGCGACTTTTCTTTAGCGCTTCAGTCCAAACAGCATGCACTCGACATCCGTTTTAAACTGTTTGGAAAGGAACACGCAGATACAGCCAGGAGTTACAAATCACTCGGATTAACACAGTACAACCTTTGCGACTTTGCTTCAGCGCTCCATTCTGAAGAACACGCACTCGACGTTCGTCGTAAACTGTTTGGAGAGGAACACGCAGACACAGCCAGGAGTTATGACTCACTCGGAAAAACACAGCACGACCTAGGCGACTTTTCTTTAGCGCTTCAGTCCAAACAGCATGCACTCGACATCCGTATTAAACTGTTTGGAAAGGAACGCGCAGACACAGCCAAGAGTTACCAATCATTCGGATTAACACAGTACAATCTTCGCGACTTTGGTTCAGCGCTCCATTCTGAAAAACACGCACTCGACATCCGTATTAAACTGTTTGGAGAAGAACACGCAGACACAGCCAAGAGTTATGACTCACTCGGAGTACCACAGCACGACCTAGGCGAATTTGCTTCAGCGCTTCAGTCCAAACAGCATGCACTCGACATCCGTCTTAAACTGTTTGGAAAGGAACATGCAGACACAGCCAAGAGTTATGATTCACTAGGAGTAACACAGCACGAAGTAGGCGACTTTGCTTCAGCGCTTCAGTCCACACAGCATGCACTCGACATCCGTATTAAACTGTTTGGAGAAAAACACGCAGACACAGCCAGCAGTTATGAGTCATTCGGAAAAACACAGCACGAGGTAGGCGACTTTGCTTCAGCGCTTCAGTCCAAACAGCATGCACTCGATATCCGTATTAAACTGTTTAGAAAGGAACACGCAGATACAGCCAGGAGTTACAAATCACTCGGATTAACACAGTACAACCTTTGCGACTTTGCTTCAGCGCTCCATTCTGAAGAACACGCACTCGACGTTCGTCGTAAACTGTTTGGAGAGGAACACGCAGACACAGCCAGGAGTTATGACTCACTCGGAAAAACACAGCACGACCTAGGCGACTTTTCTTTAGCGCTTCAGTCCAAACAGCATGCACTCGACATCCGTATTAAACTGTTTGGAGAAGAACACGCAGACACAGCCAGGAGTTACGAGTCACTCGGAGTAACACAGCACCACCAGGGCGAGTTTGCCTCAGCGCTTCAGTCCAAACAGCATGCACTCCACATCCGTATTAAACTGTTTGGAGAAGAACACGCAGACACAGCCAAGAGTTATGACTCACTCGGAGTAACACAGCACGACCTAGGCGAATTTGCTTCAGCGCTTCAGTCCACAGAGCATGCACGCGACATCTGTTTTAAACTGTTTGGAGAAGAACACGCAGACACAGCCAGGATTTGACTCACTCGGAAAAACACAGCACGACCTAGGCGACTTTGCGTCAGTGCTTCAGTCCAAACAGCATGCACTCGACATCCGTATTAAACTGTTTGGAAAGGAACACGCAGACACAGCCAGGAGTTACCAATCACTCGGATTAACACAGTACGTTCGTTGCTTCGCGCGCGGACCTTGGCAGCTTATTCCATAGGAAAGGAGAAGCTAGCAGGAAAGCTCTGTCACCCAATCTTTTCTTAGTTTTCACACTTGGTCTTTCCGGCAAATGACCATTATCGTTGCACCTCAAAGGGTAGGACGAAGGCCGTTGAATACTAATTAAATCTGAAAGGTACTTAGGTGATAGGCCATGCAGAATTTTAAAATTTATCAAGAGTATCTTATAATGTATCCTGAAGCGCACTGGTAACCAATGTAGTTCAGCGAGTAGAGGTGTAATATGACAGAACTTGTGCGCACGATATATAAGTCTCACACTTGTATTCATAACACGTTGCAATTTCATAATTTGGTATTCTGGGATTCTGTACAAAAGGCTATTACAATAATCCAGTCTACTACTAAGGGAAGCATGAACTAATCTCTCAGTAGATTCCCTGGATAAATATTTCCTAATATGACATATATTGTATAAGTAATAGAAAACGCTGCTACAAGTCTTTGTAATGTGAGCTCCCATATCCAGATGCGTATCTAACCATGTGCCTAGATTGCGCTTGCACGCAGAGGCTATAGGAGAGACTTCAGTCTGCCCAATCTTGATGCTTTGGATTGAAACTTTTGAGAGCTGCTGACGTGTACCTATAATCAGGAACTCAGTCTTGTCATCATGGAGCATCAGCTGATCCTCCCTCATCCATGCTCGGACATCGCAGATACACTTTTGCATGGCTGATAGAGCATCGACTTCACTGGAAGAGTAAGAGGGCTTAAATGACAAATACAACTGTGTATCGTCAGCGTAAGTATGGACGAAGGGCAGATGCTGTTTAAGAATCTGGAACAGCTTTAACTCACATAGGTGAGTATGCACTATTTCTATCGCCTTCACACTTGTACAAGGAAATGAGTATGTAGCTATCAAGATACCATAGGGTAGACTGCACACTATGATTCCAGATCTGTTATGATGTGACACTCCATGTACCCTGAAGTAACAGAACAGAAAAACATTAATTTTTTTTTTATCAATAACATGAGTACTGGGGTAAATCAGTGGAAAACAGATCACACCGGCAAAAAAAAAAAAACATTTAGGGGTATTGTTAAATTGTATTTATCAAAATGATTTCAAGTTGACTATCTGAAAATTTGAAAACAATAATATAATAGTATAATGGCCTGCAAATGGTAGAGTTGCTGTAAAATTGTAACTTATTGAAATCACAAACAGAGTCCGGGAAGCTTAGAGCTCACCAAGCCGGTTATACAAGTATGTTACAAATATCTTCCTCTATGTCTATATATCTGTGTAACACCCCAAATATGGTGAGTCTGTGGGTTATGATAATGTGAACTAAATATTGTGGATTGCAGTTCAGCAATGGAAAAGGCCTGGTCAAGCATATTAATAAGAAGTTCACATTATTTGATAAACAGAAAACTAAATTTTTAAATACTTTTTTTATGAACCCTTTAACTCCCATGAGCGTAGAAGATAGATTTGATCCTCACAATATAAATACAGTATCATGCTGATAAGGGATGAGAATAATTAAAGAAAAAAATGAATTAAGGGGTTATTAGTTTAGGGGTTATTATTTAGTTGATCCTATATCAAATTCTCCAAACTAACATCATAAAAATTGTATGGCAGACAGTAAGGAGAATTGCTTGTGCCATGTAGGGAGTTAAAAGACCTTAGTTCACATCTTTTCTTTTGAAGTTTTTGTTATGAATACCAAGATTTGAATAAAGTAAATATTGAGGATACAGGGAATGGGTCAAAAAAAAAAAAAAACCCTGGCCGATACAAAGTGTATGTTGACAAATTTTCTTCCCTCTCAACTCAGCAAAGAAAATTACATTACCTACAAAAATTCTTTCTGTAGATAATGTATTTAATCTCTTGATTACCATTTGAAGTTTGCAGAATAAATCCCTTTTGGCATGCAGCAGAGTCTGTGGGAAAATGAAAGAAGGATTGAGAATCCTAGAAAACATTTATTTCTGTTGAAAGCACTTTAGACATTGCTTTACAGCCAACTTTTATTATAATGTTTTGATGATTCTGTAAAAATATAAATATTATAAAGCTGAACCCTTCTGCGCAGGTGTTTATGACTCCCACCACGCCTTCAGAACTGTAACGTTAACAACTTTGTTAATTTTGTTCCCCACAACCGCACAAGAAACTGTTTTAATCCGGAATTACTGCTGAAAACTCAGTCCTGTAAAACATCTTTATTTAAGGCCTCATATTTTAATAGAATTACAAAACTGTGGAATATTATGTGTAAAGTAGCTCCTCCGTCTTCCTTAGGTACTCTTTCATCCTTTAAGAACTTTGTCACTAATCACTATTTTAATTTATTAGCAAATGTTTTCGATATTGACCAACCGTGTACCTGGTCAGTGTTTATAGACTGTTCCTGCCATAGAACTCATTCGCACTGACTTAAAACTTTGTAATATTTATTTATTTTTTATTCTGTAGGGAGTTTCCTTGCATGGGTACTCACGTCCCGTTCGTTACTCCCTTTTGGCAATTTTTTGTACGTGTAACTTCTCGTTTATTACTTTTGTAACTTAGTAGAATGCCAATAAAATTATAAAAAAAATAAAAAAAAAAAAAAAAAAAAAAAATTTAAAAATTCCAATTTTGGCTGATTAAGTTCTTTACAAAACATTCCCTATGAAATAAAGGCTGATGGTTTCGAAAGAAACTGTTTGGGGCTGCGTCGGTGGGAGTAACAAAATAATTTGGATATATCAACAAAGTTGAAATGGTAAATTGGCCACCGTAACGATTACAAAAGCTGACGTTTCGAGCGTTAGCCCTTCGTCGAAGCGAATAGAGGAATTGTGGGTTGTGTGTGCTTTTAAAGGCAGAAAATGGAGCTACGTTATTGGTGGGAACATGGCAACGAGAAAAATAAGAATAATTTAGTGTAATGAAAAGCGTTCGTTGATCCCTGTGGGATTTAGACTGCCGGTTTGAATGATGAGCTTTTGTTCAAGATTTTTACGGCTTTCCGTGCTACCTAAGTGTAAGGAAAGACCGCAGATTGCGATATGTTGCTTAGAATGAGTAGGTAAATTAAAATGTCTAGCGACTGGTTTCGATGTGTCCTTGTCATTCCTTTCCACGTCTCGAAGGTGTTATCGGAATCGGTCACCTAGTCTTCTGCCTGTTTCGCTATGTATATCTTTTTGCAATAAGTGCAAGTTATGCAATAGATTATATTGGCGGAGGTGCACGTGAAGTGATCGGTGAACTTAATGGATCATTTAGGTCCCGATATTTTATCAGTGTTGTGAATGAAAGGACACGTTTTGCATCGTGCACGAGCGAATTTAAAAGTGCCTGATTGGTCATTAGTCTGAAAAGAACATATGACCAAACAATAACCTATGTTTTTGTCGCGTTTGAATGAAATGAGCGGAGGCTGCGAAAAAATAGTGCTTGCCTCTGGATCGTTTTAAAGTAATTTAAAGTTTTGAAGAATGATGGATTTAATTGAGTGGTTGTGAGGGTGAAACGTGAGAGTGAATGGAATGCGGTCGGAATCTTCCATATGCGACGTTTGTAGTGCTGAATGTCGATCAATAAGTTGGGCGCGGTGGTAACCCGCTTGAACGACAGAAACAGGGTAACCACGTTTATCGAAAAACTGGCACATTGACTCTGATTTGTGGTGGAAATCAGAGTCATCACTGCATAAACGACGAAGTCTTAGAAACTGAGAAAAAGGAATGGAATTCTCAACGTGAGATGGATGCGAAGACGAATATAACAAGTAATTATGCGAGTCTGTAGGTTTGTAATACACACTAGTGCATAAACCGTTACCTTCAATTGAAACTTTGATGTCTAAAAAGGATAAAGAATTGTCAGAAATTTCCCAGGTACATTTCAGATCCGGGTGAAAAGAATTGTCTGCGGTTATGAATTGAGTGAGGTCCTCTCTGGTAGAGGAGGTAGCGCCGATACAGTCGTCGATGTAGCGACCGTAGAGTTCAGGCTTGGACCCGTTGTATTGGCTGAAAAATTGATGTTCGACAAAACCTACAAAAAGGTTGGCATAGCTAGGTCCCATTTTGGTGTCCATGGCTACACCATTGGTTTGTTTGAAGAACTTGTTTCCGAATGAAAAACAAGTGAGTGTGAGCACTAGTTCGGCTAAGCGTAGTAGTGTTTTAGATTTAGGTTCCTTATCAGTACGTTGATCAAAAAAATGTTTAAGGGCCAGAAGGCCTTCGCCATTAGGAATGACAGTGTAAAGAGACGTAATATCCCCCAGGGATCAACGAACGCTTTTTATTCCACTAATTTATTCTTGTTTTACCCATTGCCATGTTCCCACCAATAACGTAGCTCCATTCTCTGCCTTTAAAAGCACACACAACCCACAATTCCTCTATTCGTTCCAACGAAGGGCTAACGCTCGAAACGTCAGCTTTTGTAATCGTTACGGTGGCCAATTTACCACTTTAACTTTGTTGATATATCCAAACTATATCATGTATAAATAGGAAATGAGACAATGTTCAGTATCCACATATAGTGCAGTGGTTTAAATCTGATCCTTAGAGAGGGACTTCTATGGATCAACACAATTGTGTGGCCAGGACTTGGAGTTAAACTATGTTCAGGAGCATTTTTCAACACTAATCCAGACTACAGACACCATTAACTTGTACTACAAAACAGTATTTCATGCATCAAGATTTTAAAAGGGAATTTAGTTCAACATGCATCGCATATTAATTTTGGGCTTTATCGCACATCAAGAACAAACCCTCTTGCCACCCTCATATAGTGTCTTGTCTGGATTGCTGGTCCTAGCAATATGTGGGATATGACTGCCATAATTATATGATGAAGCTATTTATGGCCAAAGTCTGCTTGCAAAACATGCGGTTCCCTAGGTGTAAGTCAGAAATAGCTAGAGCGCCGCTGCTGACACAAAAATTTGGCCATGGTGCTTGTTGATACTCATACGCTTTTACGAAGGGCTAACGCTCGAAATGTCAGCTCTTAAACTCTTTATGGTGGTCATTATCAACCTAGTTGACGAAACCAAATTACCAATTAAGACTCTGTTTTGTTTCAAAGTTGTGGGTCCAATGCAGGAAAGGTGATTTAGCTCTGAAGCGAGGTCTTTAAAGTTGTTTAATTCGCGTTGCCAGACCTGTGTATCGTTAGAGAAAAATTTGTAAACAGCGAACTTCACAAAACAGCATGAAACAAATACCTGAGACGAACTCACTCCAGGTCTCCCCTGATTGCATCTGTTAACCTCTTCTTTCTTGGCCTTACCCTTCCTTTAGTTCATCTGAAGCACTTACCGCTTAATCTATGTTAATATTTTGTTAGCAGAACAAATATCTGCCTGCTAGGAGAAGAAAACTCAAGGTTATGTTGTTATCGACAGGAATTCCTATCACATTAGTTACCAGTCTATTTCGGAACATTTCATCGGTTCGCAGCTATTCGTAGCCGGAAAAAAAGGAGCCTGCAGTGCCGGCGTATTTTGGGCGGACGAGTGCACATTTTATTAGGCCGCCATCTTAGATTTGGTAAATGTGGAGGATTGGGGCGAGGAAATATTTGCCGAGGGAGTTGGTGTTAAGTGGAAAAATGGGTAACGGGGGAGAGGGAGGGGAAGGAAAAAAATACCCTTCCCTCTCCCCTTTCCTAAGATAGTTTGTGGGGAGGGAGACACAAGGATCCCGAGACAAAGAACGGCTGCGAGAGGAGACTACCTCCTGTTATAGCTGGGTTACTGTGTCATAAGACAGATACATTACTCACTTGAAGAATGATACATACATATATACGTATAACTTTATTTAAACTCGGATTTAGAATAGCTCGAGAGAGCTAGTATCTCCGAGTATAACAAATACACCATCCCACCCCAGGGGAGGACATCCACCACACAGTAATCTCGTGCGTGGAAAATTAACGTCTCCTACCCCTAACCCTGCAGGAGACGGGGCCTACGGTTTATTCTTCCTTATCCGAGAAGACTAGAATATCTATCTCTTTCTTGATATTATAGAAAGGTAGCAGATACTCCTCAGTTATTTTAAGACCATGAGTGTTGGCCCGGCCGGGGCTCGAACCCTCGACACCTATAAAGCAAATTCTGAACGGATGAATTCCAAACATTTTATTTTCGATAAAGTTCTTACATTTATATGGTTGGCCGCAATCATTCACCAACTATTACCCCGATAAATTCGAAGCTTTAACAACTCTCCCATGCGTCTGTGTCCGGGGAGGGGAACTTGAACCTTATCTGGGTAGGGAGGTTGAATCGAAAGTGTCAAGTTTTGTTTTTATATAAATGCTTGGTGAGAGGGTAGAAAGTCACGGTCGCTGATCTGCCTTTTAACGAAAAGGTGACCATCAATTCTGGTACTTGGGTGGGGCATTTGAACACAATCTTGACCCAGAGGGGGGGGGAGGGGGGCTAGAATTTAAACGAACTAACCTTCAAAATTTTAAATGTTAGGAGGTTTCCTGAGGGGGGTGTTGAGGCTTTGAATTGATCGACGCATAATTGTGGTTATCAGCATATACTTGCATATTCATTAGTTTGATAGGTCTCAGTGATCGCTCATGGTTAGTGTTTTAGAACTGTAGACGTTTTTGTAATGGAGTGTATTGAAGTGTATTTGACATGTTCCAATGAATAAATCATCCTTAAAAATCTCTGTTTAGGTTGTTAAAGATATTGTACCCAACTGCTGTGATCTCAAAAGTCAGAGCCAAACATGTCACTGCAGCCCTTTAGTGACAAGCAGTTGAATTATTTCAAGTTTGCCTCCATCGTGTTTAATGAGTTCGCGAACGCTTTGCGTCAAACGTTTAAGTCCATGTGGGACAACACCTTTGGGCATCGCCCCGGATATCAATTGTGGGATGACACCACAGCAGTAAGGTACTTGTTTCTCGTCGAGGAGGGCGGTAAAACCAAGGTTCCCACACACCTTTCCTATGCAGAATGGGATTGTACCGCCCTTTTTCAGACCACCATAGATGCGAAGTCCTTCGCTGTGCCAGGTAGCCCAGGTCATAAGAAGACCCTTGGTGAACAGTACTTGAAGCACCGTGAAATACCTCATGGAAACTTTCATGCATCTGTAGTGAGTCCAAGTGGAGACCAGAAAGATACGTTTGCACTCGCGATTGATCAGCTTCGATTATTAAGAAATTCGCTTTGTCACTCAGAAAAGTCAGAGATTGATAAACCAACTTTTGATCAATATATGTATCTGGCTAAACAAGCATTCAAAGCTCTTGGTGTCAAGACTGACCCAACTGATGCCATTGGTGGTTTGACAGAGTCCGACTTTCCCACGAAAGAGGTTCCCAGTTTGAAGCAAGGTATCAATCAGGAGCTTCAAGTGCTAAACGATTTTCTCAAAGGCGAGAGTATAAACGAATTAATAGCAGTGAAGGAAAAAGTTGACGGTAGAGCAAGTAAGGAAGACATTGCTTTGTTGGAGCGAAACATTGATGACTTAAAACTAGAAATTACTCAAGACCAGAAAGGTATGAAATTACAGCTTTTCTTTAGCTATATTAGAAATTTCAAGAAAGTTTGGTATATTAAATACTCTATTTCTATCTCCCCAGCCTAAATATACAGACAGAACTCGCCTCTTAGTGCGTTTCGAGATTCAAATAAGTAACGTGACCGTTCGAGAACTGTTCCCTTAAATAGGCCAATAGGTCGACTATGGAATCCGCCATTTTCAGAATGAATAATAATTATTTAATAACCTTGTTGCACACGCACTGATTCTCGACGAGCAATTGACAAACAGCTGCCGCTTCGGTTGTCCTGAAAAAGATCATTATGCATGCATTTGGTCTATCATGTGGACAATTTCAGATTAAATTCAAGGCAATTAGCATTTGATTTATAGTCCTTTATTATTACACAGAATACTCATCATGATTGACACTGTTCTTTGCCATTTTAAAGATTCAACTGACGGTATTGCCTCCGCCATCATGTCTTCCTCCGATGGTTCCACACTTCGCCGGCCGCCAAAGAGAGTGTGAAGAGATCGTCGGTCACATGAGTTCCACATCCACTCGAATCGTGTCGATATGGGGCTCATCTGGTTTTGGAAAAACCTCTGTGGCAACTGTTGTGGAACATAAACTCCAGGATAAAGAATCACCCGTATACTTCTTCTCCTTACGAAGGCTAAACTCAAAAACTGATCTAATATCAAAGCTGTTTAGCTTTTTCAGAAGAACTACAGAAGATAAACTACCTCAGCAGCTACCGATAGACGAAGATCTTTTCAAAGTTCTCACTGAGATTTCGGACGAGTCTGTGATGATTCTTGACAATGCTGATGACTTACTCGGAAGTGGAGCACCGTACGTGAAAGAAAATTTTTTACAGTTTCTTCAAGACATTCTCAGTCGATACAAGAAGGCAACTATTGTTATTACCACGAGGGAATCGCTTGAATTCATGAACGTGCATTTTGAAGGCCACCATGCAGTGAGAATAGGGTCATTAGATGAGTCCTTCTCTCAAGCGTTAGTGAGTGAGTTACTTTCAAACGCTATTACCACATCTGATCGTGAAGAAATTGTGAAAATCTGCGGGCATGTACCTTTGGCCATTAAGTTGTTGTGTTCCACCACTCTAAAGACAACACTCAATCGAGTCAGTTTCTTGAAGAATGGGAAAAATCTATAGAAAGAAACATTGTGGATCTGTTGGACAATCCAGACTATCCTAATAATCTGAGATTAAAATTTTTATTCAAATCGTCTTTTGTAAGACTTCCAGTACAGGAGAAAGAGGCGCTTGTGTCTCTAAGTATTATATCAGAGGATTTTAACCTCTCGGTAGCTGCAGCTGTCATGGGTATTAAAACAAACCTCGAGGCCAAAAAGATGTTGCATAGGCTTCGGAGGAAATCGCTTCTCGACTCTGGTTCCTAACCTGATTCATTTTAGATGCATAAACTGCTTCAGTCCTTTGTTAGAGAAAGAGGAGAAGATGAAATGATAGAAACGATGCTGAATTCAAAAGTGCGCTTTTCTTCATTTTACGTTTCTCTGTTTGAGAAGTTGAACGAACAATTCTTGACAGGATATTCAATGCCAGCATTTGTTGAGTTCTATGAAGATAAGCAAAATATCATTCAGAGTCTGACAGAAAGTTGTTCAGATCCTAAGACATGTGACGCTGTTTTTGGTGTTTTGATAAATGCAGAAATATTTTTAGATTCCCTTTTCTGGTGCGAAGGAAAAGTCACCGACAAAATATACGAATCAGCAATCGATGCAGCAAAGAAGCTTGAAAAAGGCGTTTTTTACAAAGAGTTACTGATTTCCCTGGCTTTTAATGAAATGTGTTGGGGCTCAGAAGGAAGAACGATGAAGCTGCTTTCGGAAGTTGGGGACGAGCAAATGTCATGTTCATCTCTCTCGGCAGAACATAAAGGAAAACTCTTTTGTTACAGAGGCATCTGTCAAGTGGCCTCTGGAAAAACAGAGGACGGAATACGAAGCTTAGAAAAAGCTCTTTCGTTGATGTTTGGCAATGTTGAACAAAGAATTCTCCGAGTAACTGCATTTCAGGTTCTTGCTATTTGTCATTGCTTCAAAAAACAATATACAGTTGCGTCACAGTTTTATAAGAAGGCGCTGCAAGAATGTGGAGCATTCGTAGACATGAGTCTTCTTATTATTCCTCCAATAAAAAACAAAGAAGTTAGCATTGTCGAGGAAGAGTAACAAACCCTAAAACTAAACACTCCTATTACTTATCCACTTAGATTAGAAATTATCTCTGTTGTTGGCTCAGCAACGAATCATTTATTCGATAAATATACGGAGAACTCAATGAGCAATACTATGATTCAAATAGCGAGAGAATTACAGAAACCGATATTACAGAGATCACTCGGCCTTTCGAAATTTCAGCGCAACGTCTGTGCTACACTCAAGAGTGTGTTTAATTATCACAAAGAGGCAACTAAATTGTCTGCTGCAAGTATCAGTTATCATCAAATGGCCATTACGGAATATGGAAACGTGGCATTAGAGACTTACCCGAAACTCTATGAGAATCTTGGGTTACACGTGCATCAAGAAGAGCTTCTAAGGAGTTACTTCGACCAGGGCGGGAATCTGTTCAAAATGCAAAAATATTCTGAGGCCCAGATATTTTATAATCATGCACTAAGGTTGCAAATTAAACTGTTTGGAGAAGAACACCCAGACACAGCTCAGAGTTACCAATCACTCGGAGTAACACAGCACGAGTTGGGTGACCTTGGTTCGGCGCTTCAGTCCAAACAGCGCGGACTTAATATTCGAGTTAAACTGTTTGGAGAAGAACATCCAGACACCGCTCAGAGTTACCAATCTCTCGGGGTAACACAGCACGAATTGGGCGACTTTGTTTCAGCGCTTCAGTCGAAACAGCGCGGACATGACATCCGAGCTAAACTGTTCAAAGAAGAACATCCAGATACAGCTCAGAGTTACCAATCACTCGGAGTAACACAGCACAAGCTGGGCGACTTTGTTTCAGCGCTTCAATCAACACAACGCGGCGTTGACATCCGAGTTAAACTGTTTGGAGAAGAACATCCAGACACAGGTGAAAGTTACCAATCACTCGGAGTAACACAACACGAGTTGAGCGACTTTGCTTCCGCGCTGCAGTCCAAACAACGCGGACTTGACATCCGAGTTAAACTGCTTGGCGAAGAACACCCAGACACAGCTCGGAGTTACCAATCACTTGGAGTAACACAGCATAAGCTAGGTGACTGCCTAAGCGCTTCACTGAGTCAAGACAGTGCCGACTTGACATCCAAGTTAATCTGTTTAAAGAAGACCACTCAGACACAGTTCAGAGGTAACAATAACTCGGATTAACACAGCACAAGCTGAGCGACTTTGCTTCAGTGCTTCAATCAACACCGCGCGGACTTGATATCCACGTTAAACTGTTCAGTTGGAGAAAAACATCCAGACACAGCTCAGAGTTACTAATCACTCTGAGTAACACAGCACGAGTTGGGCGACTTTGCTTCAGCGCTTCAGTCAATACAGCGCGGACTTGACATCCGAGTTAAACTGTTTGGAGAAGAACACTCAGACACAGCCGAGAGTTACCAATCACTAGGAGTAACACAGCACAAGCTAGGCGACTTTGCTTCAGCGCTTCAATCAACACAACGCGGACTTGACATCTGAGTTAAACTGTTTGGAGAAGAACATGCAGTTATGGCTCAAGAGTTGATCGCTTTGAAAGGGACGAAAACTTGTTCGATTCTGCAGCTCGCGAACATGTTGGAGAAGTTAAATCGCTTATCGTGGTTTTGCTACCCCTTTTGAGTAAAAAAAGTTAAAGAATATTTTTACCTTGGGCTCATGGTGGTGAGGAAGAGATCGCTAAATCTCAAATCAAAATTTGGCAAATCTTTCTCCACTTCTAATATTAATTTATACTTGATAACTTGAAATTATTTGCGAGTAATGCGAAAGCTTTGAGTTGTAAAGTTTTCAAAATGTACTCAGTCAGTCAGAGTCAGTCAGTCAGTCAGTTAATCAGTTGGTCCATCGCTCAGTCAGTTGGCCCATCATTCGCACAAAATCTATGCAAACTAGAGGCTGAACTGAAACAAAGTTCTGTAAGTCTGGAAAAGAAAAACTTAGATACTTTTTTTACCTCAAAGTTAAGTTATTTTCAAGTATTCTTACTGTTGATTTTGCATTTATGTTTTTGTCGGCCTTTCACTTTCTCTAAAACACCGTGAATTACTAGTTTTTGTAGTTGACTGACAACTTGATTCTAACAGCCTGCAGGCCACCTGTTACTCGTTTTCAATGTTCATATATGGACAGGCGATTGACCCCTGCCTTAGTAGCTGTTAGAACAATAAAAGATTTCACAGACACTCGCTGAGAAGATAATCAGTGTGGAATACTTTCACTTCACACTACTTTTTATCTTCTAGAGGTATACGATCTTAATTACACATTTATTAAGTAGCTTTAAAAAAAGTATGACTCGTTTGTAAAATTTGAGCAGAATCTAAACAGAAAAGAGACGTCTAGCAAGTTACAATAATAATAATTGCAATAACACATCTTCAGCTTTTTTTTTATAAATAACTTAATCAGTAATCAACTCAGGCCAGCTACTGTCAATGAAAGCCAATTGCTGCAGTGAGGCTGTACACCATTTATTGTTATACTTTTTTTTATAGATCTTTTATTTTCAATGTTATTCGTCGGTCGAGAAGATCTGTTTGACAAAGCCCTCTTCACCCTCCAGTGGCTGAGCACAGAATGGGCATATGGCCTGAAAACCATCACATCCATGAGGAACAGGAAGTTGTTGCCAAAACCTGCATCAAAAGAAAAAAAGAAAAAACACCACTTTACTTTCAATTCTCCCTCATGAACGAGACATATCGATGTTATCTGTGAGAAGCTAAGCATGTTTGACCTTTTTTACCACCAAGATCAAAATATCAACTCTTTGCACCGTCCGCTATTACAGTTCTTGCAATTTAAACTCTGAGAATTTGGTGTTAGATTAAGCAATATCGCTAGTGACTATTGAAAGCTCGTGGTAATGTTTTTTAGAAGCCTTTAGCTCCCACGAATTTGCTGTGTTTATTGGTGTGTTATCACCTTTCGATCCTTGAATTCCATCGCACTGTCTACCGCATAATTATCAAAATAGCTTGAGGTATATTTTAGAAGACGGTCAATGGAAATACAGTGTCGAAGAATGACGAAAAGTTAAAGTGAACACCTTCAATGTGATGTCAACTTAAACGAGTTTCATCTCTGAATACTGACAGTGTTGAAGTTAATTTACGTAAATTTTGTCATGGAGCCATTTTCCGCTTCGATTTCTTCGTGATTGATGGTAATGGTTGTGCTTGCGTGACACTCAGTATGATTATTATTCTAGTGGTCACAAAGGCATTTTTTTGGGTGGATTTTTTTTCCAAGGTGTTATAGATCAGGGTACCTTATCATTTCATATCAGAAATTGTGCAGTAACGAGTGGGTAGTTTTGAATCGAAGGGAAATTTCCCTTCCAAATGGGTATCTGACCTATGACCACCACGCTACATTTGTTTCCAAAAGCAATAGACTCGTTCTTTAAGAACGATGCATAACTTAATTCGAGTTGCATTTCATACACTGACAGCCAGTTTAAGGATAACTTTCGAGTTCTAGTTGTCCGACTTGAGCACGATTCCTAAAGCAAATCAGCCTCATTGTGCACCGAACTGAGGACTTCTGGGATATTTACTTGAGTTTTAAGGTGGGTATATAACAGTTTTCCATCTACTTATTAACAAGATTAACCACCATATCGATGAAGGTCTGCTTTAAATGTTTGTTGCGAAAACAGCATCTTTATTTATATGACAAGAAATATGCGTACATCTTGCTGCTTTCGATTTTCTTTTGTAAGTCGTTTGGTGTTGGGATAAATTCTGTATTCAAACAGTCACAACAGAGAAAGGGAGAGGAGATATTTTAAACAAATACCATGACAATAACTCACTGCGGAAACAGTAAAATTTTTGAAACTTTTCGCGTGGTTACCAAAATATCCTTCGAAATCTCAGCATAACTGGAGCAAAGTGTTCGCAAGAATGGGTAAGACTACGAAAAGCACCGTGATTAAGGAATTTTTCCAAAGTCTTTAGCTCACAAGAATTTTTTGTGTTTGTTACTGCATCATCACTTTGAATTTCTTGAATTCCGAAGTCCTAAGCAACACGAGGGTTTCATTATATCCTTAGATACATTTTAAAAGAGGATGAGGGGAAAATACAGTGTTAAAAGGAGAAGGAAATGTTAAGCGTACACCTTCAACGTGACGTCAACTTAAACGAACTTCATCTCTTGAATATTGGCAGTGTTCAACTTAGTTTAATATAAATTTTGATGTGAAGTTGTTTTCCGCCTCGATTTCTTCGTAACTGCATGGTAATCATTGTACTTGGGTAACACGCAGTATTGTTATTGCAACTTCTCACGTTAACGAAAGAATTTTCTATGACGGAACTGTATGATTTTTGTTTGTTTTCAAGGTCTTTTGGTTCAGGGTATCTCACCACTTGATCGTGACATTCGAAATTGTGCAATGACAAGTAATTCAAATAGTTTAAAATAGAAGGGAAATTTCCCTTGCAGGCCTAGCCGCATCTGAACTATGAGATACTTGTTATCAAAAACATTAAAGTGTGACTCTTTCTTTGAGAAAGATGCATAAGTTAATTTGAGCTGCATTTCTAACTCTGATGGTGAGTTTAAGCGTGAATTTCGAGCTGTAGTTATTCGATTTGTGCATGATTCATAGAGATAATCAGTCTTATTATGCGCTGTCAACATTTTTAACAATTTAACTTGAATTTCAAGATGGGTAGATAATATTTTTGTGTTATACTTACTTAGAAGACTAATCACCATATCGATAATAAAGATTCTTTACACAAACGGCATTTTCCTTGACATGACAAGAAATATCGCTACATCTTAGTGTTTTCTGATCGATGGCCCTTGTTATTCATCAAGACCTGAGAAATATTATCTGCTTTTAAAAACAGTCAAAGCAGAAAAGAGACCAGCATTTCCATAAAGGTCTGTGAGAAATGTTTGTTGAGCAAACTGCAATATTGGTACATCTTGCTGCTTTATGATCGATGTTTCTTTTTGTGTCGCTGAGTGCTGGGAAAAATTTTGTGTTCAAACAATCGGCATAACAGAAAAAGGTGGAAGAAATATTTTAACCGAATACCATGACAACCCCTCATTGCGGAAACTTTTCGCGTAGTTACCGAAATGTGTTTCGAAGTCTCAGCTTAACTCGAGTCAAGGGGTCCCAAGAATGGGTGAGACTACGAAAAGCACATTACGGGATTTTTACAAAGTCCTTAGCTCCCAAGAATTTGTTGTGTTTGTTACTATCTTTCGATTTCTTAAACTCCGACATACGGCGCAACACGAGAGTCTCAATATAGCCTTAGATACATCTAAAAAGAGGATGAAGAAAATACAGGGTTAAAAAGAGAAGAAAATGTGAGGTGTACATCTTCAATGTGATGTTAACTTAGATGAGTTTCATTTCTGAATATTGGCGGTGTTAAAGTTACTACATGTAAATTTTGCGTGGTACGAGGACTATTTTTATTTCCATTGGTGTACATTTGAGTCGTTAAGTGTAAACAAGGAGAACACTGTTGAAGAACTCTATGATTTTATAGGAAACTCTATTTGTGTCGTTTCTTTTAATTTTTTCATTTTTTTTTCTCTTTTTTTTTCACGGTCGTCGCACACAAAGCAGTTTGAAATAGCCAAGTGGAAAACAGTTCTATTTTTGTCTTGGTTCACAGGTTTCCGACAGTGATTTTGTTTAAAACGCTCTCATGAGAAGTCGCGCGTGAAGTCCTTTGGTTCATCACGCTCCGCGCGTGCACCATCTCTCCCAATCCTGCACCAAAATTGAACGCTAGCCACCTCCTGTTGTAGCTGGGTTACTGTGTCATAAGTAGGATGCATTACTCACTTGATAGCAAAAATTATTACACATATAAACACATTTTCAACGGATGAACCCTTAAAGTTTTTATCACTAGTGTTCCTGCATTTATATAGAGGCCTTAATCATTGCGCCGATCAATTCGGAGCTTCAACTACCCCCGTCCAACTTCTGTGTCCGGGAGGAGGAGTTTGAACCTTGTCTGGGTGAGGAGTTTGAATCAGAAGAGTCAAAATTTATTTTTTCAATGAATAGTAACTCAAGGTCGCTGATCTGCCTTTTACAAAAGTGTGACCAATTGAAATGCGACACTTGGGTGGAGGTCTTGAAACACAATTTTGGCCGGGGGGGGAGGAAAGAAAGCTGGAATTTAAACAAAAAAATCTTCAAAAGTTCGAAGTTAGGAGGTTTCCAAGGGGGAGGATGTTAAAGCTTCAAATTGATCGGCGCATAACTGTGGTTATCAGCATGTACTTGCATACTCATGAGTCTGCTAGGTCCGATTCCTAATGGCTGGTGCTTTTGTGGTTGTCAACGTTTTTGTAATTGAGTGTTTTGAAGTGTATTGGACATGTTCCACCGAATAAATCATCCTTAAAAAAAATTTGTTTAGGTTGTTGAAGAAATTGTAGCCAACCGTTGCGATCTCAAAAGTCAGAGCCAAACATGTCACTGCAGCCCTTTAGTGACAAGCAGTTGAATTATTTCAAGTTTGCCTCCATCGTGTTGAATGAGTTCGCGAACGCTTTGCGTCAAACGTTCAAGTCCATGTGGGACAACACCTTTAGGCATCGGCCCGGATATCAATCATGGGATGACTCCACAGCAGTAAGGAACTCGTTTCTCACCGAGGAGGGCGGTAAAACCAAAGTTCCCACACACCTTTCCTATAAAGAATGGGACTGTACCACCCTTTTTCAGGCCACCATATATGCGAAGTCCTTCTCTATGCCAGGCAGCACAGGTCATAAGAAGACCCTTGGTGAGTTGTACTTGAAGCACCGTAAAATACCTCATGGAAACTTTCATGCGTCTGTGGTGAGTCCAAGTGGAGACCAGAAAGAAACGTTTGCACTCGCGATTGATCAGCTTCGATTATTAAGAAATTCGCTTTGTCACTCAGAAAAGTCAGATATTGATAAACCAACTTTTGACCAATACGTGCAGCTGACTAAAGAAGCATTCAAAGCTCTTGGTGTCAAGACTGACCCAATTGATGCCATTGCTGGTTTGACAGAGTCCGACTTTCCCACGAAAGAGGTTCGCAATTTGGAGCAAGGTATCATTCAGGAGCTTCGAGTACTAAAAGACTTTCTCAAAGGCGAGAGTATCAACGAATTAATAGCAGTGAAGGAAAAAGTTGACGGTAGTGCAAGTAAGGAAGACATTGCTTTGTTGGAGCAAAAAATAGATGACTTAACACTAGAAATTACTCAGAACCAGAGAGGTATGAAAATACAGCTCTTCTGTGGCTATCTTAGAAATTTAAGACAGTTTGCTACATAATATACTTTATTTCTATCTCCCCAGCTAAAAGATACAGGCAGAAATCGCTTCTTAACCTTTTTTCGAGACTAAAATAGGTAACTTAGCTTTTAGAGAACCGTCCGCTTAAATAGACCAATAGTTCAATGACTATTAGATCCGCCATTTTGTGAAAAATTAACAATTTAATAACCTTGTCGCACACGCAATTCTCGACGAGCAGTTCACAAACAGCTGCCGCTCCGGTAGTCGCGAAAAAGATCATTATGCATGCATTTGATCTATCATGTTGACAATTTCAGATTGGCATTTGATTTACAATCCTTTATTATTAAACAGAATACTCATCATGATTGTCACTGTTCTTTGCCATTTTAAAGATTCAACAGTATTACTTCCGCCATCATGTCTTCCTCCGATGGTTCCACACTTCGCCGGCCGCCAAAGAGAATGTGAAGAGATCATCGGTCACCTGAGTTCCACATCCACTCGAATCGTGTCGATATGGGGCTCACCCGGATTTGGAAAAACTTCTGTGGCAACTGCTGTGGGACATAAACTCCAGGCTAAAGAATCACCCGTCTACTTCTTCTCCTTACGTGGGCTAAACTCCAAAACTGATCTAATATCAAAGCTTTTTAGCTTTTTCAGAACTACAAGAGATGACCTACCTCAGCAGCTGCCGATAGACGAAGATCTTTTCAAAGTTCTCACTGAGATTTCGGATGAGTTTGTGATGATTCTTGACAATGCTGATGACTTACTCGAAAGTGGAGCACCGAACGTGAAGGAAAATTTTATACAGTTTCTTCAAGACATTGTTAGTCGATCCAAGAAGGCAACTATTGTTATTACCACGAGGGAATCGCTTGAATTTATGAACGTGCATTTTGAAGGCCACCATGCAGTAAGAATAAGGTCATTAGATGAGTCCTTCTCTCAAGCGTTAGTGAGTGAGTTACTTTCAAACGCTATTACCACAGCTGATCGTGAAGAAATTGCAAAAATCTGCGGGCGTGTACCTCTGGCCATTAAGCTGTTGTGCTCAACCATTTCTGAAGACAACACTCAACCGAGTCAGTTTCTAGAGGAGTGGAAAGAATCTGTAGAAAAAAACACTGTGGATCTGTTGGATAATCCAGACTATCCTAGCAATCTGAGATTAAAATTTTTATTCAAATCGTCTTTTGTAAGACTTTCAGCGCAGGAGAAAGAGGCGCTGGTGTCTGTGAGTATTCTATCAGAGGATTTTAACCTCTCGGTAGCTGCAGCTGTCATGGGTATTAAAACAAGCCTCGAGGCCAAGAAGATCTTGCACAGGCTTCGGAGGAAATCGCTTCTCGACTCTGGTTCCAAACCTAATTCATTTTCGATGCATAAATTGCTTCTGTCCTTTGTTAGAGAAAGAGGAGAAGATGAAATGATAGAAACGATGGTGAATTCAAAAGTGCGCTTTTCTACATTTTACGTTTCCCTGTTTGAGAAGTTGAACGAACAGTTCTTGACAGGACAGTCAATGTCAGCATTTGTTCAGTTCTATGAAGAGAAGCAAAATATAATTCAAAGTCTGACAGAAAGTTGTTCAGATCCTAAGACATGTGACGCTGCTTTTGGTGTTTTGATAAAAGCAGAGATATTTCTAGATTCCCTTTTCTGGTGCGATGGAGAAGTAGTGGACAAAATTTACGAATCAGCAATCGATGTGGCAAAGAAGCTTGGAAAAAGCGTTGTTTACAAACAGCTACTGGTTTCCATGGCTTTTGGTGAAGTGTGCTGGGGCACAAAAGGAAGAACGATGAAGCTGCTAACGGGAGTTGGGGACGAGCAAATGTCATGTTCATCTCTCTCGGCAGAGTATAAAGGAAAACTCTTTTGTTACAGAGGCATCTGTCAAGTGTCTTCTAAGAAAACAGAGGAAGGAATACGAAGCTTAGAAGAAGCTCTTTCGTTGATGTCTGGCAATGCTGAAGAGAGAATTCTCCGAGCAACTGCATTTCAGGTTCTTGCCATTTGTCATCGCTTCAAAAAACAATATTCAATTGCATCACAGTTTTATAAGAAGGCGCTGCAAGAATGTGGAGCATTTGTAGACACGAGTCTTCTTATCATTCCTCCAATGGAAAACAAAGAAGAAGTTAAGATTGTCGAAGAAGAAATTCAAACACGAAAACTAGATACTCATATTACTCACCCGCTTAGATTAGAAATAATTTGTGTTGTTGGCACAGCAACAAATCATTTTTTTGATAAATATACCGAGAACTCAATGACCAATTCTGTGATCCAAATAGCAACAGAATTACAGAAACCGACATTACAGAGATCACACGGCTTTTGGAAATTTCAGCGCAACGTCAGAACTACACTAAAGGGTGTGTTCAATCATCCCAAGGAAGCAACTAAATTGTCTGCTGCAAGCATCAGTTATCATGAGATGGCCATTACGGAATATAAAAACATCTCATTAGAGACTCACTCGAAACTTGATGAGAATCTTCGGTTACACGTGCATCAAGAAGAGCTTCTAAAATGTTACTTGGACCATGGAAATTATCTGTGCACGATGCGGAAATATTCTGAGGCCCAGAGATTTTATAATCATGCGCTTAAAATGCAAGTTAAACTGTTGGGAGAAGAGCACCCAGACACAGTTCAGGGTTACAATTCACTCGGAGAAACTCAGCACAAGCTTGGCGACTTTGCTTCAGCACTTCAGTCCAAACAGCGCGGACTTGACATCCTTCTTAAACTGTTTGGAGAGGAACACCCACGCACAGCAAGGAGTTACGAATCCCTCGCTGCAACACAGCAGGAGCTGGGCGACTTTGCTTCAGCACTTCAGTCCAAAAAGCGCGAACTTGCCATTCGAGTTAAACTGTTTGGAGAAGAACACCCAGACACAGCTGAGAGTTACGAATCCCTCGCCGCAACACAGCACGAGTTGGGCAAATTTGCTTCAGCGCTTCGATCAACACAGCGTGGACTTGACATCCGAGTTAAACTGTTTGGAGAAGAACACCCAGACACAGCTGAGAGTTACGAATCACTCGCAGCAACACAAGTCGAGTTGGGTGATTTAGCTCCAGCGCTTCAGTCAATGCAGCGCGGACTTGACATTCGAGTTAAACTGTTTGGAGAAGAACACTCAGATACAGCAAGGAGTTACGAATCACTCGGAGTAACTCAGCACAAGCTAGGCGACTTCTTTTCAGCACTTCAGTCCAAGCAGCGGGGACTTGACATCCGAGTTAAACTGTTTGGAGAAGAATACCCAGACACAGCGAAGAGTTACGAATCCCTCGCTGCAACACAGCACGAGCTGGGCGACTTTCCTTCAGCACTTCAGTCAACACAGCGCGGACTTGACATCCGAGTTAAACTGTTTGGAGAAGAACACCCAGACACAGCGAGGAGTTACGAGTCCCTCGGAGTAACACAGCACGAGTTGGGTGACTTTGCTTCAGCGCTTCAGTCCAAACAGCGCGGACTTGACATTCGAGTTAAATTGTTTGGAGAAGAACATCCAGACACAGCGAGGAGTTACAAATCACTCGGAGTAACACAGCACGAGTTGGGCGACTTTGTTTCAGCGCTTCAGTCCAAACAGCGCGAACTTGACATCCGAGTTAATCTATCTGGAGAAGAACACCCAGACACAGCGAGGAGTTACGAGTCACTCGGAGTAACACAACACGAGTTGTGCAACTTTGGTCCAGCGCTTCGGTCCAAACAACGCGGACTTGACATCCGAGTTAAAATGCTTGGAGAAGACCACCCAGACACAGCGAGGAGTTACCTTTCACTTGGAGTAACACAGCACAAGCTTTGCGACTTTGTTTCAGCCCTTCAATCCAAACAGCGCGGACTTGACATCCAAGTTAAACTGTTTGGAGAAGAATACCCAGACACAGCGAGGAGTTACGAATCCCTCGGAATAACACAGCACGCGTTGGGTGACTTTCGTTCAGCGCTTCAATCAACACAGCGTGGACTTGACATCCGAGTTAAACTGTTTGGGGAAGAACACCCAGACACAGCAAGGAGTTACGAATCACTCGGAGTAACACAGCATAGACTGGGCGACTTTGCCTCAGCGCTTCAGTCCAAACAGAGAGGACTTGACATCCGAGTTAAGCTGTTTGGAGAAGAACACCCAGACACAGCGAGGAGTTACGAATCCCTCGGAATAACACAACACGAGTTGGGAGACTTTGCTTCAGCGCTTCAGTCCAAACAGCGCGAACTTGACATTCGAGTTAAACTGTTTGGAGAAGAACATCCAGACACAGCGAGGAGTTACGAATCACTCGGAGTAACACAGCACTCGTTGGGCAACTTTGCTTCAGCGCTTCAGTCCAAACAGCGGGGACTTAACATCCGAGTTAAACTGTTTGGGGATCAAGAACACCCAGACACAGCTCAGAGTTACGAATCCCTCGGAATAACACAACACGAGTTGGGAGACTTTGCTTCAGCGCTTCAGTCCAAACAGCGCGAACTTGACATTCGAGTTAAACTGTTTGGAGAAGAACATCCAGACACAGCGAGGAGTTACGAATCACTCGGAGTAACACAGCACTCGTTGGGCAACTTTGCTTCAGCGCTTCAGTCCAAACAGCGGGGACTTAACATCCGAGTTAAACTGTTTGGGGATCAAGAACACCCAGACACAGCTCAGAGTTACGAATCACTCGGAATAACACAGCACGAGTTGGGCGACTGTGGTTCAGCGTTTTAATTAACACAGCTTGGACTTGACATCCTCAAATCAAAATTTTGGCTCATCTTCGGTGTAAAAACCTGTGAAGCTCACGAGTGACGTAAAACAAAGACAACAAAACATTATAAACAATAGCGTACAGCAAAACAATACCTTATGAAACAAAGAAAACCTTGTCAGGTTTTTACACCGAGGATGACCCAAAATTTTGCAATTTTTTCTCCCCTTCAAATATTTATTTATAAGGGATAACTTGAAGGTTGCTTTGCGAGTATTGCGAAAGCTGTGAGTTAAAAAGTTTTTAAAATGTGCCGGAAAAGTTAAAAGTTAATTGATTGGTTTAGAAGACATTCTTTTGACTTTTGGCATGACAAAAAAGTGATAATTTGTGGATCCAATCAGGATTTGTCATTTATATTGATCTTCTCTTCCGCAACGATCTTCTTCTGTAGCGAAGATAGTCGCTTAATTTTATGGAGTTGATTGTATGTCTTACAAACTGGTCAGTCAGTCACTCAGTCGGTCATTTCAGGTAATTTGGTTTTATTGAGTTGATAGGTCAATTTGTCACCATAAAGGGTTTCAAAGCTGACGTTTCGAGCGTCAACCAAAGCGAATGTCGCTCAGTCAGTCAGAGTCGATCGATCAGTGAGTCAGTCGGTCAGTCAGTCAGTCCGTCCGTCCGTCCGTCATGCAGTTAGTCAGTAAGCCCGTCACTCAATCAGTTTGCCCATCACTCCCACAAAATTTATGCAAACAAGAATCTGGTTTGTAAAAGAAAAATTTAAGAATTTTTTAAATCAAAGTTAATTTATTATCAAGTATTCTTACTGTTGATTTTACATTTACATTTTGAGGTTTTTCACTTACTCTAAAACACCGTGAATTACGAGTTTTTGGGGTTAATTGACAACTTGGTTCTAACAGCCTGCAGGTCACCTCTAACTCGTTTTCAGCGTTCACGCATGCACAGACATTTGACCTCTGCCTTAGTAGCTGTTAGAGCAGTAAAAGATTTCACAGACACTGGCTGAGGAGAAAATCAGTGTGGACTACCTTCACTTCAGACCACCTTTTATCTACTACAGGTATACGAACGTAATTACACTTTTTATGAAGTGGCTTGGAAATACGTTTCCTTTGTAAAATTTGAGCTCAATCTAAACAGAAAGAGACGTCTAAAAAGTTACAATAATCATAATTACAAGAATACATCAGCTTTTTTAACAAATAAGTTAATCAATCCAGGCCAGCTAATGTTAATAAAAGCCAATTGCTGCAACAAGGCTGTACACCATTTATTGTTATACTGTTTTATAGATCTTTTATTTATAATGTTATTCGTCGGTCGAGAAGATCAGTTTCGGAAAAAGCCATCTACACCCTCCAGGGGATGAGCAAAGAATGGGCATATGGCCTGAAAAGCATCACCTCCATGAGGAATGGGAAGTTGTTGCCAAAACCTGCATCAAAAGAATAACAAAAAAACACCACTTCATTATCAATTCCTCCTCATGAACGAGACACAGTGATGTTATTTGTGAGAAGTTTACAGTTCATAAGCATCTGCTGAATTACTCCAAGATCAAAAAATCAACTCTCCACACTCTGCCCCACATTTCTTACAATTTCAGCTCTGAGAATTTGGTGGTCAATGAAACAAAAGTCCCCTTGTTAGTATTTTGCTTTCTTCTCACCTCTTCTTAAGAGCTGCTTTAGAAGGTTTTTTTTTTTGCTTTAAGGGGAAATTCTTTTGGTCACTTAAAGGAGAATAAGGGTTATATTGGCTGGCAGTGTCTCACATAGGATTACAACTCTGTTACCAAAACTTCCCTAACAGCCTCATAGGTGATTGATTAATTCTTGCTGATACATAGTGTGACTTTATAGGCTGTAACTGGATGGTAAACCATTGTTTCGTTCAAATTATAGCTCAGAAAAGTCTTAAGGGGGGGGGGGGGGGAGTCTGACCAAAGAAAGACAAATCTAACTCTTTCAGCTGCAACTGAAAAAGACCAATAACGAATTTCTCCCTAAAATATCAATGTAATTTTGGGCACAGAGGTGATGAAAATGAATATAAATATCAACCAGAGGATACTGATCTTTAGTGTAAAAATGGAAGGGTAGCTCATTCTAGAGGGACAAGGAACCTTTAACCTGACGGTTTCCCCAGGGCAAACATGTCCACACAGTACAAAAGTATGTGTAGCAGCAGGCTGTCCCTGATAGAATGCCAGTTCTTTTCCAACAGTCAGTGGCACATAACTGCATACCTGATAAAGCAGTGCAAATTATTCATGTCAACTGACACCAGCTAGCTTAAAAGTAGGATGGATGCCTTTAGTGTCAAATGTTTTCCACGGTGGTAAGCCAGTCAGTAGATAGGATAATCTCCCCCCCCCCCCCCCCCCCACTCCAAGAGGCAGTATTCCAGGCACCTTTTGACAATGACTACATCAGTGGATGGGACTAATGAAGGTGGGGTAGGGGAACCCTCTCAAAAATGACTAGCGAGCACTCAGGAGTGAAAGGTGACTGCCACAAGACTGCTCTTAATCACTGAGATCCACTGCACCATAGCTGTGATGGATGTTCCACATGAGCCTACACTGACCAAAAGAGCCCACTATAATTCTGAAAATTAACCCGTTCATTTCCAAGATCTCCTAATTGATTCTCCTGACCGTCTGCCATACAATTCTTATAATGATAGTTTGGAGAAAATGGAGTTGGATCAAGTAATAACCCCCCTGTGTGATATTGTTTTTTTATTCTTATAATCACTTGTCTGCTTGACACTGTTTTGACACTGTAATGAGAAATTCTGTCTTAGTCACTCACAGGAGTAAAGGATTAACTGCATTAAAATGTCTAAATTTACCCTTCAGAATCCTTGTAGAAAATTTCATCAGAATTCTATAAAATATAAAATACCTTTGTAGGAAAAGTTACTTCTTCATCTCTTCTTAGAGTCATTTTAAAGGCTAGTTATGCTAGGTTTTACTAACTGTAAACAAACTGGACAAGTTCTTTTGTCTGCAAGATTTCTCTCAGGTGAATTCAATGAATGAAAACCATGTACATGGCCACACTTGAGGTACATGTAGGGCTGTTCATTGGTCACTCTGGTTGAGAGCTGAAAATGAATTATTTGAGGCCTCTTCAGCTTATCATTATTTGACCAACTTGATACCGTAGGTAGGTGGAGTGTGTATACTTTGTATTCCAGTAAAATTACTATTAATTTATCAGTTTTTAATGGTGAGAGCTTTCAACCAGCAAAATGGTTTTTAAAGTAATTAAGACACCTTTGAATTTGAGTGGTGATTTCTATTAAAACCTCATTTTCAAAGGCCTCCAATACTTATTTTTACAGAATTTAACTGATGTTTTGCAACAGTCATAAGTGACTGCAGATGGCAGGATTGACTGAAAAACATCTGTTAGGTTAATTATAAACTTGACTTTCTGTTACATAAAGAGTGCGCTCACAGTCTGATAATGATGATGATGATCATAATAATGATGATGATGAGGACAATGAAGATGACATTGATGATAATGAAAGTAATGATGATGAAAATGAATTAAACTCTAAAATTGATTTCAGTAAAGAGTTGCTTCTCCGTCCCAGATTCAGGTTCCACCAATATTTCTTGCTAGTTCACTCTGAAGACCAAATGCACATTTTAAGGTGACATGATATTACCCAGTTCTTGTTTCATCTTCTCAGCTGTTCACAAGTGTTCTCCACTATTTCTATCGCCTTCACACTTGTGCAAGGAAATGAGTATGTAGCTATCAAGATACCATAGGAAGAAACTGCACACTATGATTCCAGATCTGTTATGATGTGACATTGCATATACACTGAAGTAACAGGACAGAAAAACATTTATCAATAACATGAGTACTCGGGTAAATCAGTGGAAAACAAATCACACCAAAAAAAAACATTTGGGGGGTATTGTTAAACTGTATTTATCAACATGATTTCAAGTTGACTATCTGAAAATTTGCAAACAATAATGGTATAATGGCCTGCAAATGATAGAGTTGGTGTAAAATTGTAATTTTATTGAAATCCCAAACACAGCCTGGGAAGCTTAGAGCTCACCAAGCAAGTATGCCACAAATATCTTCCGCTATGTCTATGCCTGTGTAAAACCCCAAATATGGTGAGTCCGTGGGTTATGAAGATGTGAACTATTGTGGATTGCAGTTAAGCAATGGAAGGGCCAGGTCAAGCATATCAATAAGAAGTTCACATTATTTGATAAACAGAGATCTGAATTTTTAAATACCTTTTTTATGAACTCCCATGAGTGTAGAAGATAGATTTGATCCTCAGAATATAAATACAATATCACGCTGACAAGTGATGAGAATAATTAAAGAGAATAATTAATTAGTGGGTTATTAGTTGATCAAATATCAAATTCTCCAAACTTACATCATAAGAATTGTATGGCAGACAGTAAGGAGAATTGCTTGTGTGATCTTGGGAGTTAAAAAGACCTTTGTTGACATCTTTTCTTATGAAGTTTTTGTTATGAATACCAAGATTTTAATAGAGTAACTATTGTGGACACAGGGAATGGGTCAAAAAAAAAAAAAAACCCTGGCCGATACAAAGTGTATGTTGACAAATTTTCTTCCCTCTCAACTCAGCAGAGAAAATTTACATTACCTGCAAAAATTCTTTCTGTAGATAATTTATTTAATCTCTTGATCACCATTTGCAGTTTGCAGAATAAATCCCTTTTGGCAAGCAGCAGAGTTTGTGGGAAAATGAAAGAAGGATTGAGGATCCTAGAAAACCATTTATTTCTGTTCAAAGAATTTCAAGACATTGCTTTACAGTCAATGTAATTATGTTTTGGGGATTCTGTAAAAATATAAATACAGCTGTACCCCTCCCTGCTGGTGTTTATGACTCCCATCATCCCTTTGGAACTGTAATCTATAATTCCAGTTTGGCTGATTACAATTATTTACAAAACATTCCCTATGAAAGTGGACCACCTGGACATAAATTGCCTTATAATCCCTCACTTCTCTCTAGCCCTTAAGTGGGAAGCTTTGCAGATTAATGATAAACAAAAAAGTTTCTCCTACTTCCCGCCCTAGAATCTCTCATCTTATACTCTTCTCATGTCTATTCCACACCCCTCCCACACCCCTCCAACACCCCTCCCATTTCTCTCCCAACCCTTTTAGCTCCCTATTTCCCTGAGATCCCATACATTTCACTATTCCACTAAATCTTATAATTTGAATCTGAGAAATTTCCTGTAAGCAACCTAATTTTCTTCAAATTAGACAAACAGAACCTACCTTGTTCTTCAGCTGTTATGGTAAAGATAACAAGAAACTGGGTATAGTATTTCTGCAAAAATCAAGAAGACCCACATCAAAACAATATCAAGCTGACAAGTGATGGGAATAAAGAAAAATATTACTTAATTAAGGGAATTATTAGTTGATCCAATACCAAATTCTCAGAACTAAGATCATAAGAATTGTTCGACAGACAGCAAGGAGAATTCCTCATGAGATCTTGGGATTGAAAGGGTTAGGTTCACCATCAAATGTTGATATTTATTATCAAGAGGCAACTTAAAAACAAATGTCCACAAACCTTTCACTTCCAAAGATAAACAGAATTAAAATCCTATTGCAATAACACTTTACACCTCGATACCAGTATGCAAATTCTCTCTACTGTTCTCTTCACATTTCTTAAAGTGCTGACAAGGAGAATTTGTTTACCAATCAAGAGGTTCTTTCTTGGTGATCATTATCTTTATTCTCCTAACATTAATGTTTGATTCAGGGCTAATATTGTGAGGAGAAATTAGATGCTAGTTTCTATTAGAAGTCAAAGGGTTAAAGACTCATACAGAGAAGCAGTGAGAACTAAGAAAATTATCAACTAGTTTGTAGGGGATATTGCTTTGATACAATACCAATTTCTCAGGATTGACTAAGAAAAAAACAAATTGTCATCCACAAGGAGAATTAGCTCTATGGTAATAGGAGAATAAAGCATTTTAAGTATACAGGCCAAATATAGCAACTTTTACCTGATTCAGATCTTTGAGGTTCCCATATAAGTAGATTAAATCTCCCTGTTTGGTCAAGAAAATCACACCATCAAGAATGGTGCCAACAAACAGATGTTCTGTGGATGTATATCAGCTATAAATGGGAAATGAAACAATGTTCAGTATTCACGGATGGTGCTCTGGTTTAAATCTGATCTTTAGAGAGGGACTTCTATGGATCAACACAACTGTGCCACCAAGACTTGGAGTTAAACTATGTTCAGGAGCATTTTTCAACACCAATCCAGACTAGACACCATTAACTTGTGCTACAAAATAGTATGTCATGTATCACTATTGGATGAGAACCTGGGAAAAACCCGTGAACAATGTGTGAAATATCATCTGACACAGAAACACCCTGTGAAAAAACCTGTGAATTTTGCAAGGGCTAAATTTTGGTGAAAAATCACAAAATTTAGAACCTGTGAAAAAACCTGTGAATTTTAAGAACTGTGAAAAAACATGCGAGCCAAATATGAAGAAATTCCGCTTTTAAAACCTGTGAAATAACCTCTGAAGAAATTTCACTGAAAACATGCTTAAAAAACCTGTGAAAAAACATGTGAGTTGCCAAATTGTAGATTTGGCTATCCAGACCAATCTAAGAAATTGCAGGATTTGGTTAAATCTTGCAATTCTTTGATTAACCAGGCCAATCGTCTCATTTATGCGGACATTGCCAAGTGATACACATTGAAATCCGCAGGCTCAATTGGTGGGGCCAATCTTGAAATTATTTGTTTTTCTTTTATACGTTGTTTTTTGACAAATTGAAATTGGTTTTCATGTGTCTTTCTTGTGAATTTCATCATATATAACATTGTCAAAGAAGCTGGGGATCCACTAGCCTTGTGGATCTGCAGACTATTTTGACAATTGTCAATAACAGGACACATTGAAAACTGACAATTTTGTTTTTTATGACAAAAAATTGTCAAATTGTCTGCTCTTGCTCATTTATACGTCACATAAATTATAAGTTCACTTGTCAGCTGTCTGCTTACAGACAATCAAAATTAGGCAATGAGCGTGCAATAATTTCTGTGGTTATCATTAAATCTTACTTTGCTCATAATGGGATTTAATAGGGTATATACGGTAAAATTAAATGAAAATCCAAAGAATTTTTACATCCTGTAAACCACAAGTTTTTCCATGATTTTTTCCCTATGATTATGATAAAAATATCAAAATAAGACAAAAAATACATATGATGCACGATCCTCGCAGTAGATAGCGCTATTTAAGTAATAGCGAAAATCAGACCTTAAAAAAATCAGGCCTGTATGGGATTCGAACCACTGACCTCTGTGATACTAGTGCAGCGCTCTACCAATTGAGCTAACAAGCCAACTGGGAGCAGGCCGTTAAGTTGATTCATAATAAACCCGTGAAAGTGATAAATGAGATACAATGAAATATATGAAGTTCATATATTTTGTACTGCGGTATTAGATACATACGATGCACGATCCTCGCAGTAGATAGCGCTATTTAAGCAATAGTGAAAATCAGACCTGAAAAAAATCAGGCCTGTATGGGATTTGAACCACTGACCTCTGCGATACTAGTGCAACGCTCTACCAATTGAGCTAACAAGCCAACTGGGAGCAGGCCGTTAAGTTGATTCGTAATAAACCCGTAAAAGTGATAAATGAGATACAATGAAAGATATGAAGTTCATATATTTTGTACTGCGGTACTAGATACATACGATGCACGATCCTCGCAGTAGATAGCGCTATTTAAGCAATAGTGAAAATCAGACCTGAAAAAAATCAGGCCTGTACGGGATTCGAACCACTGACCTATGCGATATTAGTGCAGCACTCTACCAATTGAGCTAACAAGCCAACTGGGAGCAGGCTGTTAAGTTGATTCGTAATAAACCCGTGAAAGTGATAAATGAGATACAATGAAATATGTGAAGTTCATATATTTTGTACTGCGGTATTAGATACATATGATGCACGATCCTCGCAGTAGATAGCGCTATTTAAGCAATAGCGAAAATCAGACCTGAAAAAAATCAGGCCTGTACGGGATTCGAACCACTGACCTCTGCGATACTAGTGCAGCGCTCTACCAATTGAGCTAACAAGCCAACTGGGAGTAGGCCGTTAAGTTCATTCGTAATAAAAATCAGGCCATGCAGGCCTGATTTTTTTTCAGGTCTGATTTTCGCTATTGCTTAAATAGTGCTATCTACTGCGAGGATCATGCATCATATGTTTCTAATACCGCAGTACAAAATGCTCGAAATGTCAGCTTTTGTAATCGTTACGGTGGCCATTTTCTCATTTCAACTTTGTTGATATATCCAAATTATTTTGTCACCCCCACCGACGCAGCCCCAAACAGTTTTTTTAGAAACTATCAGCCTTTATTCATTAATATATATACTGGCTTTATCATTATGTCACCAGGTAGCTTATAAAAGAACTATTTGTTATAAGTGGTGTGTTTCAACAGAGCTACAGCGGGAGTACATACAGAGGTAGCTTTTAGAGCAATTGCAAATGTAACTGACAGTATTTTCTGTAAACTAAGCCAATTTCATGTACATCCATCATGATATTTAGTAAAATGTGTCCAACTTGGCCTTTTTTTATGTCAGTACTATTAAATTTGAACATTAAATGATGCTTGATGTTTGGTCAAATCATTGGAAATTAACAAGTCATGAGGATTTACTTCAAAGGATTCAATATGATGCCAATATTGTGCATGTGGTGGCACTGCAGTGGCTTCAGTGCACTCTCTCGATGACAGCTGGTGAAGTAGTTGAAAGACAAGGAAAGTTTGACTGGTATAGAAAGAACTTAAAAGGAAGAACAAGATGTTACAATTAGGTAAGATTAATGTGATGATATAAAGACAATTAGTTGAGTACATGTATATCTTCCAAAATATGAGTAACCAATCCTTAATACACAATTTAAGGTCTGCTAGTCTAGCTATATATAGATGATACAGATGGAATGTATATCATCAAACTCATCATGTGTGGATCGATCAGTAAATATAAGGTAAGGGTGATTATTGTAACCTGTAGCAGTTAAAAAAATAATCATGTGCATACAATGTATACAAGAATCGTGGAGTCAGGTCATCTGACACAGTGAATATGGTGACTGTGGTACTAACAGCTGGAAACAAACTTATAATCAATGATATTTTTGTAGTTTATTTTAAAATATATGTCCATGTGGTACTTATCTTGCTAATGTGACAGTGGAACATTTTGTTGTTGGCATTACAAAATATTTCAAACCTCATCAACTTTAACTAATATAAGTTACTTTTTGCACTGTGCAAAAAGTAACTTTTTCAGATGTCGTTAAAACTAATTAATAAGTCTTTGGGATGGTGAAAAAGCTCCTAATTTGTCTTAAACACTTTAATCTAATTTTCTCACAAACTTTTAAAGATTCTGCACATCTCACAAGCTATCCTTGTGAAATTAAAAGGCTGACAAATGTGTGCGCTGTTCGTACCTCCTGTGGTCTCATACAAAGCCATAGAAAACTTTCCTAAGGCTTTGTATCAGGGCTTTTATCTGGAGTATATCTGGTAGCACTGGAGGTTACTTCATTATGTTTACCGTGAGAAGTCATAGTCTTGCCAGTTTTTGACAGAAAGGTTTAAGGTGAAACGAGAAAGCGTCTTCACTGGAGCACCTACAAAATTACAGTTTTCTATTTTTTGACAGCATGCCTTCTGCTATCCCACAATGTTTAACAAAACAATTCGTGAAAACGTGTAACGCAACGAGTTACGCGTGACAGAACAGTCTGCTTGCAAAACATGCAGTTCCTTAAATGCAAATCAGAAATAGCTAAAGCACTGCTGACACAACAGTTTGGTTATGGTGCCTATTAATACTCTCCGCTCTGACGAAGGGCTAACGCTCGAAACTTCAGCTTTTAAACTCTTTATGTGGCCACTTTACATTATCAACTTGCTTGATAAAACCAAATTACCAATTAATACTCTGTTTCGTAGCATCTAAAACAAAGTTGTGGGGGGTTAAATTGAGAAAAGGTGATTTAGCTCTGAAGCGAGGTCTTGAAAGTTGTTTCATTCGCGTTGCCAGAACTGTGTATCGTTGGAAAAATATTGTAAACAGCGAGCTTCACAAAACAATATGAAACAAATACCTGAGACGAACTCACTCCAGGCCTTCCCTGATTGCATCTGTTAACCTCTTCTTTTTTGGCCTTACGTACCCTTCCCTTAGTTCATCTGAAGCACTTAACACTTAATCTAAGTCAATATTTTAGGTAGCAGAACAAACATCAGTCTACTAGAAGAGGAAAACTCAAGGTTATGTAGTTATCGACAGGCATTCCTATCATATTAGTTGCCAGTCTCTTTCAGAATTTCATGGGTTCCCAGCTTCTCGTAGCCGAAAAGGAGCCGAAAGCAGCCGAAAGCAGGTCGGAAAAATAAGTGCTATTTGAAGATTTTATGATCATAATGGTGCATCATTTAAAAGGCTTAATTCAAAAATAATTTTTGTTTGTTTATTATCAAAGTCATATTTCAAAGTATCACATCACCTACTGTGGCGTCGGAAATTTATCAGGGGAATTCATTAGCGGAATTTCCCTTTCAGGGGTGCATGTATCCGATCAACGACCATCACGACACAAGAACAATAGATTATAGATGTTTCTTTAGTCGGTGCGTAACTTGCGTCGCTTTCCTAACACTGAGATCAAGTTTTAAGATGAATTCGAGCAGTAATCGCGGATTTCGTGTATATATATTTCATTCACAGTAGTCAGCCTCTTTGTGCACCGGCAAGACTTCTGACATTTTAGCTTGAATTTCAAGATAGGTAAATAGCAGTTTTCCATCTACTTGACAAGACTAACCGTCATATCGATGAAGGTCTGCGATAAATGTTTGTTACCCAAACAGCATCTTTCTTAACATAAAAAGAAACATGATCGGTACATCTTGCTGTTTTCTGACCGATGTTCCTTCATGGGTGTGAGATAAATTTTGTCTTCGAATCCAAAGTCACAACAGAAAAAGGGAGAAGAAATATTTTAAAAAAATATCATGACAATCACTCATTACGGAAACAATAAATTTTTTAAACTTTTTGCTTGGTTACTGAAATATCTTTCAAACTTTCAGAAAGGAATGGGTAAAACTAAGAAAAGCACATTACGAGATTTTCCCAAAGTCTTAAACCCCCAAGAATTTGTTGTACTTGTTATGCGTCATCGCTTCCAATTTCTTGGATTACGACGTACTGTGCAACACGAGAGTTTCACTTGAGATCGGGAATTTGTAATAACACGTAATTTTTTAAATAGTTTAGAATCGAAGGCAAATTTCCCTTGCATTGCAAGCTCAAGTGCATCTGACCTATGACCATCACGCCATATTTGTTTCCAAAAAACAATAGTTTGACTGCTTTGAGGCATAAGTTAATTTGAGTTGCGTTTCTAACACTGATGGCCGTTTAAGAATTAATTTCAAGTTCTAATCATTGGATTTGTACATGATTCATAACGGTTATCAGCCTCATCATGCGCTGTCAAGACTTTTGACAATTTACTGAACTTGAATTTCAAGGTAGGTTGATAACATTTTGGCAATATACTTACTCAGCAAGACTAACTACACATCGATGATAGAGGTTTGCTGGACAAACGGCATCTTTAATGACATGACAAGAAATATCGCTGCATCTTGTCGTTTTCTGACAGCCTTTGTTAGTCGCTACGGCCTGAGATATATTACGTGCTTTTAAAAACAGTCACGACAGAAATGAGAACACCATATCGATGGAGGTCTGTGATAAATTAAAATCTTCAATCATTGCGGAAGCTTTTCGCGTAGTTATCGAAATATCTATCGAAGTCTAAGTTAAACTCGAGTTAAGAGGTCCCAAGAATGGGTGAGACTGACTCAGACCCTGAGACTGCGAAATACACATTACGGGATTTTTCCAAAGTCTTCCGCTTCCAATAATTTGTTCTGTTTGTTACTGCGTCATCACTTTCGATTTCTTGAATTCCGGTCGACGTAGGGTGCAACACGAGAGTTTTAATATAGCCTCGGATACATCTAAAAAGAGGATGAGGGAGAATACAGGGTTATAAGCTAAGAGAAGAAAGTGTAAGGTGTATGTCTTCAATCTGATGTCAACTCAGACGACTTTCATTTCTGAATGTTGGAGGTTTAAAATTAATTTATGTAAATTTGCGTGTTACGAGGAATTTTTTTATTTTCATTAATGTGCATTTGAATCATTAAGCGTGAACAAGGAGATCATCGTTTAAAAACTCTATGATTTTGTAGGAAACTTTACTTCTGTCGTTTCTTTTATCTATTTTTACTTTTTTTGTTCTTTTTTTCACTGTCACCGCACACAAAGCAGTTTAAAACAGTCAAATAGAGAGCAGTTCGATTTTCGTCTTGGGTCACAGGTCAACGAGAGTGATTTTGTTTAAAAAGGCTTAGTGAAAAGTCGCGCTTCATCACGCTCCGCTCGTGCACCAACTCACCCGCACTAAAATTGAATAATGACCTTCTCCTGTTGTAGCTGGGTTACTGTGTCATAAGTACGATACATCACTCTCTTAATATTGAAGTGACACCTATAAAGTAAATTTTGAAAGGATGACCCCAACGTTTTTATATTCACCAACTATTACATCAATCATTTAAAAGCTTCAATAATCCCCCATCCGTCTGTGCCCGGGGGAGGGAAATTCGAAGCTTGCATGGATGGAGACTATCAATCGGAAGTGTCAATTTTCTTCTTCTTTATTTTTTTTTCCTTTCTTTTGTTTTTTCTTTTTTCGTAAATGGTGGTCAATGAGTAGAAAGTCATGGTTACTGATCTGACTTTTACAAAAAGTGTGACCATCAGAACCAGCACTTGAGTGAGGCATTTCTGGGGGGGATCCAGGGTTGGTTTGGGTGGTTCGGTCGAACCCCCTAAATTTTCCCTCAGAACGCTGGAAATCATGTTTCCAAAGACATAATTTTGAAAATCTCAGACCCCTCAGGAGGGGGACAATTCTCCGAACCCCCCTTGACTAAATCCTGGGTCCGCCCCTGCATTTAAACACAATTTTGGCCCAGGGGGGGCTGGAATTTGAACTAACCAACTCTTAAAAGTTCAAATGTCAGGAGGTTTCCTGAGGGGAGGGGGATGTTCAAACTTCCAATTTGTCGACACTTATTTGTAGTTATCAGCATGTACTTGCATATTCATGAGTCTGCTAGGTTCTCTTCCGAACTTGTGGGGTACACTCTACTCTCAAACGTCAAATCTTAGTTTTTATCGTTTTCATGTCGCAACTTCTTACCCTCTCTCAATTTTTAATAAGCGCGAATGTGTAAGTGTCAGGTCACGCAACTTTCGTTTAGCTCGATCGCTCATGGTTAGTGCTTTTCAGTTGTTAGCGTTTTTGTAATGGGGTGTGTTAAGTGTACTTGACATGTTACAACGAATAAATCTCCTCTCAAAATATCTCTGTTTAGGTTGTTAAAGAAATTGTATCCAACTACTGCGATCTCAAAAGTCAGAGCCAAACATGTCACTGCAGCCCTTTAGTGACAAGCAGCTGAATTATTTCAAGTTTGCCTCCATCGTGTTGAATGAGTTCGCGAACGCTTTGCGTCAAACGTTCAAGTCCATGTGGGACAGCACTTTTGGGCATCGGCCCGGATATCAATTGTGGGATGACTCCACAGCAGTAAGGAACTTGTTTCTCGCCAAAGAGGGTGGCAAGTCCAAAGTTCCTACACACCTCTCCTATGAAGAATGGGACTGTACAGCCCTTTTTCAGACCACCATATATGCGCAGTCCTTCGCCATGCTGGACAGCACAGGCCATAAGAGGACCCTTGGTGAGTTGTACTTGAAGCACTTTAAAATACCTCATGGAAAGTTTCATGTATCTGTGGTGAGTCCAAGTGGAAACCAAGCCGAGACGGTTACACTCGCGATTGATCAGCTTCGACTGTTAAGAAATTCACTTTGTCACTCACAAAAGTCGGAGATTGAGAAACCAACATTTGACCGATACATGCAGCTGGCTAAAGAGGCATTCAAAGCTCTTGGTATCAAAACTGACCCAATTGATGTCATCGGTAGTTTGACAGAGTCCGACTTTCCCACAACAGCAGTTCGCAATCTAGAGCATGGTATCAATCAAGAGCTTCGAGAGCGAATCAAATTTCTCGAAGGCGAGGTTTCAAGTATTGACGAATTAAAGGCGTTGACAAATGCAATAAAGGAAAAAGTTGAAGGTGGAGCAAGTAAGGAAGACCTTGCTTTATTGGAGAAGAAGATGGATGAATTCAAAGAACAAAATAATACAACCCAGAAAGGTACAATATGAATACACTTCTGTAGCTACGTTAGATTTTTTAAAGGGTTTGTTCAAGAATCGACTTGATTTCTCTCTTCACCGCTAAAATAGGGCAAAATGCGTAGTCATCATTTATTATTCATAACTAATAAAGCGGTAAATTTTAACGCCACCTCGCTTCATGAAGGGCCCTAAATTAGAGAAGAATAGACCAAAATTGACCCACTAGGCTTCGTGAAATTTACTTCACTGAGTTTTAGAAGTGCATGCTAACTTCTAAATTAGTACAAGGAATTTTGAAGATTAAAGATGTGTCTACGATTTGTATCTAAAATGAAGGACATTACATGAAGTAAAAGAATTATCCTTTCGCGACTGAAAGTTGCGGAAACCAACCTTTTGTTGACCTCAGAGTATTGCATACATTTTCATTGTTTAAAATAAACTGCTGAAAGATACAAAAATGGTATGCGAGGCTCGCTTTGTTGCGCCAGAGGTACATGGCTCGGTTGCTGAGCAACTTTCAAAAAGCACTACGATGTTTGATGAATCATATTGACAATTTAAGGTTTAATTGCGTTATTTCGACGCAATCTCATTTGATTTAAACTTCTTTAATATCATGATATCAGATTACTTACCATGATTGTCACTGTTCTTTGCCATTTTAAAGATTCAAAGGCATTGCTTCCGCCATCATGTCTTCCTCCGATGGTTCCACACTTCACTGGCCGCCAAAGAGAATGTGAAGACATCGTCGGTCACATGGCTTCCACATCCACCCGAATCGTGTCGATATGGGGCTCGCCTGGTTTCGGAAAAACTTCTGTGGCAACTGCCGTGGGACATAAACTCCAGGATAAGGAATTGTCCGTCTACTTCCACTCCTTACGAGGGCTAAACTCAAAATCTGATTTGATATCAAAGCTGTTTAGCTTTTTCAGGAGAGTTTCTACAGAAGATGAAATACCCCAGCGGCTACCAATCGACGAAGAACTTTTTCAAGTTCTCGCCAAGATTCCAGACAAGTTTGTGATGATTCTTGACAATGCTGATGAATTACTTGAAAGTGGAGCGCCAAACGTGAAAGAAGATTTCGTACAGTTTCTGAAAGACATTCTCAGTCGAACCAAGAAAGCAACTTTTGTCATTACCACAAGGGAATCTCTTGAATTTATTAATGTGCACTTTAAAGACCACCAGGCAGTGAGAATAGGGCCATTAGATGAGTCCTTCTCTCAAGCCTTAGTGAGTGAGTTACTTCCAAATGCTATTGCCGCATCTGATCGTGAAAAGGTTGCAAAAATCTGTGGGCATGTACCTCTGGCCATTAAGCTATTGTGCTCCACCATTTCTAAAGATAGCACTCAACCGAGTCAGTTTCTTGAGGAGTGGAAGGAATCTGTAGAACATAACATTCTCGAACTGGTAGACAAACCAGACTATCCTAGCGATCTGAGATTAAAATTTCTATTTGAATCATCCTTTCTAAGACTTTCAGTACAAGAGAAAGAGGCAGTGGTTTCTTTAAGCATTCTATCGGAAGATTTTAACATCTCGGTTGCCGCAGCTGTTATGGGAGTTAAAACAAACCTCGAGGCAAAGAATATGTTATATAGGCTTCAGAGGAAATCACTTCTTGAATCTGGTTCCAAACCTGATTCATTTTCCATGCATAAATTGCTTCTTTCCTTTGTTAGAGAAAGAGGAGAAGACGAAATGAAAAAAATAGTGCTGAATTCAAAAGTGCGCTTTTCTGCATTTTACGTTTCTCTTTTTGAGAAGTTGAACGCACAGTTTTTGACAGGACATTCAAAGTCAGCATTTGTTGAATTCTATGAAGAGAAGCAAAATATTATTCAGTGTCTAACCGAAAGTTGCTCGGATCCTAAGACATGTGACGCTGTTTTTGGTGTTTTAATAGAAGCAGAGATATTTCTAGATTCCCTGTTCTGGTGCGAGGGAAACGTCTTCAACCAGCTTTATGAATCAGGAATCAATCAAGCGAAAAAGCTTAGAAAAAGCGTTTTTCACAACCAGCTTCTAGTTTCCCTGGCGTTTGGTGAGGTGTGTTGGGGCACAAAAGGAAGAACGATGAAGCTGCTTTCCGACGCCGAGAAGGAGCAAATGTCATGTTCATCCTTCTCAGTGGGACATAGAGGAAAACTCTTGTGTTATAGAGGAATCTGTCAAGTGGCTTCTGAGAAAACATAGGATGGAATTCGAAACTTAGAAGAAGCCTGTTCGTTGATATCTGGCCTTGGCCACGCTGAACAGAGAATTCTCAGAGTAACTGCAATTCAAGTTCTTGCGATTTGTCATCGCTTTAAAAACCAATTTTCAGTCGCGTCGCAGTTTTATAACAAGGCGTTGCAAGAATGCAGAGCAATGGGAGACACAAGTCTTCTTATCATTCCACCAATGGCAAAAAAAGAATCGAACATTGTCGATGAAGTAATTCGAAAGCCGAAGACAGATACTCTTACTACTCTACCGCTTAGACTAGAAATTATCTGTGTAGTTCGCAGAGCAACTAAACATTTATTAGATGACTGTACCAAGCAATCAATGAAGAATGCTGTAATTCAAATGGTAGAAGAATTACAAAAGTCGATCTTTTTTAAATCATTTGGCCGTTGGAAATTGCAGCGCAATGTAAGTCATGAAATGAGGGAAGTAGATCCTAAAAAGGCAACTGAATTGTCCGCTGCAAGCATCACTTATCATAAGATAGCAATTAAGGAATGTAGGAACTTGACTTCAAAAACTAACTCAAAACGAGATGACAATCTTGGGTTACAGGTGCACCAAGAAGAACTTCTAAAGAGTTACTTGGATCATGGAAACACTCTGTGCGAAATGCAAAACTATTCCGAGGCTCATTGCTTTTATAATCGTGCACTTGACATACGAGTCAAACTGTTTGGAGAAGAACACCCAGACACGGCAAGGAGTTACGAAATACTCGGAGTAACCCAGCACAAGCTGGGCGACTTTGCTTCAGCGCTTCAGTCCAAACAGCGTGCACTTGACATCCGTGTTAAACTGTTTGGAGAAGAACATGCAGACACAGCAAGGATCTACCATTTACTCGGAGTAACACAGCATGACTTGGGCGACTTTGCTTCAGCGCTTCAGTCCAAACAGCATGCACTTGACATCCGTGTTAAACTCTTTGGAGAACATTACGCAGACACGGCTCAGAGTTACCAATCACTGGGAGTAACACAGCACAATCTGGGCGGCTTTGCCTCAGCACTTCAGTCAACACAGCGCGCACTTGACATCCGTGTTGAACTTTTGGGAGAAGAACACGCAGACACGGCTCGGAGTTACGAATCACTCGGAGTAACACAGCATGACTTGGGCGACTTTGCTTCAGCACTTCAGTCCAAACAGCATGCACTTGACATCCGTGTTAAACTCTTTGGAGAACATCACGCAGACACGGCTCAGAGTTACCAATCACTCGGAGTAACACAGCACAATCTGGGCCACTTTGCCTCAGCACTTCAGTCAACACAGCGCGCACTTGACATCCGTGTTAAACTTTTGGGAGAAGAACACGCAGACACGGCTCGGAGTTACGAATCACTCGGAGTAACACAGCATGACTTGGGCGACTTTGCATCAGCGCTTCAGTCCAAACAGCATGCACTTGACATCCGTGTTAAACTCTTTGGAGAACATCACGCAGACACGGCTCAGAGTTACCAATCACTCGGACTAACACAGCACAATCTGGGCGACTTTGCCTCAGCACTTCAGTCAACACAGCGCGCACTTGACATCTGTGTTGAACTTTTGGGAGAAGTACACCCAGACACGGCTCGGAGTTACGAATCACTCGGAGTAACACAGCATGACTTGGGCGACTTTCCATCAGCGCTTGAGTCCAAACAGCATGCACTTGACATCCGTGTTAAACTCTTTGGAGAACATCACGCAGACACGGCTCAGAGTTACCAATCACTCGGAGTAACACAGCACAATCTGGGCCACTTTGCCTCAGCACTTCAGTCCAAACAGCGCGCACTTGACATCCGTGTTAAACTTTTGGGAGAAGTACACTCAGACACGGCTCGGAGTTACGAGTCACTCGGAGTAACACAGCATGACTTGGGCGACTTTGCATCAGCGCTTGAGTCCAAACAGCATGCACTTGACATCCGTGTTAAACTCTTTGGAGAACATCACGCAGACACGGCTCAGAGTTACCAATCACTCGGAGTAACAGAGCACAATCTGGGCGACTTTGCCTCAGCACTTCAGTCAACACAGCGCGCACTTGACATCTGTGTTAAACTTTTGGGAGAAGAACACGCAGACACGGCTCAGAGTTACGAATCACTCGGAGTAACACAGCACAAACTGTGCGAATTTGCTTCAGCGCTTCAGTCCAAACAGCGTGCACTTGACATCCGTGTAAAACTGTTTGGAGAAGAACATGCAGACACAGCAAGGATCTACCATTTACTCGGAGTAACACAGCATGACTTGGGCGACTTTGCTTCAGCGCTTCAGTCCAAACAGCATGCACTTGACATCCGTGTTAAACTCTTTGGAGAACATCACGCAGACACGGCTCAGAGTTACGAATCACTCGGAGTAACACAGCATGACTTGGGCGACTTTCCTTCAGCCCTTCAGTCCAAAAAGCATGCACTTGACATCCGTGTTAAACTCTTTGGAGAATAACAACAAACATATGAAAGATATGTATGAACTGCGGTTATGAGACGTATATGTGAACGATCCTTCGCAGTAAAGTACTATTTGAGCAATAGTGAAAATCAGACCTGAAAAAATTTCAGGCCTCTACGGGATTCGAACCACTGACCTCTGCGATACTAGTGTAGCGCTCTACCAATTGAGCTAACAATTTCAGGCCTGAGTTTTTCAGGTCTGATTTTCACTATTGCTCAAATAGTGCTTTACTACGAAGGATCGTTCACATATACGTCTCATAACCGCAGTTCATACATATGTTTCATATGTTTGTTTTTGTTTGATTTATCATCTACGGGTTTATGTCGAATTAATTTGATGGCCTGCTCCCAGTTGGCTTGTTAGCTCAATTGGTAAAGCGCTACACTAGTATCGCAGAGGTCAGTGGTTCGAATCCCGTACAGGCCTGAAATTTTTTCAGGTCTGATTTTCACTATTGCTCAAATAGTGCTTTACTACGAAGGATCGTTCACATATACGTCTCATAACCGCAGTTCATACATATGTTTCATAAGTTTGTTGTTGTTTGATTTATCATCTACGGGTTTATGTCGAATTAATTTGATGGCCTGCTCCCGGTTTGCTTGTTAGCTCAATTGGTAGAGCGCTGCACTAGTATCGCAGAGGTCAGTGGTTCGAATCCCGTACAGGCCTGAAATTTTTTCAGGTCTGATTTTCACTATTGCTCAAATAGTGCTTTACTGCGAAGGATCGTTCACATATACGTCTTTGGAGAATATCACGCAGACACGGCTCAGAGTTACCAATCACTCGGAGTAACACAGCATGACTTGGGCGACTTTGCCTCAGCGCTTCAGTCCATACAGCATGCACTTAACATCCGTATTAAACTCTTTGGAGAACATCACGCAGACACGGCTCAGGGTTACGAATCACTCGGAGTAACCCAGCACAAGCTGGGCGACTTTGCTTCAGCGCTTCAGTCCAAACAGCGTGCACTTGACATCCGTGTTAAACTGTTTGGAGAAGAACATGTAGACACAGCAGGGATCTACCATTTACTCGGAGTAACACAGCATCAATTTGGCGACTTTGCTTCAGCGCTTCAGTCCATACAGCATGCACTTGACATCCGTGTTAAACTCTTTGGAGAACATCACGCAGACACGGCTCGGAGTTACCAATGACTCGGAGTAACAGAGCACAATCTGGGCGACTTTGCCTCAGCACTTCAGTCAACACAGCGCGCACTTGACATCTGTGTTAAACTTTTGGGAGAAGAACACGCAGACACGGCGAGGGGTTACGAATCACTCGGAGTAACACAGCACAAACTGGGCGAATTTGCTTCAGCGCTTCAGTCCAAACAGCGTGCACTTGACATCCGTGTAAAACTGTTTGGAGAAGAACATGCAGACACAGCAAGGATCTACCATTTACTCGGAGTAACACAGCATGACTTGGGCGACTTTGCTTCAGCGCTTCAGTCCAAACAGCATGCACTTGACACCCGTGTTAAACTCTTTGGAGAACATCACGCAGACACGGCTCAGAGTTACGAATCACTCGGAGTAACACAGCATGACTTGGGCGACTTTCCTTCAGCCCTTCAGTCCAAAAAGCATGCACTTGACATCCGTGTTAAACTCTTTGGAGAATATCACGCAGACACGGCTCAGAGTTACCAATCACTCGGAGTAACACAGCATGACTTGGGCGACTTTGCTTCAGCGCTTCAGTCCAGACAGCATGCACTTGACATCCGTGTTAAACTCTTTGGAGAACATCACGCAGACACGGCTCAGAGTTACCAATCACTCGGAGTAACACAGCACAATCTGGGTGACTTTGCCTCAGCACGTCAGTCAACACAGCGCGCATTTGACATCTGTGTTAAACTTTTGGGAGAAGAACACGCCGACACGGCGAGGAGTTACTAATCACTCGGAGTAACACAGCACAAACTGTGCGAATTTGCTTCAGCGCTTCAGTCCAAACAGCGTGCACTTGACATCCGTGTTAAACTGTTTGGAGAAGAACATGCAGACAAAGCAAGGATCTACCATTTACTCGGAGTAACACAGCATGACTTGGGCGACTTTGCTTCAGCGCTTCAGTCCAGACAGCATGCACTTGACATCCGTGTTAAACTCTTTGGAGAACATCACGCAGACACGGCTCAGAGTTACGAATCACTCGGAGTAACACAGCATGACTTGGGCGACTTTGCTTTAGCGCTTCAGTCCAAACAGCATGCACTTGACATCCGTGTTAAACTGTTTGGAGAAGAGCACCCGAACACAGTGAGGAGTTACGAATCACTCGGAGAAACACAGCACGAGCTGGGCGACTTTGCTTCTGCGCTTCAGTCCAAGCAGCATGCACTTGACATCCGTACTAAACTGATGGGAGAACAACATGCAGACACGCTGAGGGGTTACGAGCCATTCGGAGTAACACAGTACAATTTGGGGAACTATGCTTTGGCGCTTCAGTCCAAACAGCATGCGCTTGACATCCGAATTAATGTTTTCCATTGTCAGAGATCACGGAAATTTTGCGTTGGCGGGAACGAGATGGTGGACAGAGTGAGCAGGAAACGAAAACAGATTGACTACAAGGCACTTCATGAGTCCTCTACAGCGGATATATATGAAATGAATGGAAAGAAAAGATATCGGCCTAAATTAAAAGACTGCTCACGAAGTAGAAAAGCGGCAAAGTAAGTACTTAATGCCTCTTTTAAAGTTGCTGTTCTAAAGCTTGTGTTTGGCCAACTGTTTCATTTCCTATGTGTTTTTTCATAGGAGATAGAGTACCTTATCAAGTGGAAAGGACGGCCCACGTCGACAAGTTCCTGGGAGCCTGCCCTTCATCTATCTAAAGAGCTCATCGGTTGAGAAGAATTATTACCAAATTATGTTAAAGAGATATCAAATGAAATCCATAAGACTTCTAAGCATTTTTAGTCGTTCTTTTCCTTCAAATGCAAGAAAAAGCCAATACCTGACAAGGTAACTTACATTAGTGTGTCATTTTCTGATGATCGCGGGGCGGGCAGAAGCCTTTAATGACTTTCTCAAATCTATTCACAAGGATCATTCAAACTGTGTAATTGATCTGAACGCGCCAATTCTTCCGGGCGTTACTGAACAATTATCTCATGTCACAGTGTTATTTGATGAAGTTGTGGTCATCCTTCGTTCATTGGACACTAAAAAGGCAATCGGATGTGATAAGCTGCCCACCATCGTGTTGAAAGAATGTGCTTACTCCCTTGCTCTATCTATAACGGCGATTATTAATTTTAGTTTGAACAAGGGCTTTCAGTTATCAGGTTGGATAAAAGCAAGTGTTCCTCCAATTTTTGAAAAAGGGAAAAGAGAGTTTGTTGATGACCCCCTAGTCTCCTGGTGTTACTCCAAACAACAAAAGTAACAATTAGTTAAAAATGTGCAAAGAAGAGCTACACGCTTTATACTAAAAAATAGTAATAACTTTTCTTACAAGGATCGCTGAATCAAACTGAAGTTGTTGCCGCTTAATTACTAGCTTGAATATATCGACTTAGTTTACTTTTTTTAATGTGTTTATGGTCAAATTGATCTAATTCGTTTATTTAATTACTATTTTTCCCTTGTTGCGAGTCAGACGCGTCAAGCGTGCTCAGTGCTGAACTTAAAGATTAATAAAAATGATCGTACATCAACATTTTGGGATTTCTATTTTAATAGGATAGCAAATTTGTGGAAAAATATACCTAATGGTATTTGGCTGAGTCTACTGACTCTTTTATTTCAAGAGACTTTTCAACGTTTTAAATGGCGATAACTTTCAGTACCTTTAAAATAATTTGTCTTAAATGTCGCCGAGTTAATACCCTTGTTGGGTGCACTTGTTAAGCGGCCTATTACTAAATACTTAGTTAATATTTTAAGAGAGGGTTGGTTTGGAGCTTAAACCTAGTAAGGGACTTAGGTCCTGTTGTTTTTGCTCCGGTACTGCTTTGTATAAATCCTTAAATGAATAAATAAATAAATAAATAAATACCGCAACAACATGCATAATTTTTTATTTTGCCAAAACGTATTGATAGTTTCAAAAAGCTGAAGTAAATATAGCGCCTTCAGAACAAGTCAGACCTTCCAGTTGACTTCCAATATTTATGATACCATGTTTTGTTAATAGAAATAATTTATAAAAAGCTGCAAAATTTATAACCCGTTTCAGTGTTAAGAATGTGTTCAATGGTTTGTTTCTGTTCTATTAAATCTGTTTCTCTGAATTTCTCCTTAACTTTATAAAAAGCCTCCAAAACCCTCAGAAAGTGAAATAGCTCCAGTATCTGATGGCTTTTTGTGTGGCTGTCAAGTCACTTTAAAATCAACTGCTGTCAAAGTGCAGCACACTTGCACATTTAAACTATACAACGATATCTTTTTAACAACAAAGGAATCTTATCAAGGGACTCTAAATACACCTTGCTTAGTTTCAAGAATTTTAACAATTATCTCTACCCTATCATTGGTATAGTTTGGATGCTCATGGCTAGAGAAAGGCTGTTGATTTTCCTTTAAAGATGAAAACTCATTTTAAAACTCACAAAGCAGCATTTCATTGTGCAAGCAGGAAAACTTATTGAGGCATCAAAAATGCTCCATAAGATGGTATCTCTCACAATATGCATGTAAGTAAAGAATATTTATCCACCTGATTTTTGGCTCATTAACAATTTTTTTAGCAATGAAGCATTGATATTTGATTGATAGAGAGACATGTTAAGAAGGATATAACGTTTTTTAATTTTTACACTTAGATATATTGTAAGACATAATGCAGCGTAATTGTTATCATTAATATTAAATGATGTTTTTATATGAAAATAGATGTGCTTTCTTCGTTTATTTTGCCTTTATTTCCTAGCCAGGACTCCTGCTTCTCTTTTTAGCCTGCCTTGGATACGGTATCCTGTCTCTCAACTAACTCTGATCCATGATCTGGAAGCTGTGGCATTTGACAAAATCAATGGTGGACATTGTCATGCCGTATCTTTAATAATGGGTGTGCGTGAGGTATATTTACTGCCAAAGCAATTTGAAAGATAGAAATTCTTTGTTTTTTCTGTACGATTAATGTGCATCTGTGAAAGAGATTTCCCATTCATAGCTTCTCTATATGTACCTTGAAATGATATCCGACAGTTTGATGACGTATGGGTTTGTCATATTTTATGCGAAGTAAGGTAATCTGCTTTTCTTAAATCAAATTTACAAGGGTGTAAATCTAGACTTTCTGTAAGGAGTACCGATTCCTCGATGTTACGACGCGCGTCTTATGTCAACCTTCGATGAGCAGTTCTGTCACACCTCTACTTTTTTCAGCAAGCTGTGAATTCTGCGCCTTCATCCATGGCGTATTTACCTGAATAAGCCAGGTTAAAAAGTTTGTTTTGGAAAAAAAAATGGTAGCCCATCGTAAAGAAATTTTGCGCAGGACTAAAGTGGTTCTTCGACCTCCATACACACTCACATTGGTCAGTTTGCAGACGGATGTGCAAGCAGGGAAAAAGGACACAATTATGTTAAATTAAACAACATGCACTTGACATCCGTGTTGAACTGTTTGGGAAGGAACACCCAGAAACAGTTAAGTGTTACTATCAAGCACAATCGGCAACCCGTTCTCAACCGCTTCTAGCTCTTAGCGACCATTTTGGTAGTAACACTTTTCTTTCTGTCAAACACTGTTTCAAAATACCCTCCCTTCAGCAATAACATCTCGAATTCCCTGAGCGACCGCAATGGTTTTTTTTTTCTATTACTATTTCAAGTGATTTAACAAAGCGGAAAGCATTAAGAAGTACGGCGTTTTTGTAGGGGAACTTGATATTTGTTTTTCTGAGGCAGACGAAGATTCCTTGAATTCACTGCCTCATATCTTTGACTTGTATCGGTCAAACTCAAAACGTTTTCTGGAGTATATCGTTCCGAGGTAGAGAACTGATATAAGTTCTGTATGGAAGCGATCCTCGCAGTCTTAAACCCTACTTATGTAGTTGTGGAATTAAGGCTTAAAAAAAATTAAGGCCCACACGGGATTTGAACCCATGACCTCTGCGATACCGGTGTAATGCTCTGCCAAATGAGCTAACAAGCCAACTGGGAGCTGGTCATTATGTTGTTGACTTATATCACTTCGACGGGTTTAGCAAGAACCAAATGAATAACAACATATATTCACATTTCATTGTTTGATATAAGTTTTTATTACCTCCATTTTGGAATCACTGGTGGTCCCTGTAATCTGATTGGCTCAAATTGGTGCGACTTATTCCCAAATTGCAGCATTTTTTGCTCTAAATCGCATCATTTTACGCTTGACTGAGTTTTTGACACATGACGTCAAGGTCTTTCTGTTTTGCACACAAAATACGATGTAAAAGCGTTTCATTCCGCTTTTTATTTAAAAACCGGCTTAGAACTGCATCAGTAAAATACTTGAATTGACCAAGTCCTGTATTTGGGCGATTTCAAAATGGATGTAATAAAGTGGTAATTGAACCTCGTGTCGTGCAATTTTGGTCTGAAATCATACTTGTGATTTCAAATCGAACGAGCGCTGCGCGCTCGTTCCATTTTGAAATCACGCGTATAATTTCAGCCCAAATTGCACTCCACTCAGTTCAATTACCATTATTTATCAGATGCAAGAGGAAGAAAGTCCTTTAAACATACGGCCAGAGGTATAATTGATTGATTAGAGTTATCAGGATAAACTTGAGCTAAGGGGAAGTATTATAATGAATTCGAGTTAACGGGAAGTTCGAGTTAGCAGATAGTAAAGTACTGGAAAAATATGGTCAATGATCTTATTCGAGTTACTGGGGGATTTGAGTAAACGGCTGTCCTTACCGGATGTGAAAAGTTACGAAAAGAAAGGAAATTTCCCTTGATCTATGACAAACACATTTGTCAAGAACAATAGATTACTTCGTTAAGAATAATGTGTAAGCAAACTGGAGTTGCATTCCCAACATTGAGAGCCAGTTCAGGATGAATTTTCTGGTTATGGTTGCGGGTTTCGTGACAAATTATTCACATAATCAGTCTCATCGCGCACCGCCTAGACTCTTAACTTGACAGCCGGTTTAAATTGAATTTCAGGGTAGGTAAACATCAGTTTTCTATCTACTGACTAAACAAAACTAACCGCCATTTAAGGAAGGTCTATGATAATTTGGTTTGTTACTCAAACAGCATCTTTGCTAAACACTACAAGAAATATCGGTACATTATGTACTCGTCAGATCGATGATCGGCCTTCTTAGTCCCTAGGACCTGAGATGTTATTTGCTTATCTAAAGCCTTTAGCTGCCAAGAATTTGTTGTATTTATTACTGCGTCATCACTTTTGATTTCTTGAATTCCAATGTACTCTCAACCACATAAGTATCAAAATGGCTTGGAGTATATCTAAGAAGACGATAAATGGAAATATGGTGTCCGTTAGTGAAAAAAAAAAGCGAAGTGCACACCTTCAGTATTTGATTTCAATACAAAAGAGTTTCATCCCTGAATACTAGGAGTGTTAAAGTTAATTTATGTAGATTTTGTCGTAGAGCCATTTTCCGCTTCGATTTTTTCGGGATTAATGGCAATCATTGTGCGTGCGTAACACGTATTATTATTATCAGCAGTAAAAACTATCTGTATGCCATACAGTTAAGAGGAACACCGGGCGCCAAGGCGTAGCCTGTGCTCCGGCAAGTGATACTAGAATTAAAAGGTAATGTCCGATTAAAAAGTAAGGTTAAAATATGTATATGTATGTATATAATAAACTAAACCAAATTACGCTAAAACAGGCTAAATGTTCAAAGTTCTAGAGCAGGAGATATACCGAAGCACGGGTAATACGATGTCTAATGTATCGTAACCTTAAAAGTACGTGCAATGTTCAGTGTGACGGATAGGCATGCCCTTTGCATCTTCTTGAGGACATCTCTGTTACGCCTCCCAACTAACTCCTTCAACGCTACCTCCACTTCTGAAGTAATACCAGAAGTAATAATAATAATAATATTATTATTATTATTATTATTATTATTTTTATTATTGCAATCGTCTAGTGTTAACGAAGGGAATGTTCCATGAGAACTATACAATTTTCGTCTGTTTTCTAGGTCTTCTAGTTCGGGGTACCTCATGGACATCACCTGAGATTAGAAATTGCGTACTATCGAGTAATTTAAATAGTCATCTGAATAGAAGGGAAATTACCCTTGCAAGGGCGCATCTGTTTCCAATATCACTAGAGTCTGACTCTTTTTTTGACTGATGATGTATAACTTAATTTGAGCTGCTTTTCTAACATTGACAACCAGTTTAAGGATGAATTTGAAGTTCAAGTTATCCACTTTGTGCATGGTTTATAGACCCTGAGATAATCAGCCTCATTGAGGTAGGTCAGTACTTTTGTAGATAACTGTTTTCCATCAACTTAGCTTAAATACAAGACTAACCCCATATCGATGAAGTACATCTTGCTGTTTTCTGATCGATGTTCATTTGTGATTCACTGGATGCTGGAATAAACTTTGTGTTCCAACAGTCCTAACAGAATAAAAGGAGGAGGAAATATTTAAACCATATACCATGACACTATCAGTCATTTTTAAACTTTTCGAATAGTTACCGAAATATCTTTCGAAGTTTCTGCTAAACTGAAGTCAGGTGGTCCCAAGAATTTGCAAGACTGACTACGCAAAGCACATTACGGGAATTTTTCCAAAGTCCTTAGCTCCCAAGAATTTGTTGTGTTTGTTGCTATCTTTCGATTCTTAAACTCCGACATACGGTGCAACACGAGAGTTTCAATATAGCCTTAGATACATCTAAAAGGAGGATGAAGAAAATAAAAGGTTAAAAAGAGAAGAAAATGTGAGGTGTACATCTTCAATGTGATCGGTGTTAATGTTACTATATGTAAATTTTGCGTCATCCGAGGACTATTTTTTATTTGTGTCGTTTCTTTTAATTTTTTTAAATTCTTTTTTCTCTTTTTTTTTTCACGGTTGTCGCACACAAAGCAGTTTGAAATAGCCAAGTGGAAAGCAGTTCTATTTTTGTCTTGGTTCACAGGTTTCCGACAGTGATTTTGTTTAAAACGCTCTAATGAGAAGTCGCGCGTGAAGTCCTTTGGTTCATCACGCTCCGCGCGTGCACCATCTCTCCCAATCCTGCACCAAAATTGAACGCTAGCCACCTCCTGTTGTAGCTGGGTTACTGTGTCATAAGTAGGATGCATTACTCACTTGATAGCAAAAATTATTACACCTATAAAACACATTTTCAACGGATGAACCCTTAAAGTTTTTATCACTAGTGTTCCTGCATTTATATAGAGGCCTTAATCATTGCGCCGATCAATTCGGAGCTTCAACTACCCCCCGTCCAACTTCTGTGTCCGGGAGGAGGAGTTTGAACCTTGTCCGGGTGAGGAGTTTGAATCAGAAGAGTCAAAATTTTTTTTTTTCAATGAATAGTAACTCACGGTCGCTGATCTGCCTTTTACAAAAGTGTGACCAATTGAAATGCGACACTTGGGTGGAGGTCTTGAAACACAATTTTGGCCGGGGGGGGGGGAGGGAAGAAAGCTGGAATTCAAACGAATAAATCTTCAAAAGCTCGAAGTCAGGAGGTTTCCAAGGGGGAGAATGTTAAAGCTTCCAATTGATCGACGCATAATCGTGGTTATCAGCATGTACTTGCATACTCATGAGTCTGCTAGGTCCGATTCCTAATGGCTGGTGCTTTTGTAGGTGTCAACGTTTTTGTAATTGAGTGTTTTGAAGTGTATTGGACATGTTCCACTGAATAAATTATCCTTAAAAAAATTTGTTTAGGTTGTTGAAGACATTGTTGAAGACCGTTGCGATCTCAAAAGTCAGAGCCAAACATGTCACTGCAGCCCTTTAGTGACAAGCAGCTGAATTATTTCAAGTTTGCCTCCATCGTGTTGAATGAGTTCGCGAACGCTTTGCGTCAAACGTTCAAGTCCATGTGTGACAACACTTTTGGGCATCGGCCCGGATATCAATCATGGGATGACTCCACAGCAGTAAGGAACTCGTTTCTCACCGAGGAGGGTGGTAAAACCAAAGTTCCCACACACCTCTTCTATCAAGAATGGGACTGTACAGCCCTTTTTCAGGCCACCATATATGCGAAGTCCTTCGCTATGCCAGGAGGCACAGGTCATAAGAAGACCCTTGGTGAGTTGTACTTGAAGCACCGTAAAATACCTCATGGAAACTTTCATACGTCTGTAGTGAATCCAAGTGGAGACCAGAAAGAAACGTTTGCACTCGCGATTGATCAGCTTCGATTATTAAGAAATTCGCTTTGTCATTCAGAAAAGTCAGAGATTGATAAACTAACTTTTGACCAATACATGCAGCTGGCTAAAGAAGCATTCAAAGTTCTTGGTGTCAAGACTGATCCAGTTGATGCCATTGCTGGTTTGATAGAGTCCGACTTTCCCACGAAAGAGGTTCGCAATTTGGAGCAAGGTATCATTCAGGAGCTTCGAGTGCTAAACGACTTTCTCAAAGGCGAGAGTATCAACGAATTAATAGCAGTGAAGGAAAAAGTTGACGGTAGAGCAAGTAAGGAAGACATTGCTTGTTGGAGCGAAAGATTGATGACTTAACACTAGAAATTACTCAGAACCAGAGAGGTATTAAATTACAGCTCTTCTGTGGCTATATTAGAAATTTAAGACAGTTTGCTACATAATGTACTTTATTGCTATCCCCCCAGCTAAAAGATACAGGCAGAAATCGCTTCTTAGCCTTTTTCGAGACTAAAATAGGTAAGTTAGCCGTTGGAGAACTGTCCCCTTAAATAGACCAATAATTCAACTATTAGATCCGCCATTTTGTGAAAAATTAACAATTTAATAACCTTGTCGCACACGCAATTCTCGACGAGCAATTCACAAACAGCTGCCGCTCCGGTAGTCGCGAAAAAGATCATTATGCATGCATTTGATCTATCATGTTGACAATTTCAGATTAAACTCAATGCAATTGGCATTTGATTTACAGTCCTTTATTATTAAACAGAGTACTCATCATGATTGTCACTGTTCTTTGCAATTTTAAAGATTTAACAGTATTACTTCCTCCATCGTGTCTTTCTCCGATGGTTCCCCATTTCGCTGGCCGCCAAAGAGAGTGTGAAGAGATCATCGATCACCTGAGTTCCACATCCACCCGAATCGTGTCGATATGGGGCTCACCCGGTTTTGGAAAAACTTCTGTGGCAACTGCTGTGGGACATAAACTCCAGGCTAACGAATCACCCGTCTACTTCTTCTCCTTACGTGGGGTTAAACTCCAAAACTGATCTAATATCAAAGCTTTTTTAGCTTTTTCAGAAGAACTACAAGAGATGACCTACCTCAGCTGCTGCCGATAGACGAAGATCTTTTCAAAGGTCTCACTGAGATTTCGGATGAGTTTGTGATGATTCATGACAATGCTGATGACTTACTCGAAAGTGGAGCACCGAACGTGACGGAAAATTTTATACAGTTTCTTCAAGACATACTCAGTCGATCCAAGAAGGCAACTATTGTTATTACCACGAGGGAATCGCTTGAATTCATGAACGTGCATTTTGAAGGCCACCGTGCAGTGAGAATAGGGTCATTAGATGAGTCCTTCTCTCAAGCGTTAGTGAGTGAGTTACTTTCAAACACTATTACCACATCTGATCGTGAAGAAATTGCAAAAATCTGAGGGCGTGTACCGCTGGCCATTAAGCTGTTGTGCTCCACCATTTCTGAAGACAACACTCAACCGAGTCAGTTTCTAGAGGAGTGGAAATAATCTGTAGAAAAAAACATTGTGGATCTGTTGGATAATCCAGACTATCCTAGCAATCTGAGACTAAACTTTTTATTCAAATCGTCTTTTGTAAGACTTTCAGCGCAGGAGAAAGAGGCGCTGGTGTCTGTGAGTATTCTATCAAAGGATTTTAACCTCTCGGTAGCTGCAGCTGTCATGGGTATTAAAACAAGCCTCGAGGCCAAGAAGATCTTACACAGGCTTCGGAAGAAATCGCTTAACGACTCTGGTTCCAAACCTGATTCATTTTCGATGCATACGTTGCTTCTGTCATTTGTTAGAGAAAGAGGAGAAGATGAAATGAAAGAAACGATGCTGAATTCAAAAGTGCGCTTTTCTGCATTTTACGTTTCCTTGTTTGAAAAAATGAACGAACAGTTCTTGACAGGACAGTCAATGTCAGCATTTTTTGAGTTCTATGAAGAGAAGCAAGATATAATTCAAAGTCTAACAGAAAGTTGTTCAGATCCTAAGACATGTGACGCTGCTTTTGGTGTTTTGATAAAAGCAGAGATATCTCTAGATTCCCTTTTCTGGTGCGACGGAGAAGTCGTGGACAAAATTTACGAATCAGCAATCGATGTGGCAAAGAAGCTTGGAAAAAGCGCTGTTTACAAACAGCCACTGCTTTCCATGGCTTTTGGTGAAGTGTGCTGGGGCACAAAAGGAAGAACGATGAAGCTGCTACCGGGAGTTGGGGACGAGCAAATGTCATGTTCATCTCTCTCGGCAGAGTATAAAAGAAAACTCTTTTGTTACAGAGGCATCTGTCAAGTGTCTTCTAAGAAAACAGAGGAAGGAATACGAAGCTTAGAAGAAGCTCTTTCGTTGATGTCTGGCAATGCTGAAGAGAGAATTCTCCGAGCAACTGCATTTGAGGTTCTTGCCATTTGTCATCGCTTCAAAAAACAATATTCAATTGCATCACAGTTTTATAAGAAGGCGCTGCAAGAATGTGGAGCATTTGTAGATACGAGTCTTCTTATCATTCCTCCAATGGAAAACAAAGAAGTTAACATTGTCGAAGAAGAAATTTAAACACGAAAACTAGATACTCATATCACTCACCCGCTTATATTAGAAAAAATTTGTGTCGTTGGCTCAGCAACAAATCATTTTTTTGATAAATATACCGAGAACTCAGTGACCAATTCTGTAATCCAAATAGCAACAGAATTACGGAAACCGACATTACAGAGATCACACGGCCTTTGGAAACTTCAGCGCAACGTCAGAACCCAAGGAAGCAACTAAATTGTCTGCTGCAAGCATCAGTTATCATAAGATGGCCATTACGGAATATAAAAACATGTCATTAGAGACTCACTCGAAACTTCATGAGAATCTTGGGTTACACGTGCATCAAGAAGAGCTTCTAACAGCATGGTCCAAGTAACATTCTAAAATTTTACTTGGACCATGGAAATTATCTGTGCACGATGCGGAAATATTCTGAGGCCCAGAGATTTTATAATCATGGGCTTAATATGCAAGTTAAACTGTTGGGAGAAGAGCACCCAGACACAGTTCAGGGTTACAATTCACTCGGAGAAACTCAGCACAAGTTTGGCGACTTTGCTTCAGCACTTCAGTCCAAACAGCGCGGACTTGACATCCTTCTTAAACTGTTTGGAGAGGAACACCCACGCACAGCAAGGAGTTACGAATCCCTCGCTGCAACACAGCAGGAGCTGGGCGACTTTGCTCTAGCACTTCAGTCCAAAAGCGCGGACTTGCCACCCGAGTTAAACTGTTTGGAGAAGAACACTCAGACACAGCGAGGAGTTACGAGTCACTCGGAGTAACACAGCACAAGCTGGGCGCCTTTGCTTCAGCGCTTCAATCAACACAACACGGACTTGTCATCCGAGTTAAACTGTTTGGAAAAGAACACCCAGACACAGCTGAGAGTTACGAATCCCTCGCCGCAACAAAGCACGAGTTGGGCGACTTTGCTTCAGCGCTTTAATCAATACAGCGTGGACTTGACATTCGAGTTAAACTCTTTGGAGAAGAATACCCAGACACAGCGAAGAGTTACCAATCCCTCGCTGCAACACAGCACGAGCTGGGCGACTTTGCTTCAGCACTTCAGTCAACACAGCGACATCCGAGTTAAATTGTTTGGAGAAAAACACCCAGACACAGCGAGGAGTTACAAATCACTCGGAGTAACACAGCACGAGTTGGGCGACTTTGTTTCAGCGCTTCAGTCCAAAAAGCGCGAACTTGACATCCGAGTTAAACTATCTGGAGAAGAACACCCAGACACAGCTAGGAGTTACGAGTCACTCGGAGTAACACAGCACTCGTTGGGCAACTTTGCTTCAGCGCTTCAGTCCAAACAGCGGGGACTTAACATCCGAGTTAAACTGTTTGGGGATCAAGAACACCCAGACACAGCTCAGAGTTACGAAGCACTCGGAATAACACAGCACGAGTTGGGCGACTGTCGTTCAGCGTTTGAATTAACACAGCTTGGACTTGACATCCTCAAATCAAAATTATGCAATTTTTTCTCCCCTTCAAATATTTATTTATAATGGATAACTTGAAGGTTGCTTTGCGAGTATTGCGAAAGTTGTGAGTTAAAAAGTTTTTAAAATGTGCCGGAAAAGTTAAAAGTTAATTGATTGGTTTAGAAGACATTCTTTTGACTTTTGGCATGAGAAGAAAGTGATAATTGGTGGATCCAACCAGGATTTGTCATTCATATTGATCTTGCCTTATGCAACGATCTTCTTCTGTAGCGAAGATAGTCGCTTAATTTTATGGAGTTAATTGTATGTCTTACAAACTGGTTAGTCAGTCAGTCAGTCGGTCATTTAAGGTAATTTGGTTTTATTGAGTTGATAGGTCACAGTGTCACCATAAAGAGTTTCAAAGCTGACGTTTCGAGCGTCAGCCAAAGCGAATGTCGCTCAGTAAGTCAGAGTCGATCGGTCAGTCAGTCAGTCCGTCAGTCAGTCAGTCCGTCCGTCCGTCATTCAGTTAGTCAGTAAGCCCGTCACTCAATCAGTTTGCCCGTCACTCCCACAAAATTTATGCAAACAAGAATCTGGTTTGTAAAAGAAAAATTTAAGAAATTTTTAAATCAAAGTTAATTTGATATCAAGTATTCTTGCTGTTGATTTAATTTACATTTTTAGGTTTTTCACTTTCTCTAAAACACCGTGAATTACTAGTTTTTGGAGTTGATTGACAACTTGGTTCTAACAGCCTGCAGGCCACCTCTTACTCGTTTTCAGCGTTCACGCATGCACAGACATTTGACCTCTGTCTTAGTAGCTGTTAGAGCAGTAAAAGATTTCACAGACACTAGCTGAGTAGAAAATCAGTGTGGACTACCTTCACTACAGACCACCTTTTATCTACTACAGGTGTACGAACGTAATTACACTTTTTATGAAGTGGCTTGAAAATACGTTTCCTTTGTAATATTTGAGCACAATCTAAACAGAAAGAGACGTCTAAAAAGTTAAAATAATCATAATTACAAGAATACATCAGCTTTTTTAACAAATAAGTTAATCAGTTATCAATCCAGGCCAGTTACTGTTAATAAAAGCCAATTGCTGCAACAAGGCTGTACACCATTTATTGTTATACTGTTTTATAGATCTTTTATTTATAATGTTATTCGTCGGTCGAGAAGATCAGTTTCGGACAAAGCCATCTACATCCTCCAGGGGCTGAGCAAAGAATGGGGCATATGGCCTGAAAGGCATCACCTCCATGAGGAATGAGAAGTTGTTGCCAAGACCTGCATCAAAAGAATAACAAAAAAACACCACTTCATTATCAGTCCCTCCTCATGAACGAGACACGGTGATGTTATTTGTGAGAAGTTTACAGTTCATAAGCATCTGCTGAATTATTCCAAGATCAAAAAATCAACTCTCCACACTCTGTCCCACATTTCTTACAATTTCAGCTCTGAGAATTTGGTGGTCAATGAAACAAAAGTCCCTGTGTTAGTATTTTGCTTTCTTCTCACCTCTTCTTAAGAGCTGCTATAGAAGGTTTTTTTTTTTACTTTAAGGTGGCTCGTACCGGTTTTCATCTTTTTAATGGTTTGTAACTTCGAAAGAATACAACAGAAAGATTGACTAAGGCCAGTTGAACACTTTTACGGGGTTGAATTACATAATCATTGGTTATCCAAAAATAAGTGTCATTTAGTCACTAGCAGTTTCCATGGCAACGCTTTCATAGGCTTATTCAGACGCATTTTTTAGCTTGTGGCTTAAATAATTGGAAAACTAACCCGGTGACCCCCTGATTTTTTTCAGTGATTGCTTTTGGCACTTGAAAAGGAAAATACACAAAGATTTTTAAAAAATTCTACGGAGCGGAATTTCAGAAAATCTACAAAAAGGGCAATTTTCACACATCGCAAGTTACTTTCCGTAGAATTTTCTAGCTTTTTTTTCTGATGATTCCTTTCGACGTTATTATCATATTGGAACAATAAAAAGAAGGGGTCACCGGACTTGTTTTCATGCAATAGCTTTCGTGAGTTTAGCAATTTCCACGCGCGTTCTCGCGCATTTAAAAATCTGGATTCTATAAGATCGACATTTGCTCATGATCTGTTTTAGCTACCGCTGACAATTGCGTGTGCTCGCGCGAGCACCTACGATCTGAAGTTAACAGACGTTTACTGCTAAGAAAATCATTAAACAGCCGTCAAAGACAGCCTCCCGAGCTCATCTTAAAAATCCTACACATGAATTCTGGCTATATCATATTACTTCCTTGAAGTTTCAAAGTCTTCTTCCACTTCATGTAGATTATCCTTCACTTGAGTTCTTCTTTTTTCGCCGTCACAAGATTTCATATCGGTTGAATATTTCTTTTAAATGTGAAGTGAAGCAACCTTTACCTCTCCGAAAATCGTCTTCGTTATCTTAGTTTCCATCTCCTGCATTCAAAGTGGCCACTCAACACATTAAATACAAGCTCAAAGGTAAACTTCTCACAAAAGTAGAAATTTCCACGCGCCGCCATCTTTGTTTTGAATTTTCATCTTTTGATCTCGCGCTTCTTTTGCACGTTTCTCTCGCGCGCGTCACGCAAGAGTAACCTGTTTCCCACGCGAGGAAACTGGTACGAGCCACCTTGATTAAGGGGAAATTCTTTTGGTCACTTAAAGGAGAGTAAGGGTTATATTGGCTGGCAGTGTCTCATATAGAATTACAACTCTGTTACCAAAACTTCCCTAACAGCCTAATAGGTGATTGATAAATTCTTGCTGATGCATAAAGTGACTTTATAGGCTGTAACTGGATGGTAAACCATTGTTTCGTTCAAATTAAAGCTCAGAAAAGTCATGGGAGGGGGGGGGGGAAAGAAGTCTGACAAAGAAAGACAAATCTAACTCTTTCAGGTGCAACTGAAAAAGACCAATAACGAATTTCTCCCTAAAATATCAATGTAATTTTGGGCACAGAGGTGATGAAAATGAATATAAATATCAACCAGAGGATACTGATCTTCAGTGTAAAAATGTAAGGGTATCTCAATTCTAGAGGGACAAGGAACCTTTAACCCAACTGTTTTCCCAGTGCAAACATGTCCACACAGTACAAAAGTATGTGTAGCAGCAGGTTCAGTTCTTTTCCAAGAGTCAGTGGCACATAACTGCATACCTGATAAAGCAGTGGAAATTATTCATGTCATATGACACCAGCTAGCTTAAAAGTAAAATGGATGCCTTTAGTGTCAAATCTTTTCCACTGTGGTAAGCCAGTCAGTAGATAGGATAACCTCCCCCCCCCCCCACCACCCCCCCCCCCCACTCCAAGAGGCAGTATTCCAGGCACCTTTTGACAATGACTACATCAATGGATGGGACTAATGAAGGTGGGGTAGGGAACCCTCTCAAAAATGACTAGCAAGCACTCAGGAGTGAAAGATGATTGCCACAAGACTGCTCTTAATCACTGAGATCCACCACAATATAGCTGTGATGGATGTTCCACATGAGCCTACACTGACCAAAAGAGACCACTATAATTCTGAAAATTAACCCATTCATTTCCAAGATCTCATAATTGATTCTCCCGACTGTCTGCCATACAATTCTTGTAATGATAGTTTGGAGAAAATGGTGTTGAATCAAGTAATAACCCCCCTATATGATATTGTTTTTTTATTCTTATAATCACTTGTCTACTTGATACTGTTTTGACATTGTAATGAGAAATTCTGTCTTAGTCACTCACAGGAGTAAAGGATTAACTGCATTAAAATGTATAAATTTACCCTTCAGAATCCTTGTAGAAAATTTCATCAGAATTCTATTAAATCTAAAATTCCTTTGTAGGAAAAGTTTCTTCTTTATCTCTTCTTAGAGTCATTTTAAAGGCTAGTTATGCTAGGTTTTACTAACTGTAAACAAACTGGACAAGTTCTTTTGTCTGCAAGATTTCTCTCAGGTGAATTCAATGAATGAAGACCATGCACATGGCCACACTTGAGGTACATGTAGGGCTGTTCATTGGTCATCCTGCTCAAGAGATGAAAATGAATTATTTGAGGCCTCTTCAGCTTATCATTATTTGACCAACTTGATACCGTAGGTAGGTGGAGTGTGTATACTTTGTATTCCAGTGAAATTATTATTAATTTATCAGTTTTTAATGGTAAGAGCTTTCAACCAGCAAAATGCTTTTTAAAGTAATTCAGACACCTTTGAATTTGAGTAGTGATTTCTATTAAAACCTCATTTTCAAAGGCCTCCAATATTTATTTTTACAGAATTTAACTGATGTTTTGCAACAGTCATAAGTGACTGCAAATGGCGGGATTGACTGAAAAACATCTGTTGCGTTAATTATAAACTTGACTTTCTGTCACATAAAGAGTGCGCTCACAGTCTGATAATGATGATGATGATAATAATGATGATGATGAGGACAGTGAAGACGACATTGATGATAATGAAAGTAATGATGATGAAAATGAATTAAACTCTAAAATTGATTTCAGTAAAGAGTTGCTTCTCTGTCCCAGATTCAGGTTCCACCGATATTTCTTGCTTGTTCACTCTGAAGACCAAATGCACAAATTAAGGTGACATGATATTACCCAGACCTTGTTTCATCTTCTCAGCTGTTCACAAGTGCTCTCCACTATTTGTATCGCCTTCACACTTGTGCAAGGAAATGAGTATGTAGCTATCAAGATACCATAGGGAGAAATTGCACACTATGGTTCCAGATCTGTTATGATGTGACATTGCATATACACTGAAGTAACAGAACAGAAAAACATTTATCAATAACATGAGTACTCGGGTAAATCAGTGGAAAACAAATCACACCAAAAAAAAAAAACATTTGGGGGGTATTGTTATATTGTATTAATTTTATGAACATGATTTCAAGTTGACTATCTGAAAATTTGCAAACAATAATGGTATAATGGCCTGCAAATGGTAGAGTTAGTGTAAAATTGTAATTTTATTGAAATCCCAAACACAGTCTGGGAAGCTTAGAGCTCACCAAGCTGGTTATAAAAGTATGCCACAAATATCTTCCGCTATGTCTATGCCTGTGTAAAACCCCAAATATGGTGAGTCTGTGGGTTATGAAGATGTGAACTATTGTGGATTGCAGTTAAGCAATAGAAGGGCCAGGTCAAGCATATTAATAAGAAGTTCACATTATTTGATAAACAGAGATCTGAATTTTTAAATACTTTTTTTATGAACTCCCATGAGTGTAGAAGATAGATTTGATCCTCAGAATAGAAATACAATATCTCACTGACAAGTGATGAGAACAATAAAGAAAAAAATTAATTAGTGGGTTATTAGTTGATCCAATATCAAATTCTCCAAACTAACATCATAAGAATTGTATGGCAGACAGTAAGGAGAATTGCTTGTGCAATCTTGGGAGTTAAAAGACCTTTGTTGACATCTTTTCTTATGAAGTTTTTGTTATGAATACCAAGATTTTAATAGAGTAACTATTGTGGACACAGGGAATGGGTAAAAAAAAAAAAAAAACCGTGGCCAATACAAAGTGTATGTTGACAAATTTTCTTCCCTCTCAACTCAGCAGAGAAAATTTACATTACCTACAAAAATTCTTTCTGTAGATAATTTATTTAATCTCTTGATCACCATTTGCAGTTTGCAGAATAAATCCCTTTTGGCAAGCAGCAGAGTTTGTGGGAAAATGAAAGAAGGATTGAGGATCCTAGAAAACCCTTTATTTCTGTTCAAAGAATTTAAGACATTGCTCTACAGTCAATGTAATTATGTTTTGAGGATTCTGTAAAAATATAAATACAGCTGTACCCCTCCCTGCTGGTGTTTATGACTCCCATCATCCCTTTGGAACTGTAATCTAAAATTCCAGTTTGGCTGATTACAATTATTTACAAAACATTCCCTATGAAAGTGGACCACCTGGACATAAATTGCCTTATAATCCCTCACTTATCTCTAGCCCTTAAGTGGGAAGCTTTGCAGATTAATGATAAACAAAAAAGTTTCTCCTACTTCCCGCCCTAGAATCTCTCATCTTACACTCTTCTCATGTCTATTCCACACCCCTCCCACACCCCTCCAACACCCCTCCCATTTCTCTCCCAACCATTTTAGCTCCCTATTTCCCTGAGATCCCATACATTTCACTATTCCACTAAATCTTATAATTTGAATCTGAGAAATTTCCTGTAAGCAACCTAATTTTCTTCAAATTAGACAAACAGAACCTACCTTGTTCTTCAGCTGTTATGGTAAAGATAACAAGAAACTGGGTATAGTACTTCTGCAAAAATCAAGAAGACCCACATCAAAACAATATCAAGCTGACAAGTGATGGGAATAAAGAAAAATATTACTTAATTAAGGGAATTATTAGTTGATCCAATACCAAATTCTCAGAACTAAGATCATAAGAATTGTTCGACAGACAGCAAGGGGAATTCCTCATGAGATCTTGGGATTGAAAGGGTTAGGTTCACCATCAAATGTTGATATTTATTATCAAGAGGCAACTTAAAACAAATGTCGACAAACCTTTCACTTCCAAAGATAAACAGAATTAAAATCCTATTGCAATAACACTTTACACCTCGATACCGGTATGCAAATTCTCTCTACTGTTCTCTTCACATTTCTTAAAGTGCTGACAAGGAGAATTTGTTTACCAATCAAGAGGTTCTTTCTTGGTGATCATTATCTTTATTCTCCTAACATTAATGTTTGATTCAGGGCTAATATTGTGAGGAGAAATTAGATGCTAATTTCTATTAGAAGTCAAAGGGTTAAAGACTCATACAGAGAAGCAGTGAGAACTATGAAAATTATCAACTAGTTTGTAGGGGATATTGCTTTGATACAATACAAATTTCTCAGGATTGACTAAGAAAAAAACAAATTGTCATCCACAAGGAGAATAATAGCTCTATGGTAATAGGAGAATAAAGCATTTTAAGTATACAGGCCAAATATAGCAACTTTTACCTGATTCAGATCTTTGAGGTTCCCATATAAGTAGATTAAATCTCCCTGTTTGGTCAAGAAAATCACACCATCAAGAATGGTGCCAACAAACAGATGTTCTGTGGATGTATATCAGCTATAAATGGGAAATGAAACAATGTTCAGTATTCACGGATGGTGCTCTGGTTTAAATCTGATCTTTAGAGAGGGACTTCTATGGATCAACACAACTGTGCCACCAAGACTTGGAGTTAAACTATGTTCAGGAGCATTTTTCAACACCAATCCAGACTAGACACCATTAACTTGTGCTACAAAACAGTATTTCATGTATCACTATTGGATGAGAACCTGTGAAAAACCCGTGAACAACGTGTGAAATATCATCTGACACAGAAACACCCTGTGAAAAAAACCTGTGAAATTTGCAAGGGCTAAATTTTGGTGAAAAATCACAACATTTAGAACCTGTGAAAAAAACCTGTGAATTTTAAGAACTGTGAAAAAACATGTGAGCAAAATATGAAGAAATTCCGCTTTTAAAACCTGTGAAATAACCTCTGAAGAAATTTCACTGAAAACATGCTTAAAAAACCTGTGAAAAAACATGTGAGTTGCCAAATTGTAGATTTGGCTATCCAGAACAATTTAAGAAATTGCAGGATTTGGTTAAATCTTGCAATTCTTTGATTAACCAGGCCAATCGTCTCATTTGTGCGGACATTGCCAAGTGATACACATTGAAATCCGCAGGCTCAATTGGTGGGCCCAATCTTGAAATTATTTGTTTTTCTTTGATACGTTGTTTTTTGACAAATTGAAATTGGTTTTCATGTGTCTGTCTTGTGAATTTCATCATATATAACATTGTCAAAGAAGCTGGGGATCCACTTGCCTTGTGGATTTGCAGACTATTTTGACAATTGTCAATAACAGGACACATTGAAAACTGACAATTTTGTTTTTTATGACAACAAATTGAACAACAACAAACATATGAAACATATGAGTGAACTGCGGTACCAGTGAAACATATGAGTGAACTGAGGTAACTGCGGTGAACCGCAGTTCACTCATATGTTTCATATGTTTGTTGTTGTTCGATTTATCATCTACGGGTTTATATCGAATTAATTTGATGGCCTGCTCCCAGTTGGCTTGTTAGCTCAATTGGTAGAGCGCTGCACTAGTATCGCAGAGGTCAGTGGTTCGAATCCCGTACAGGCCTGAAACTTTTTTCAGGTCTGATTTCCACTATTGCTCAAATAGTGCTTTACTGCGAAGGATCGTTCTTATATACATGACAACAAATTGTCAAATTGTCTGCTCTTGCTCATTTATATGTCACATAAATTATAAGTTTACTTGTCAGCTGTCTGCTTACAGACAATCAAAATTAGGCAATGCATGAGCGTGCAATAATTTCTGTGGTTATCATTAAATCTTACTTTGCTCATAAAGGGATTTAATGGGGTGTATACGGTAAAATTAAATGAAAATCCAAAGAACTTTTACATCCTGTAAACCACAAGTTTTTCCATGATTTTTTCCCTATGATTATATAAAAATATCAAAATAAGACAAAAAATACATATGATGCACGATCCTCGCAGTAGATAGCGCTATTTAAGCAACAGCGAAAATCAGACCTTAAAAAAATCAGGCCTGTATGGGATTCGAACCACTGACCTCTGCGATACTAGTGCAGCGCTCAACCAATTGAGCTAACAAGCCAACTGGGTGCAGGCCATTAAGTTGATTCGTAATAAACCCGTGAAAGTGATAAATGAGATACAATGAAATATATGAAGTTCATATATTTTGTACTGCGGTATTAGATACATAAGATGCACGATCCTCGCAGTAGATGCAATAGTGAAAATCAGACCTGAAAAAAATCAGGCCTCTACGGGATTCGAACCACTGACCTCTGCGATACTAGTGCAGCGCTCAACCAATTGAGCTGACATTAGCCAACTGGGAGCAGGCCGTTAAGTTGATTCGTAATAAACCCGTGAAAGTGATAAATGAGATACAATGAAATATATGAAGTTCATATATTTTGTACTGCGGTATTAGATACATATGATGCACGATCCTCGCAGTGGATAGCCCTATTTAAGCAATAGCGAAAATCAGACCTGAAAAAAATCAGGCCTGGACGGGATTCGAACCACTGACCTCTGCGATACTAGTGCAGCGCTCTACCAATTGAGCTAACAAGCCAACTGGGAGCAGGCCGTTAAGTTGATTCGTAATAAAAATCAGGCCATACAGGCCTGATTTTTTTCAGGTCTGATTTTCGCTATTGCTTAAATAGCACTATCTACTGCGAGGATCGTGCATCATATGTATCTAATACCACAGTACAAAATGCTCGAAACGTCAGCTTTTGTAATCGTTACGGTGGCCAATTTCTCATTTCAACTTTGCTAATATATCCAAATTTTTTTGTCACCCCCACCGACGCAGCCCCAAACAGTTTTTTTAGAAACTATCAGCCTTTATTCATTAATATATATACTGGCTTTATCATTATGTCTCCAGGTAGCTTATAAAAGAACTATTTGTTATAAGTGGTGTGTTTCAATAGAGCTACAGAAGGAGTACATACAGAGGTAGCTTTTAGAGCAATTGCAAATGTAACTGATAGTATTTTCTGTAAACTAAGCCAATTTCATGTACATCCATCATGATATTTAGTAAAATGTGTCCAACTTGGCCTTTTTTTATGTCAGTACTATTAAATTTTAACATTAAATGATGCTTGATGTTTGGTCAAATTATTGGAAATTAACAAGTCATGAAGATTTACTTCAAAGGATTCAATATGATGCCAATATTGTGCATGTGGTGGCACTGCAGTGGCTTGAGTGCACTCTCTCGATGAGAGCTAGTGAAGTAGATGAAAGACAAGGAAAGTTTGACTGGTATAGAAAGAATTTAAAAGGAAGAACAAGATGTTACAATTAGGTAAGATTAATGTGATGATAGAAAGACAATTAGTTGAGTACATGTATATCTTCCAAAATATGAGTAACCAATCCTTAATCCATAATTTAAGGTCTGCTAGTCTAGCTATATATAGATGATACAGATGGAATGTATATCATCAAACTCATCATGTGTGGATCGATCAGTAAATATAAGGTAAGGGTGATTATTTTGTAACCTGTAGCAGTTAAAAAAATAATCATGTGCATACAATGTATACAAGAATCGGGGAGTCAGGTCATCTGACACAGTGAATATGGTGACTGTGGTACTAACAGCTGGAAACAAACTTATAATCAATGATATTTTTGTAGTTTATTTTAAAATATACGTCCATGTGGTACTTATCTTGCTAATGTGACAGCAGAACATTTTGTTGTTGGCATTACAAAATATTTCAAACCTCATCAACTTTAACTAATATAAGTTACTTTTTGCACTGTGCAAAAAGTATCTTTTTCAGATGTCTTTAAAACTAATTAATAAGTCTTTGGGATGGTGAAAAAGCTCCTAATTTGTCTTAAACATCTTAATCTAATTTTCTCACAAACTTTTAAAGATTCTGCACATCTCACAAGCTATCCTTGTGAAATTAAAAGGCTGGGAAATGTGTGTGCTGTTAGTATCTCCTGTGGTCTCATAAAAAGCCATAGAAAACTTTCCTAAGGGTTTGTATCAGGGCTTTTATCTGGAGTATATCTGGTAGCACTGCAGGTTACTTCATTATGTTTACCGTGATATGTCATAGTCTTGCCAGTTTTTGAAAGAAAGGTTTAAGGTGAAACGAGAAAGCGTCTTCACTGGAGCACCTACAAAATTACAGTTTTCTATTTTTTGACAGCATGCCTTCTGCTATCCCACAATGTTTAACAAAACAATTCGTGAAAACGTGTAACGCAACGAGTTACGCGTGACAGAACAGTCTGCTTGCAAAACATGCAGTTCCTTAAATGCAAATCAGAAATAGCTAAAGCACTGCTGACACAACAGTTTGGTTATGGTGCCTATTAATACTCTCCGCTCTGACGAAGGGCTAACGCTCGAAACTTCAGCTTTTAAACTCTTTATGTGGCCACTTTACATTATCAACTTGCTTGATAAAACCAAATTACCAATTAATACTCTGTTTCGTAGCATCTAAAACAAAGTTGTGGGGGGTTCAATTGAGAGAAGGTGATTTAGCTCTGAAGCGAGGTCTTGAAAGTTGTTTCATTCGCGTTGCCAGAACTGTGTATCGTTGGAAAAATATTGTAAACAGCGAACTTCACAAAACAATATGAAACAAATACCTGAGACGAACTCACTCCAGGCCTCCCCTGATTGCATCTGTTAACCTCTTCTTTCTTGGCCTTACGTACCCTTCCCTTAGTTCATCTGAAGCACTTAACGCTTAATCTAAGTCAATATTTTAGGTTTAAAAAATCGAGTATCCGGATGGGATAGCAGAATAAACATCAGTCTACTACAAGAGGAAAACTCAAGGTTATGTAGTTATCGACAGGCATTCTCATCATATTAGTTACCAGTCTCTTTCAGAATTTCATGGGTTCGCAGCTTCTCGTAGCCGAAAAGGAGCCGAAAGCAGCCGAAAGCAGGTCGGAAAAATAAGTGCTATTTGAAGATTTTATGATCATAATGGTGCATCATTTAAAAGGCTTCAAAAAGAATTTTTGTTTGTTTATTATCAAAGTCATATTTCAAAGTATCACATCACCTACTGTGGCGTCGGAAATTTATCAGGGGAATTCATTAGCGGAGTTTCCCTTTCAGGGGTGCATGTATCCGATCAATGACCATCACGCCACAAGAACAATAGATTATGGATGTTTCTTTAGTCGGTGCGTAACTTGCGTCGCTTTCCTAACACTGAGATCAAGTTTAAGATGAATTCGAGCAGTAATCGCAGATTTCGTGTATATATATTTAATTCACAGTAGTCAGCCTCTTTGTGCACCGGCAAGACTTCTGACATTTTAGCTTGAATTTCAAGATAGGTAAATAGCAGTTTTCCATCTACTTAACAAGACTAACCGCCATATCGATGAAGGTCTGCGATAAATGTTTGTTACCCAAACAGCATCTTTCTTAACATAAAAAGAAACATGATCGGTACATCTTGCTGTTTTCTGATCGATGTTCCTTCGTGGTGTGAGATAAATTTTGTGTTCGAATCCAAAGTCACAACGGAAAAAGGGAGAAGAAATATTTTAAAAATATATCATGACAATCACTCATTACGGAAAGAATAAATTTTTTAAATTTTTCACGTGGTTACTGAAATATCTTTCAAACTTTCAGAAAGAATGGGTAAAACTAAGAAAAGCACATTACGAGATTTTCCCAAAGTCTTAAACTCCCAAGAATTTGTTGTATTGGTTATGCGTCATCGCTTCCAATTTCTTGGATTACGACGTACTGTGCAACACGAGAGTTTCACTTGAGATCGGGAATTGTGTAATAACACATAATTTTTGAAATAGTTTAGAATCGAAGGGAAATTTCCCTTGCATTGCAAGCTCAAACGCATCTGACCTATGACCATCACGCCATATTTGTTTCCAAAAACAATAGTTTGACTGCTTCGATGCATAAGTTAATTTGAGTTGCGTTTCTAACACTGATGGCCGTTTAAGAATTAATTTCAAGTTCTAATCATTGGATTTGTGCATGATTCATAACGGTAATCAGCCTCATCGTGCGCTGTCAAGACTTTTGAAAATTTACTGAACTTGAATTTCAAGGTAGGTTGATAACATTTTTGCAATATACTTACCCAGCAAGACTAACTAACACATCGATGATAGAGGTTTGCTGTACAAACGGCATCTTTCATGACATGACAAGAAATATCGCTGCATCCTGTCGTTTTCCGACAACCTTTGTTAGTCGCTACCACCTGAGATATGTTACGTGCTTTTAAAAACAGTCACAACAGAAATGAGAACACCATATCGATGGAGGTCTGTGATAAATTAAAATCTTCAATCATTGCGGAAGCTTTTCGCGTAGTTATCGAAATATCTATCGAAGTCTAAGTTAAACTCGAGTGAAGGGGTCCCAAGAATGGGTGAGACTGACTCAGACCCTGAGACTGCGAAATGCACATTACGGGATTTTTCCAAAGTCTTCAGCTTCCAATAATTTGTTGTTTGTTACTGCGTCATCACTTTCGATTTCTTGAATTCCGGTCGACGTAGGGTGCAACACGAGAGTTTTAATAATAGCCTGGAATAAATCTAAAAAGAGGATGAGGGAGAATACAGGGTTATAAGCTAAGAGAAGAAAGTGTAAGGTGTATGTCTTCAATCTGATGTCAACTCAGACGACTTTCATTTCTGAATGTTGGCGGTTTAAAGTTAATTTATGTAAATTTGCGTGTTGCGAGGAGTTTTTTTATTTTCATTAATGTGCAATTGAATCATTAAGCGTGAACAAGGAGATCATTGTTTAAAAACTCTATGATTTTGTAGGAAACTTTACTTCTGTCGTTTCTTTTATCTATTTTTACTTTTTTTGTCCTTTTTTTCACTGTCACCGCACACAAAGCAGTTTAAAACAGTCAAATAGAAAGCAGTTCGATTTTCGTCTTGGGTCACTGGTCAACGATAGTGATTTTGTTTAAAAAGGCTTAGTGAAAAGTCGCGCTTCATCACGCTCCGCTCGTGCACCACCTCATCCGCACCAAAATTGAATGATGACCTTCTCCTGTTGTAGCTGGGTTACTGTGTCATAAGTAGGATACATCACTCTCTTGATATTAAAGTGACACCCATAAAGTAAATTTTGAAAGGATGAACCCAACGTTTTTATATTCACCAACTATTACATCAATCAATTAGAAGCTTCAATAATCCCCCATCCGTCTGTGCCCGGGGGAGGGAAATTCGAAGCTTCCATGGATGGAGACTATGAATCGGTAGTGTCAATTTTTTCTTCTTTTTTTTTTCTTTTCTTTTGTTTTTTCTTTTTTTCTAAATGGTGGTCAATGAGTAGTAAGTCGTGGTTACTGATCTGACTTTTACAAAAAGTGTGACCATCAGAACCAGCACTTGAGTGAGGCATTTCTGGGGGGGGATCCAGGGGTGGTTTGGGTGGTTCGGTCGAACCCCCTAATTTTCCCTCAGGAAGCTGGAAATCATGTTTCCAAAGACCTAATTTTGAAAATCTCAGACCCCTCAGGAGGGGGACAATTCTCCGAACCCCCCTCCGAACCCCCCTTGACTAAATCCTGGATCCGCTCCGGCATTTAAACACAGTTTTGGCCCAGGGGGGGCTGGAATTTGAACGAACCAACTCTTAAAAGTTCAAATGTCAGGAGGTTTCCTGATGGGAGGGGGATGTTCAAACTTCCAATTGATCGACACTTCTTTGTGGTTATCAGCATGTACTTGCATATTCATGAGTCTGCTAGGTTCTGTACCGAACTTGTGGGGTACACTCTACTCTCAAACGTCAAATCCTAGTTTTTATCGTTTTCATGTCGCAACGTCCTACCCTCTCTCAATTTTTAATAAGTGCGAATGAGTAAGTGTCATGTCACGCAACTTCCGTTTAGTTTGATCGCTCATGGTTCGTGCTTTTCAGTTGTTAGCGTTTTTGTAATGAGGTGTGTTAAGTGTATTTGACATGTTACAATGAATAAATCACCCCTCAAAATATCTCTGTTCAGGTTGTTAAAGAAATTGTATCCAACTGCTGCGATCTCAAAAGTCAGAGCCAAACATGTCACTGCAGCCCTTTAGTGACAAGCAGCTGAATTATTTCAAGTTTGCCTCCATCGTGTTGAATGAGTTCGCGAACGCTTTGCGTCAAACGTTCAAGTCCATGTGGGACAACACTTTTGGGCATCGGCCCGGATATCAATTGTGGGATGACTCCACAGCAGTAAGGAACTTGTTTCTCGCCGAAGAGGGTGGCAAGTCCAAAGTTCCTACACACCTCTCCTATGAAGAATGGGACTGTACAGCCCTTTTTCAGACCACCATATATGCGAAGTCCTTCGCTATGCTGGACAGCACAGGCCTTAAGAGGACCCTTGGTGAGTTGTACTTGAGGCACCTTAAAATACCTCATGGAAAGTTTCATGTATCTGTGGTGAGTCCAAGTGCAAACCAAGCCGAGACGTTTACACTCGCGATTGATCAGCTTCGACTGTTAAGAAATTCACTTTGTCACGCAGAAAAGTCGGAGATTGATAAACCAACATTTGACCGATACATGCAGCTGGCTAAAGAAGCATTCAAAGCTCTTGGTATCAAAACTGACCCAATTGATGTCATCGGTAGTTTGACAGAGTCCGACTTTCCCACAACAGCAGTTCGCAATCTGGAGCACGGTATCAATGAAGAGCTTCGAGAGCGAATCAAATTTCTCGAAAGCGAGGGTTCAAGTATTGACGAATTAAAGGCGTTGACAAATGTAATAAAGGAAAAAGTTGAAGGTGGAGTAAGTAAGGAAGACCTTGCTTTATTGGAGAAGAAGATGGATGAATTGAAAGAACAAAATAATACAACCCAGAAAGGTACAATCTTAATACACTTCTGTAGCTACGTTACATTTTTTTAAAGGGTTTGTTGAAGAATCGACTTGATTTCTATCTTCACAGCTAAAATAGGGCAGAATGCGTAGTCATCATTTATTATTCATAACTAATAAAGCAGAAAATTTTAACGCGACCTCGCTTTGAAGGGCCCTAAATTCGAGAAGAATGGACCAAAATTGACCCACTAGGCTTCGTGAAATTCACTTTACTGAGTTTTAAAAGTGCATGCTAACTTCTAAATTAGTACACAGAATTTTGAAGATCAAAGATATGTCTACGATTTTTATCTCAAATGAAGGAAATTACATGAAGTAAAAGAATTATTCTTTTGCGCTTGAAAGTTGCGGAAACCAACCTTTTGTTGACCCGAGAGTATTGCATACATTTTAATTGTTTGAAACAGATTGCTGAGAGATAAAAATGGTATGCGAGGCTCACTTTTTTGCGTCAGAGGCAGACGGCTCAGTTCCTGAGCAACTTTCAAAAAGCCCCACGACATTTGATGAATCATGTTGACAATTTAAGGTTTAATTGCGTTTTTCCCACATTATCATTTGATTTAAACTTTTTTAATATCATAACAGATTACTTACCATGATTGTCACTGTTCTTTGCCATTTGAAAGATTCAAAGGCATTGCTTCCGCCATCATGTCTTCCTCCGATGGTTCCACACTTCACTGGCCGCCAAAGAGAATGTGAAGACATCGTCGGTCACGTGGCTTCCACATCCACCCGAATCGTGTCGATATGGGGCTCGCCTGGTTTCGGAAAAACTTCTGTGGCAACTGCTGTGGGACATAAACTCCAGGATAAAGAATTGTCCGTCTACTTCATCTCCTTACGAGGGCTAAACTCAACCTCTGATTTGATATCAAAGCTGTTTAACTTTTTCAGGAGAGCTTCTACAGAAGATGAAATACCCCAGCGGCTACCAATGGACGAAGAGCTTTTTCAAGTTCTGGCCAAGATTCCAGACAAGTTTGCGGTGATTCTTGACAATGCTGACGAATTACTCGAAAGCGGAGCGCCAAACGTGAAAGAAGATTTCATACAATTTCTTAGAGACATTCTCAGTCGATCCAAGAAGGCAACTTTTGTTATTACCACAAGGGAGTCGCTTGAATTTATGAATGTGCACTTTAAAGACCACCAAGCAGTGAGAATAGGGCCATTATATGAGTCCTTCTCTCAAGTGTTGGTGACTGAGTTACTTCCAAATGCTATTTCCGCATCTGATTGTGGAAAAATTGCAAAAATCTGCGAGCATGTGCCTCTGGCCATTAAGCTGTTGTGCTCCACCATTTCTGAAGATAGCACTCAAGCAAGTCACTTTCTTGAGGAGTGGAAGGAATCTGTAGAAAGAAACATTGTCGATCTGTTAGACAATCCAGACTATCCTAGTAATCTGAGATTAAAATTTCTATTTGAATCATCCTTTCTAAGACTTTCAGTACAAGACAAAGAGGCTGTGGTTTCTTTGAGCATTCTATCTGAAGATTTTAACATCTCGGTTGCCGCAGCCGTTATGGGAGTTAAAACAAAGCTCGAGGCAAAAAAAATCTTACAAAGGCTTCAAAGGAAATCACTTCTTGACTCTGGTTCCAAACCTGATTCATTTTCGATGCATAAACTGCTTCAGTCCTTTGTTAGAGAAAGAGGAGAAGACGAAATGAAAGAAACAGTGCTGAATTCAAAAGTGCGCTTTTCTGCATTTTACGTTTCTCTTTTTGAGAAGTTGAACGCACAGTTTTTGACAGGACATTCAAAGGCAGCATTTGTTGAATTCTATGAAGAGAAGCAAAATATTATTCAGAGTCTAACCGAAAGTTGTTCGGATCCTAAGACATGTGACGCTGTTTTTGGTGTTTTAATAGAAGCAGAGATATTTCTAGATTCCCTGTTCTGGTGCGAGGGAAACGTCGTCGACGAGCTTTATGAATCAGCAATCAATCAAGCGAAAAAGCTTAGAAAAAGCGTTTTTTACAACCAGCTTCTGGTTTCCCTGGCGTTTGGTGAGGTGTGTTGGGGCACAAAAGGAAAAACGATGAAGCTGCTTTCCGACGCCGAGGAGCAAATGTCATGTTCATCCTTCTCAGTGGGACATAGAGGAAAACTCTTGTGTTATAGAGGAATCTGTCAAGTGGCTTCTGGGAAAACAGAGGATGGAGTTCGAAACTTAGAAAATGCTCTTTCGTTAATGTCTAGCAACGCGGACCAGAGAGTTCTTAGAGTAACGGCAATACAAGTTCTTACGATTTATCACCGCTTTAAAAACCACTTTTCAATTGCTCCACAGTTTTATAACAAGGCGTTGGAAGAATGTAGAGCAGTGGGAGACAGAAGTCTTCTTATCATTCCACCAATGGAAAAAAAAGAATTCAACTTTGTCGATGGAGAAATTCAAGAACGAAAGCCAGTTAGTCTTATTACTCAACCACTCAGACTAGAAATTATCTGTATTGTAAGTAATGCAACCAAGCATTTATTCGATGACTGTACCAAGCGATTAATAAGGAATACTGTTATTCAAATGGCAGAAGAAATACATAAACCGCTCTGTCTAACGTCATTTGGGAAGGCACACGCAAGCACGGCTCACAGTTACGATACCCTCGGATCAACACAACACAATTTGGGCGACCTTGCTTCAGCACTTAAGTCGAGACAACATGCTCTTAGTATCAGAGTTGAACTGTTTGGAGAAGAACACGCAGACACAGCCAGGAGTTACGAGTTACTCGGAGTCACACAGCACGAGCAGGGCGACTTTCCTTCAGCGCTTCAGTCCAAACAGCATGCACTCGACATCCGTATTAAACTGTTTGGAGAAGAACACGCAAACACAGCCAGGAGTTACGAGTTACTCGGAGTAACGCAGTACGAGATGGGTGACTTTCATTCTGCACACCATTCTGAAAAACATGCACTCGACGTCCGTCGTAAACTGTTTGGAGAAGAACACGCAGACACAGCCAGGAGTTACGAGTCACTCGGAGTAACACAGCACACGCAGGGCGAGTTTGCTTCAGCCCTTCAGTCCAAACAGCATGCACTCTACATCCGTATCAAATTGTTTGGAGAAGAACACGCAGACACAGCCAGGAGTTACGAGTCACTCGGAGTCACACAGCATGACCAGGGCGACTTTCCTTCAGCGCTTCAGTCCAAACAGCATGCACTCCACATCCGTATTAAACTGTTTGGAGAAGAACACGCAAACACAGCCAGGAGTTAGGAGTTACTCGGAGTAACGCAGTACAAGATGGGTGACTTTCATTCTGCACACCATTCTGAAGAACATGCACTCGACGTCCGTCGTAAACTGTTTGGAGAAGAACACGCAGACACAGCCAGGAGTTACGAGTTACTCGGAGTAATACAGCACGAGCAGCGCGAGTTTGCTTCAGCGCTTCAGTCCACACAGCTTGCACTCGACATCCGTATTAAACTGTTTGGAGAAGAACACGCAGACACAGCCAGGAGTTACCAGTCACTCGGAGTCACACAGCACGAGCAGGGCGACTTTCCTTCAGCGCTTCAGTCCCAACAGCATGCACTCTACATCCGTATTAAATTGTTTGGAGAAGAACACGCAGACACAGCCAGGAGTTACGAGTCACTCGGAGTCACACAGCATGACCAGGGGGACTTTCCTTTAGCGCTTCTGTCCAAACAGCATGCACTCGACATCCGTATTAAACTGTTTGGAGAAGAACACGCAGACACAGCCAGGAGTTACGAGTCACTCGGAGTAACACAGCACAAGCAAGGCGAGTTTGCTTCAGCCCTTCAGTCCAAACAGCATGCACTCGACATCCGTATTAAACTGTATGGAGAAGAACACGCAGACACAGCCAGGAGTTACGAGTTGCTCGGAGTAACGCAGTACGAGATGGGTGACTTTCATTCTGCACACCATTCTGAAGAACATGCACTCGACGTCCGTCGTAAACTGTTTGGAGAAGAACACGCAGACACAGCCAGGAGTTACGAGTCACTCGGAGTAATACAGCACGAGCAGGGTGAGTTTGCTTCAGCGCTTCAGTCCAAACAGCATGCACTCGACATCCGTATTAAAGTGTTTGGAGAAGAACACGCAGACACAGCCAGGAGTTACGAGTTACTCGGAGAAACACAGCACAAGATGGGTGACTTTCATTCTGCACACCATTCTGAAGAACATGCACTCGACGTCCGTCGTAAACTGTTTGGAGAACAACACGCAGACACAGCCAGGAGTTACGAGTCACTTGGAGTCACACAGCACGAGCGGGGGGAGTTTGCTTCAGCGCTTCAGTCCAAACAGCATGCACTCGACATCCGTATTAAACTTTTTGGTGAAGAACACGCAGACACAGCCAGGAGTTACGAGTCACTCGGAGTCACACAGCACGAGCAGGGCGAGTTTCTTTCAGCGCTTCAGTCCAAACACCAAGCACTCAACATCCGTATTAAACTGTTTGGAGAAGAACACGCAGACACAGCCAGGAGTTACGAGTCACTCGGAGTCACACAGCATGACCAGGGCGACTTTCCTTCAGCGGTTCAGTCCCAACAGCATGCACTCGACATCCGTATTAAACTGTTTGGAGAAGAACACGTACACACAGCCAGGAGCTACGAGTTACTCGGAAGAACACAGTACAAGATGGGTGACTTTCATTCTGCACACCATTCTGAAGAACATGCACTCGACGTCCGTCGTAAACTGTTTGGAGAAGAACACGCAGACACAGCCAGGAGTTACGAGTTACTCGGAGTAATACAGCACGAGCAGGGCGAGTTTCTTTCAGCGCTTCAGTCCAAACACCAAGCACTCAACATCCGTATTAAACTGTTTGGAGAAGAACACGCAGACACAGCCAGGAGTTACGAGTCACTCGGAGTCACACAGCATGACCAGGGCGACTTTCCTTCAGCGGTTCAGTCCCAACAGCATGCACTCGACATCCGTATTAAACTGTTTGGAGAAGAACACGTACACACAGCCAGGAGCTACGAGTTACTCGGAAGAACACAGTACAAGATGGGTGACTTTCATTCTGCACACCATTCTGAAGAACATGCACTCGACGTCCGTCGTAAACTGTTTGGAGAAGAACACGCAGACACAGCCAGGAGTTACGAGTTACTCGGAGTAATACAGCACGAGCAGGGCGAGTTTCTTTCAGCGCTTCAGTCCAAACACCAAGCACTGAACATCCGTATTAAACTGTTTGGAGAAGAACACGCAGACACAGCCAGGAGTTACGAGTTACTTGGAGTAACACAGTACAAGATTGGTGACTTCCATTCTGCACACCATTCTGCAGAACATGCACTCGACATCCGTATTAAACTGTTTGGAGAAGAACACGCAGACACAGCCAGGAGTTACGAGTCACTCGGAGTCACACAGCACGACCAAGGCGACCTTCCTTCAGCGGTTCAGTCCCAACAGCATGCACTCGACATCCGTATTAAAATGTTTGGACAAGAACACGAAGACACAGCCAGGAGCTACGAGTTACTCGGAAGAACACAGTACAAGATGGGTGACTTTCATTCTGCACACCATTCTGCAGAACATGCACTCGACATCCGTATTAAACTGTTTGGAGAAGAACACGCAGACACAGCCAGGAGTTACGAGTCACTTGGAGTCACACAGCACGACCAGGGCGAATTTCTTTCAGCGATTCAGTCCAAACAGCATGCACTCAACATCCGTATTAAACTGTTTGGAGAAGAACACGCAGAGACAGCCAGGAGTTACGAGTTACTCGGAGTCACACAGCACGCCCAGGGTGACTTTCCTTCAGCGCTTCAGTCCCAACAGCATGCACTCGACATCCGTATTAAACTGTTTGGAGAAGAACACGAACACACAGGCAGGAGTTACGAGTTACTTGGAGTAACACAGTACAAGATGGGTGACTTTCATTCTGCACACCATTCTGAAGAACATGCACTCGACGTCCGTCGTAAACTGTTTGGAGAAGAACACGCAGACACAGCCAGGAGTTACGAGTCACTTGGAGTCACACAGCACGACCAGGGCGAATTTCTTTCAGCGATTCAGTCCAAACAGCATGCACTCAACATCCGTATTAAACTGTTTGGAGAAGAACACGCAGAGACAGCCAGGAGTTACGAGTTACTCGGAGTCACACAGCACGCCCAGGGTGACTTTCCTTCAGCGCTTCAGTCCAAACAGCATGCACTCGACATCCGTATTAAACTGTTTGGAGAAGAACACGAACACACAGGCAGGAGTTACGAGTTACTTGGAGTAACACAGTACAAGATGGGTGACTTTCATTCTGCACACCATTCTGAAGAACATGCACTCGACGTCCGTCGTAAACTGTTTGGAGAAGAACACGCAGACACAGCCAGGAGTTACGAGTCACTCGGAGTAATACAGCACGAGCAGGGTGAGTTTGCTTCAGCACTTCAGTCCAAACAGCATGCACTCGACATCCGTATTAAACTGTTTGGAGAAGAACACGCAGACACAGCCAGGAGTTACGAGTTACTCGGAGTAACACAGCACAAGCGGGGGGAGTTTGCTTCAGCGCTTCAGTCCAAACAGCATGCACTCGACATCCGTATTAAACTGTTTGGAGAAGAACACGCAGACACAGCCAGGAGTTACGAGTCACTTGGAGTCACACAGCACGACCAGGGCGAGTTTCTTTCAGCGCTTCAGTCCAAACAGCATGCACTCGACATCCGTATTAAACTGTTTGGAGAAGAACACGCAGACACAGCCAGGAGTTATGAGTCAGTCGGAGTAACACAGCACGACCTAGGTGACTTTGCTTCAGCGCTTCAGTCCAAACAGCATGCACTCGACATTCGTATTAAACTCTTTGGAAAGGAACACGCAGACACAGCTAGGAGTTACCAATCACTCGGAGTAACACAGCACAGTTTGGGCGACTTTGCTTCAGCGCTTAAGTCACAACAGCATGCACTTTACATTTGTATTAAACTGTTTTTTAAACTGCTTGGGAACTTTTCTTCAGCGGTTCAGTCAACAAAGCATGCACTTGACGTTCGTGCCACTCAGAGTAACACATTATCAGTTGGAAGACTTTGCTTCACCCTCGCACTCAACGTTAGACGCATTTTTCTTATTTTTCTTTGTTTTTGTTTCATTGTTATGATCATATATATAATTATCCAAAGTCAAATACATATAAACTACTAAAAGAAGGGTTAACGTTACTTAAAACACTAAAATTGCTTAACAATTAACAAAAAATAATACTTATATTACGAAACTATGACTACTTACAAATTTATATTTTTTCTCATCCGTCACAATAGTATTCTACCTCGTTATCGTGCTGTAAGATCACATGAGATAGCAAGCGCTTGCGCCAACTCAGTGCAAGCTTACGCCTTCGACAGTGCAACTGCGCTTTTAGAGCTGAGGGAAAAGACGCCGCATCTTCTGCTGTAAATGGCTGACAATCCATCTTTAACCCCTCCTAAAGAGGTCAGGGGTAAGGAAAAATCCTCTAAGGAGGACCTTAGCACTGATGAAGGGCGTGAATTAGCTGGAAAACTAGCCTCACAAAAAGGAGGGAAAAGGCCTTCAACTGCTCAAGCACCCATGAACTTGGCAAACGAAGGAAGTTCTGGTGTTACCCTAAGCGCGGCAGCTCTTGGTTCCGTTATTGCCGAAGCCCTTAAGGGTTCATTTGAAGTAGTAGTAGTAGTAGTAGTAGTAGTAGTAGTAGTAGTAGTAGCAATTTATTTATCCCCATTTCACAATTGAGTATAACTCGTTTTAACGTGAACGTGCTAGGTTAAAATAATATATATAACAAGCTAGACAATGATGATAATAATAGTAATAAAAAGGAACTATAAAATCATATGGGAAAGATGATGCATATATAGGAAATAAATAGGAATCCATAAGACTGAGAGGGAACAAGCTAGGGATAAAATAAACTATGTACAAAAGTTGCATTCACACTCCACACTGGTGGTCAAGTTGACCTCGTCCAGCATTTATTTAAAAATATTAAGAGAAGGAGCTCTTCTTGCATAGTCAGGTAGATTATTCCATAATCTTGTAGTGACGTATTGATATGACCTATGCATGAATCTGCTAGAATAAGTAGGCCGATCAAGCTTACAGAAGCCTCTGAGGTCATATTTATTATTACGAAATAAAAACATCTCCCTAATATTATTCGGCCCCATCTTATATAAGCATTTATAAAAAAGGCAGAGAGCATGAGAATATCTGCGATGCTCCAGGGTCTTCAGTCCCACATGGTCAAGTAAGGTACTATATGAGTTTGATTTAGCCATCTTTAAAAGAGTTCTAATGGCGTACTGATTAGTGAGCTCCAGTTTGTTAGATAGGCCAGATGATAACCCAACTAAGACTGGAGCACAGTACTCTAAGTGTGGCAATATAAATGCCTTGTAAATATTGACCATCACTTCTGAAGGTATGAATTTACGAACTCTCCTTAGAGCACTAACTTTGGCATTAACCTTATTACACACGGATTTAATGTGGGCTTTAAAAGATAAGGAGCTGTCAATAGTTAGACCTAATAACTTCATATCGTGTACCACATTCAAGGGAGGCCTAGTACGGTCAGCAAACAATTCATAACATGGCAGATTATCATCCAAAGGCAATACTTTAGTTTTAGATTTGATTATATTTAAGTAATTAGCTTGAACCATGACTGCAGCACATTGAACTTTCTCTGAGATCTTAACTCTAATGCATATTGAGTAGAGTGTGACAGATACAGTGTCGTATCATCAGCTTAAAGCCTTAGTTTAGCATCTTTGACAAAATAAGTGAGATCATTAATGAATAGGTTGAATAGTAGAGGTCCCAATATTGATCCTTGAGGAACACCATGTTGGATTATTTTCCAATCTGAGTAGTTATTACCAATCTTAACTCGTTGCAACCTTTCATGCAGATAAGAACGAATAAGGTTCACTGCGCTTTCGGTAAAGCCATAAGCTTTCATCTTGGAAATAAGTAGGCTGTGAGAGATTGAGTCAAAGGCCTTTGATAAGTCCACTGCAATGGCAATATAGTTTTGTAACCGTTTCTGTATGACAAATACAATTACTGAACCTAATCGCACAACTAACTGCTCTATGTCACTGATTGATCTCATCCTTACTAGTAACCCGGAACGTTTTGCTTTAAGTGGAACAATGAAAGTAGGCCTCAATGACCATGACTTGATCTACACTATTCGTAAGCAGAAAATTGCTCGACCTCCACCAAAAGTCATTAATACCGGAGTATGAAGGGATTCGATAAAGATTGTTATGTAGCGGATCTTGGCAAGATCCCCGGGGATTCAGCCTACATATATGATGAAACTGATGATATTTATGAGCACTGGCATCGTCTGTTTATTACCGTTGTTGATCAGCACTTGCCTTCCAAAAAGAAATACATCAGAGGCGATCAACTGCCCTGGATTACTCCCGAAATCTCTTCTACAATCTCCAGGCGTAATATACTTTTCAGGAAATTTAAGAGAAATGCAACTGATGACAACTGGAATCAATATAAGAAGCAGAGAAACCTTGTTACTACCTTAAAACGTAATTCTATGAGGTCTTATTTTATCCAGGCTTCTGCTGAATGTACCCACCCTGGTGAATTTTGGAAAAAATTCAAGCCTTTGTTACCTTCCAAAAGTACTCAACAACAACAAATATAACTCTTGGAGGAAGGTCGCTTGATTACAGACAACGTGGAAATAGCTAATATCTTCAACAAACATTTTATAGAGGGTGCTGCTGCTCATATTCCTATCTTATCCGAACATGCTCCTGTTAATCACCTTAGTGTCAATGAAATTAGTCACAGATGTAATCAACTGCAATTTTCCTTCCACCAAGTTGAAGCGGGCTACGTAAAGAAACTGATAGATTCTCTGAATCCTAAAAAGGCCACTGGTCCGGATAAAATAACCAAGGGTTATTACTGTTTCCTCTGAGGCATTGAAAGTACTACTTACCAACCTTATAAGTCACTGCATAACCATCCACGCTTGGCAAAGTTTGTGGAAACGCAGCAATGCGAGTTCCCTTTACAAGAAGGATAGTCCTACCGATAAGGCGAACTATCGTCTAGTGTCTGTGTTAACATGCTTCTCTAAAATCTTTGAAAGAGTTTTGCATGACCAAATGTATGAAATGGCAAAGTTGATACTAAGTGATAGTCTATCAGGCTTTTTGAAGGGTCACTCATGTGCGACTGTTCTCATTAAAATGACTGATGATTTCAGAGCTTCTCTGGATAACAAAGTTTCAGCTGTAGAATATAATGATAGAAGAAAATCACTTGGCTGGTTTATAGTTAAAGACCTGTAACAGACTAGGACAATGAATCTTGAGTTGTTATGGCCATTTACATCGATACAAATAGACTCCATATCTGATGGTTCCAGTTTTGATCTCCTGTATGCAGACACACTGTTCTTGATGTATACCAGCAGGCCACCACCTCCCTTTTTCCGATCCCGCCTCAGCATCCTATATTGTGGGTGTTGCAGGAGAGAGTTATTATATGTAGAGTCTAGCTTGGTTTCCGAGATGGCAAGGATGTGAAATAGGCCTTCATTTAGTAATAATTTAACTTCACTAATCTTGTTCCAGATGCTATTAATGTTTACGTGGGCGATAGACATGTTGTACTTATAATGAGACAGAATGTTCGTCTTGTAATTGGCTATTTCATCCACTTGAGGTTCGTCCATAGAGTCCAGGAAGGAATCAATAGAGGTATTAATCGTAGAGTTCAATGTTGTATTTGAGAATGGAAGAACTGATGATAAGCAGAGTGGAAAGATCCAGCTAAAGTCATCCATCTGTTGGAATTCTCTGTACTGCTTTGGAGTAACATCACCACACTTCATGTGGCACCATGAGTCACAGTAGTCACAGCTCAACGGTCGATGGTTTCGAGCAACAGTTTTGAAGCAAACAGCGCACTTTTCGGGTCCTGGATTAACACTGATATCACCACTAACAATCAGACGAATTAGGTGAAAACTGCAGTTCGAATTTGAGTGGTAGTTGACTCTTGAAGCAAAGTATCCTTTACCACGAGGGAAGGATCCAAGATGGCGGACATGCTTCCAAAGGCAGGCATACTTATTCAGTGATGGAATTCCTCCTGTGTCGCCTACAGATTTTGACCGGGTGTGTTTTGGACCATTCCAAAAGCCTTTCAGCGTATTTTCACTCACATACGATAACGTAAGCGCTAGAAAAATCAAAAATAGTCGGGAGCAAGGGCAAGCTCGACTTCGCGCCATGCTGACCGCTGACCGCAGGCCTAAGGGATTCAATGAACGCGGGTTTCAATTACTTGAACATTCTGATTGCATCACGTTCAGGCGGCAATGATGACGAAGACTCGGTCGATGATTGTGATTCGAGTGTGTCTAAGGACGATGTTGAATCACTGGTCGGGGAAGAGCCACCCGCCAAGAAAAAGAGACTAAACGAACAAGGAAAGAACAGAAATCCTCTCATTACTAAGCTGACAAAAACAATACAGCTCACCGAACATGTCGGTCCCGCTATCGACGGGGAACTTGCATCACTTGTGGATAAGATTATGAGGGAGAAAGGTAACGAAGACAAAATAATGGAGTTAAAGAAACAACACGAAACTCCCGAAAATTGCGCCACCCTGTCGGAGACAAAGGTCAATCAGGGTGTCTGGAACAATTTAGATGAGTAAGTTCGGTCAACTGACTTAAAATTCCAAAAGGTTCAGAAAAGCCTGATTAATGGAATAATAGTAGTCGTATCAGAGGTAAACAAGTTGATGGGCAACTCAGAAACTCAGAAAGATACTGTTAGTGCCCTAATGGATGGGCTGCTAATGTTGGCAAATGCTAACCAGGAGTTAAACTATCGACGGAGAGAGTTGATGAGACCACAACTCAATACAAATTATAGACACCTTTGCAGCCCATCAAATCCAGTGACGGCTGAATTGTTTGGAGATGATTTCCCAAAGGCTGTTAAAGACATCTCAGACACAAACAGGCTGAGTTCAAAGCTCACCAAGGACGGCAGCTCTCATCACTCAAAAAGTAGCCAGCAACATCATGGCTGGCGCGGAAAGAAATATGGTCGCCCTCACAATTCCAACAATAAGCAGTTCAAGAATTTAAACTTCCAGAAGACCCCTCCACTTCAGAAGGAAGCAGGAGGGGAAGAAGAAGAACGACTAAGCTCAAACCCTATACAGGTTAGTCTAAAAACAAATGAATTTGCGGGTAGGCTGAGGCATTTTCTTTCAACATGGATGACTATCACAGCAGACTAAGATATATTGGATAAAGTAGAGCACTGCCACCTAGAGATTGCAAATTCAACTCAACTAAGGCTAAGGCCTGAAATCCAGTTTGACTCTAAAGAGGAAGGAATAATTACCTCAGAAATTGCTCACCTGCTTGAATTAGGTGTCACTGAGCCTGCTGTACACACTCCAGATGAATACATTTCCATTATATTTGTCAGAAAAAAGAAAAGTGGTCAATACCGCATGATTTTAAATTTGAAGGGGCTTAACAAGTACATAGAGAAACACCATTTCAAAATCGATACTCTGTGGTCTGCTGTGCGACTCATGACTCCAAACTGTTTCATGGCATCGATCGATTTAAAAGATGCCTACTACTTAGTTCCCATTGCTAAGGAACATTGCAAGTATCTGAGATTTTACTGGAAGGGTTTTCTCTACCAATACACATGTATGCCAAATGGGTCTTCATCTGCACCAAGGTGTTTTACTAAGTTGATGAAACCAGTGTACTCTACCTTAAGACAGAAAGGTCACCTGAATGTGGGGTACATAGATGATTCGTACCTCCAGGGTAGAGATGCCAATGAATGCCTGCTTAATATCTCTGATACGCAGAGATTACTTTCAAGTTTGGGGTTTGTGATTAATGGGCAAAAATCATCTGTCACACCAGCTCAGCTAATCATATTTTTAGGTTTTGTCCTTGACTCTGTGTCAATGACAATTACCCTCACTGATGACAAAAAAGTGAAAGTAAAAGCTAACTGTACAGCAATGCAACACAAGCACGAAACCACCATCACCGCGCTAGCCCAATTAGTCGGCACACTTGTCTCCAGCTTACCTGGGGTACAGTTTGGGAAACTTCATTATAGGAAACTAGAGATAGAAAAGAACTTGGCTCTAAGAGAACATAAGGGTAACTTTGAGGCTCTCATATCCCTGTCCCCAAGTGCAAAAGATGATCTTGCTTGGTGGATCGAAAATGTAGATGCGGCCTTAAATCCAATATCACATGGAAATCCTGTCATTGAGATTAAAACTGATGCGTCAAAAAAGGGTTGGGGTGCATACCTTGATGGTGATACAACCCAAGGCTTGTGGTCTGCTACAGAAAGCCAATTGCACATCAATGAGTTAGAATTGAAGGCAATTCACTTCGCCTTGCAAGCTTTTGGTAAAAGGCTAAATAACAAGCATGTCAAAATACTTTGTGACAACTCAACAGCTGTAACGTATATTAATGCTATGGGTGGAACAAAATCTCCAAGTTGCAATCAAGTGACATATAACATATGGGATTGGTGTGTAAATAACAACACCTGGTTAACAGCAACTCACATTGCTGGAGTAGAAAACACTGAGGCTGACAAAGAGTCCTGCCTATTTAATGACTGCACTGAATGGGCCTTAAAAAGGGAGATTTTTACACAAATAACTACCCATTGGGGCATCCCAGAGACTGATCTATTCGCAAGTAGACTTAATACACAGCTCCCCAGGTTTGTCTCTTGGAAACCTGACCCAGCCTCTTGTTTTGTGGATGCATTTACTATTAGCTGGGATTCCTTGTATTTTTATGCTTTTCCACCTTTTTGTCAAATTCACAGATGTTTACAAAACATTTTGGAGGATCAAGTACCACAGGGAATCATGATCTTACCATTTTGGCCCACTCAAGTTTGGTGGCCACAACTTCTGAGAATGATAATTACAATTCCCTTTGTGTTGCTAAAGCACCAGGACCTACTTTCACTGTCGCATTCTCCCCAGAAGTTTCACCCCTTGGGAAAGAAGCTGACTATGCTGGCATGTCTCCTGTCTGGCAGTCCATCCAGGATCAGGGTATTTCACAAGCAGCTGCAAAGCTCATCATGGCTTCATGGCGAAATGGAACAAAGAAACAATACAGTACCTACATCAAGAAATGGCAAAACTTTTCTGTTCAGAAGTAAATCGATCACACTCAACCATCTCTAGTGCCTGTGCTTGATTTTCTCACTGTGCTATATCAACAAGGCCTTACATACAATGCCATCAACACTGCCAGAAGTGCTTTGTCTAGCTATGTTACTTTAGAGGATGGGACATATGTAGGAAAACACCCATTAGTGTCCAGGCTGATGAAAGTCATTTTTCAAGAAAAACCTCCAAGACCAAAATACACAGAAATTTGGGATGTGTCAATTGTCCTGGAATATCTTCTGTCTCTATCCCCTGTGGACACATTGTCATTAAAGGAACTGACACTGAAACTCGTTGTGTTAATTTTATTAGTTTCTGGCCAAAGAGGTCAGACAGTACATATGTTGAATATTGACCGCATGTCTTTTTCAAATAATTGCTACACCTTCCAGCTTGTGGGACACCTGAAGCAAAGCAGACCAGGAGTTAACAACCCAATTGTTAAACTTACAGCTTTTGAGGATAAAACGCTATGTGTTGTATCTACGTTAAAAGAGTACTTAACAAGAACACAAAACTTAAGAGGCTCAGAAGCCAATTGTTTGTTAGTTATCAAAAACCTTTCAAGAAAGTTAGTAGAGATACTATAAGCCGGTGGGTGAAGACTGTTCTCAATGACTCTGGAATTGACACTTCCAGATTTAAATCACACAGCACAAGGGCTGCCAGTACATCTGCCGCCAACAATGCCTCAGTAAGTCTTGATGACATTCTGCAAACAGCTGGGTGGTGCTCTGAGTCAACGTTTGCCAAGTATTACAAGAAAACCTATTGTTAGAGAGAACATATTTGCTGACAGGGTACTCAGCACTGTGAAGTAACACACATGTGTAAAATAAAATTTTTGCCATGACAATGCCTAATGTTCGTGTTGCTTCAAAACTGAGATCTTACAGCACGATAACGAGGTAGAATAGTAAAATTAAACGAGACTTACCTGTAAGTTGAGGTTTGATTGCAATTCTACCGAGTTATAAAGTGCTGGGAGATTACATGCCCTCCCATCCACCCTAATGCAGTGTGGTGCCTTGAATCACTCACATTAAGTTTTTAAAGACTGAGTTGGCGCATGCGCTTGCTATCTCATGTAATCTCCCAGCACTTTATAACTCGGTATAATTTCAATCAAACTTCAACTTACAGGTAAGTCTCGTTTAATTTTACTATTTTCCCCAAGAAACAGACAATACTAACAGCTTTGACTTTGATGGTTAATAGTTTGACAGGTTTTTAAAGAAATTTTCATTTTCTCGGATTTTGGCTGTAAGCCTACATTTTAAATTGCTTTAACGCTCTGTGTCTTAAGCTGTTTGTTCTGCTTTCGCTGATATTAAACCCAGGTTTTTTTTAGAATCAGCGCACGCAATTATATTTTTCATTTCTTTTGTATAAAAGTGAGCTCTTTGAGGTCAGAAATCTCAATCCTCAATTCGGCTATTTTATCATTCTTATTTACAATGTTCGCCGAGTACTTTCCTTTGTGTAAGGCCCAGCTCAGACGCCGATCTTTTCATGAGCCGAACCTAATTCCTTGAATTAAGTACATGAAAAGATCGGCGTCTGAATCTATTTGGAACGGCTATTTCAATTTGGAACGGCTCACTCGTTCTTCCCGCCTGGCTTGGCCGAGAATTTCGCCTCTGGAACGCCATTGGAACGGCTTTGATTCAGACGTCGTACTTTTTATGTGCCGATCTTAATGCATAAACTATTATAATGTATTTTGCAAGTAATGTGACTAGTTTTACTGGAACTGTATTTGGAACGGCCAAAAATAACGGCGTCTGAATCAACAGGCGTACTTTTGTTAATTTGGGTCGGTCCAAATTCAAATTGAGTTCGGTTCATGAAAAGTTCGGCGTCTGAACCGGGCGTAAGGTATTCTACCAGAGAGTTGTTATAGGTGGATATTGATCAGCTCATATGTAAAGGTGACAAAATCCGTGGAGGTTCGTAGACTTCGCTTTCCGGCGTCGAGATCGTACTGAGGACGGTTTTTCTTGTCCCTTCTCTTCTTGAACAGTAGGCACTGAATCCGGCAGAATTCTTCGCCTAGATCCTTCAAAGCAGAGTCAATTAACTCTGTTCAAAGTACACAGATCTCTCGAAACAGTCCTACGAGAAGTGTTCGGAGTAGATCACAAATATTTCTGTAGGATTCAAGTTTACTCGTCGAGGTCGCACAAATGGCATCCGTTTTTCCCGCTCTGATCTATTTGCAAGGCTCCTATGCAGAGAAATACTTGCAGCATGGTCTGCACGATTACTTCAGCTTTGAATTACGCATCGATGCCCATTAATTTTTGTTTAGTTTTTGTAAGAATAGAGTAAAGGACTCTGTTATGTTTGCTTGACATTTTGCCATGTGAGATTTTCGCGTTGAGCCTTTGACTTCACTTCCTCTGAGTCCTGCGATCAACTTTGGAACATGATCAAATAATGGCGGATGCCGGCGAAATCGTGAATTTAACTGCCCGAAAAAAAGATATTTCTGGTGCTCCGTCTAAACTGAAATTTGGCAGAGTAGGTGAAGGAGACACACTGAACACAAAAATAGAAAAAAATGATGTACGAAAATGTTGATCTCAGGGACATTTTAATAAGTTGCTGTAAAGCTGCTAACCTTTTTAAGTTACATTTATTAATGCTCGTGGTTTGTTTGTGTTTTTATTTTGCTCTACGAAGAGTAAAAAAATATTTAATAAGATGACGGTAAGAACACCAGTGAAAATAAAAAAGAGAAAAACAAAACAACTTGAAGAGATTAAAAGAAGTTAGAAAGGGACAATGTCATAAAAGCTCTAGAGATTTCCGTTTGTTTAGTCGAGCAAGGGATATTTCAGGCCGTTCTTGTTTTCTACAGATCGATTTAAGTATTTAAGGAACCCATGTAGCACAAAGGCACGTTCTTTCATTCTGTAGAGCCAAATTTACTATCTAGCTATAAGGAAGTAAAAGTCACTTTGCCATTTAGCTCCAGAGGGATCAGTTATAAATCCTAACACAATCTTATTCTCAAGGAGATAGTTTTATGGGATATTTTGGTTGTGCTTTAACCTTTAAGTTAACTTTTATAACTGAAAATAACGACACATTTGAAACTAAATTTATAAGACATGTTTCGGTCGTTCAACGACCATTTCAGTTGAGAGTAGAAATAATTTGAAGTTACATTATAATGTAATGCTAAACAAAAGCTATTGAAACTGACAGAATACCCAAAGGTAACAAAAGAGTGTATAATATGACGTGTTAATTAGAACGAGAGTTAAATTAACGCGGTATAGTTGCTTGTTTAAAGAAGGTTGCTCCAAGGAGATATGTAGCGCTTTTTTTATCTTAAGCTGGAATCTTGTGGTCGCACGATCTATAACTTTAAAACATTTAACAGAGCAGGAATTGTGGCATGCTTGGGATTGTTGAAGATGTTGAAAGATATGTGAGGTCCTGTCCCTGTCAAAGTGTTCGCGAATGCGTGTCGAAAGGTGTCGGCTAGTTTCGCTGACATAGCAAGAATTACAGCTTGCACAGGTAAACTTGTAAACAACATTCGAACGAAGTTCGATAGGCACAGGGTCCTTCACACCGAACATGTTGCGGATCTTGAAGGAGGGAAAGGCTAGCTTAACATCGAGATTGTTACAATAACGTTTAAGTAATTTATGTAATCTTTTTTGTGCTACAATAGAGAAGGGGCGACTATATCACATTAATTTAACTCTTTCGATCTAATTAACACGTCTTATTATCTTTTGTCACCTTTGGGTATTCTGTCAGTTTCAATAGCTTTTGTTTAGTACTACATCATAAATTCAAATGTAATTTCAAATCAGTTCTACTCTCAACTAAAGATGGTCGTTGAACGACCGAAACATGTCTTATAAATTTAGTTTCAAATGTGTCGTTATTTTTATAAAAAATTGCTGTCTGCTCCTTTCCAGACCTTTTGGAAAGTTAACTTTTCCCAAAAAATTTTCCAGCAGCTAGGGATATTCGTACTTTATCAATTTTTTAGGTGTAGTTTAAGGCTACCGTGGTTTCATGGTCTGTTGTCGCCCATGCGTCCAAGATTTCGATTTTATTTGTTTACCATTTTAGTTCTTTCGGGAATGGGATTTATGGAATTTTCGCTGTTGGTGCCGATCCAAAAGGCTTGTTTTCTTTTCAGAATCACTGGAGTAAGACAGGGTTGCCTTCTGTTGCCTTACCTTTTCATTCTTTCGGCTGAGGTATTTAGCCAATAAAATAAAGGAATTCGGGTACATTGTAAAGAAATAAATGTAAGGCAGCATGTAGATGATCTTAGACGGCAATAAAGTATCGCTTACAACTGCTTTTGGTTTAATTGATAATATCGGCGAAGTCTACGAGACTCAAATGAATCAGTACGCACTTTATATCCGTGCTTGACTGTTTTGAAAAGAACGCCCAGACATAGTGAAGAGTTACTACTTGCTTGGAGTAACACAGCACGAATCAAGCGACTTTGCTTCAGCCCTTTACTCACCAGCATGCGGGCTAAACATTTCGGAAAAGAACTCCCACGAAAGGTTGATTTTAAAAATGTTTAAATGTTACATTAAGACCACTGAAACTCAACGTTACTTTTAAAGTGCTTCAGCTATTCGCAGAACTGTCAAGTCAAACGTGCTAAAACAATTCTGGGCACAATCAACTCCCTCTCAACTACGTCTAGCTCTATGTTAATTACGCGATTGCTTTCCTGAAATGACTTATTTGGAAGTAACCTTTTCTTTTCCTCTCTGTCGAACACTGTTTCAAAATTATCTTCCTTCAACGATCACATATCATTCCTTAAAGGACCGCAATTTGTTCCGAGTAATTTAACAAAGCGGAATGCATTTCGAAGTACATGGTCACACTTGAGGTCCACATATGACTGTGCATTGGTCATGCTGCTAGAGAGCTAAAATGAATTCTTTGAGGTCTCTTAAACTTTTAAGAATTTGACTGATTTGATATCGTAGGTAGGTGGAATGTCTATACTTTGTATTCCAGTGAAATTATTGTTAATTTATTATTTTTTAACAATGAGAGCTTTCAACTAGCAAAATGGCTTTTAAAATACTTAAAACACCTTTGAATTTAAGTAGTGATTTCTATTAATACCTCACTTCCAAAGGCCTCTAATACTTATTTTTACAGAATTTAGCTGATGTGTTGCAACAGTAATGAGTGATTGGAAATGGCAGGATTGACTGAAAAAGTCATCTGTTAGGTTAATTATTAACTTGACTTTCCGTTACATAAAGACTGCACACACAGTCTGATAATGATGATGATGATGAGGAGGACAATGAAGATGGCATTGATGACAATGAAAGTAATGATGATGAAAATGAATTCAACTCTAAAATTGATGACAGTATAGGGTTGCTTCTCCATCCAATATTCAGGTTCTGCCAATATTTCTTGCTTGTTCACTCTGAAGACCAAATGCACATTTTAACGTGACATGATATTACCCAGTTCTTGTGTCATCTTCTCAGCTGTTCAATAACAATAACAATAACATTTATTATTTGTATTGTGCTTTTTCTATAAAATATTCAAAAGCGCTTCACAACAGTAATTAATAACTAAAATTATACAATTCTTTGTAAAAAATCATAAACTATATATACTTATTTACATTAAATTAGTGAAAGATAATTACAAATAAAAATATAGATATACTAAGATAACTGAAATCGTTCCTTAAATAAAAATGTTTTAAGTAAAATCTTAAAAGATTCTACGTTCTTTGCTTCGCGCGCGGACCTTGGCAGCTTATTCCATAGGAAAGGAGCAGCTACCAGGAAAGCTCTGTTACCCAATGTTTTCTTAGTTTTCACACTTGGTCTTTCCAGCTAACGACCATTATCGTTGCGCCTCAAATGGTAGGACGAAGGCCGTTGAATACTAATTAAATCTGAAAGGTACTTAGGTGAGAGGCCATGCAGAATTTTAAAAGTTATCAAGAGTATCTTATAATGTATCCTGAAGCGGACTGGTAACCAATGTAGCTCAGCGAGTAGAGGTGTAATATGACAGAACTTGTGCGCACGATATATAAGTCTCACACTTGCATTCATAACACGTTGCAATTTCATAATTTGATATTCTGGGATTCCGTACAAAAGGCTATTACAATAATCCAGTCTACTACTAATGAAAGCATGAACTAATTTCTCAGTAGATTCCCTGGATAAATATTTCCTAATATGACATATATTGTATAAATAATAGAAAGCACTGCTACAAGTCTTTGTAATGTGAGCTCCCATATCCAGATGCGTATCGAACCATGTGCCTAGATTGCGCATGCACGCAGAGGCTACAGGAGAGACTTCAGTCTGCCCAATCTTGATGCTTTGGATTGAAACTTTTGAGAGCTGCTGACGTGTACCTATAATCAGGAACTCAGTCTTGTCACCACTGAGCATCAGCTGATCCTCCCTCATCCATGCTCGGACATCGCAGATGCACTTTTGCATGGCTGATACAGCATCGACTTCACTGGAAGAGTCAGAGGGCTTAAATGACAAATACAACTGTGTATCGTCAGCGTAGTATGGACTGAGGGCAGATGCTGTTTAAGAATCTGGAACAGCTTTAACTCACATAGATGAGTAAGCACTATTTCTATCGCCTTCACACTTGTGCAAGGAAATGAGTATGTAGCTATCAAGATACCATAGGGAAGACTTCACACTATGATTCCAGATCTGTTATGATGTGACATTCTATGTACACTGAAGTAACAGAACAGAAAAACATAATTTTTTTTTTATCAATAACATCAGTACTGGGGTATATCAGTGGAAAACAAATCACACCAGGAAAAAAAAAATTAGGGGTACTGTTAACTTGTATTTATCAAAATGATTTCAAGTTGACTATCTGAAAATTTGAAAACAATAATATAATAGTATAATGGCCTGCAAATGGTGTAGTTGCTCAGTGTAAAATTGTAACTTATTGAAATCACAAACAGAGTCCGGGAAGCTTAGAGCTCACCAAGCTGGTTATACAAGTATGTTACAAATATCTTCCTCCATGTCTATATCTGTGTAACACCCCAAATATGGTAAGTCTGTGGGTTATGATAATGTGAACTAAATATTGTGGATTGCAGTTCAGCAATGGAAAAGGCCAGGTCAAGCATATTAATCAGAAGTTCACATTATTTGATAAACAGAAAACTAAATTTTTAAATAATTTTTTTATGAACCCTTTAACTCCCATAAGCGTAGAAGATAGATTTGATCCTCACAATATAAATACAGTATCATACTGATAAGGGATGAGAATAATTAAAGAAAAAAATTAATTAAGGGGTTATTAGTTGATCGAATATCAAATTCTCCAAACTAACATCATAAGAATTGTATGGCATACAGTAAGGAGAATTGCTTGTGCGATCTTGGGAGTTAAAAGACCTTAGTTCACATCTTTTCTTATGAAGTTTTTGTTATGAATACCAAGATTTTAATAAAGTAAATATTGTGGATACAGGGAATGAGTCAAAAAAAAAAAAACCCTGGCCAATACAAGGTGTATGTTGACAAATTTTCTTCCCTCTCAACTCAGCAAGGAAAATTACATTACCTACAAAAATTCTTTCTGTAGATAATGTATTTAATCTCTTGGTTACCGTTTAAAGTTTGCAGAATAAATTCCTTTTAGAACATAGCTAGCAGAGCCGCGCAATCAAGTTCAGTATACGTAAGCGTGCTCAAAATTCTGATAGTGCACGCTGATAGCGTGAGCAAATCGCTTCGCCAGAAAATTTTTTTTTTCATGCAAGTGGCCATTGTTAGCGTAGGGAAAAATAATATATTTCGCGACAATAATGGATACAAAGAGAGACTCGGCCTACTAGTCCCAAAACGAAGACAATTTTTCGACCTTTTCCATTGGGCTAGAGTTCTTAAATGAGGCAGGAAAAGAGAAAAACAACGGAAAAGGAGACTCGGCATCAGCGCCATCACGATTCGCTTCAATTGATATTGTTTTCCGTTTTTCGCGCTGGATTTGATGTACAATTCGACCGGCTATGTTCTAAAACAGTTGGTTCATGCTTTCAGCTGTGCACTATCGAGTTATGGAGCACGTGGGAAGTTTGGAGAGTACTCAAGAAGCTAGAGTTACCCTCGGCTATTGCCTCGGGCAACTCTTACACCTCTTTCGTGCTCTCCAAACTTCCCGCGTGCTCCATAACTCGATAGTGCACGCTAAAGCATGAACCAATTGTTAATTGGCATGCAGCAGAGTCTGTGGGAAAATGAAAGAAGGATGGAGGATCCTAGAAAAACATTTATTTCTGTTCAAAGCACTTTGAGACATTGCTTTACTGCCAACTTTTATTATAATGTTTTGATGATTCTGTAAAAATGTAAATATAGCTGTACCCCTCTGCACAGGTGTTTATGACTCCCACCATGCCTTCAGAACTGTAATTTAAAATTCCAATTTGGCTGATTAAGTTATTTACAAAACATTCCCGATGAAAGTTGACCACCTGGATATAAATTGGCGTATAATTTATCAATTCTCTCTAGCCCTTAAGTGGGAAACTTTGCAGATTAATGATAAACAAAGTGTTTCTCCTACTTCCTGCCCTAGAATCTCTCACCTTATCCTCTTCTCATGTCTATTCCATACCCCTCCCACACCCCTCCCACACCCCTCGTACACCCCTCCCATTTCTCTTCCAACCCTTTTAGCTCCCTATTTCCTTGAGATCCCATTCATTTCACTATTCCACTAAATCTTATAATTTGAATCTGGGAAATTTCTTGCAACCAACCTAATTTTCTTCAAATTAGACAAACAGAACCTACCTTGTTCTTCAGATGTTGTAGTAAAGATAACAATAAACTGGGTACTTGAAGCACCGTGAAATACCTCATGGAAACTTTCACGCATCCTGTAGTGAGTCCAAGTGGAGACCAGAAAGATACGTTTGCACTCGCGATTGATTAGCTTCGATTATTAAGAAATTCGCTTTGTCACTCAGAAAAGTCAGAGATTGATAAACCAACTTTTGATCAATATATGTATCTGGCTAAAGAAGCATTCAAAGTTCTTGGTGTCAAGACTGACCCAACTGATGCCATTGCTGGTTTGACAGAGTCCGACTTTCCCACGAAAGAGGTTCGCAGTTTGAAGCAAGGTATCAATCAGGAGCTTCAAGTGCTAAAAGATTTTCTCAAAGGCGAGAGTTTAAACGAATTAATAGCAGTGAAGGAAAAAGTTGACGGTAGAGCAAGTAAGGAAGACATTGCTTTGTTGGAGCGAAACATTGATGACTTAAAACTAGAAATTACTCAAAACCAGAAAGGTATGAAATTACAGCTTTTCTTTAGCTATATTAGAAATTTCAAGAAAGTTTGGTATATTAAATACTCTATTTCTATCTCCCCAGCCTAAATATACAGACAGAACTCGCCTCTTAGTGCGTTTCGAGATTCAAATAAGTAACGTGACCGTTCGAGAACTGTTCCCTTAAATAGGCCAATAGGTCGACTATGGAATCCGCCATTTTCAGAATGAATAATAATTATTTAATAACCTTGTTGCACACGCACTTATTCTCGACGAGCAATTGACAAACAGCTGCTGCTTCGGTTGTCCCGAAAAAGATCATTATGCATGCATTTGGTCTATCATGTGGACAATTTCAGATTAAATTCAAGGCAATTAGCATTTGATTTATAGTCCTTTATTATTACACAGAATACTCATCATGATTGACACTGTTCTTTGCCATTTTAAAGATTCAACTGACGGTATTGCCTCCGCCATCATGTCTTCCTCCGATGGTTCCACACTTCGCCGGCCGCCAAAGAGAGTGTGAAGAGATCGTCGGTCACATGAGTTCCACATCCACTCGAATCGTGTCGATATGGGGCTCATCTGGTTGTGGAAAAATCTTCAGTGGCAACTGTTGTGGAACATAAACTCCAGGATAATGAATCACCCGTCTATATTTCTTCTCCTTACGAAGGCTAAACTCAAAAACTGTTCTAATATCAAAGCTGTTTAGCTTTTCAGAAGAACTACAGAAGATGAACTACCTCAGCAGCTACCGATAGACGAAGATCTTTTCAAAGTTTTCACTGAGATTTCGGACGAGTTTGTGATGATTCTTGACAATGCTGATGACTTACTCGAAAGTGGAGCACCGAACGTGAAGGAAAATTTTATACAGTTTCTTCAAGACATTCTCAGTCGATCCAAGAAGGCAACTATTGTTATTACCACGAGAGAATCGCTTGAATTCATGAACGTGCATTTTGAAGGCCACCATGAGGTGAGAATAGGGTCATTTGATGAGTCCTTCTCTCAAGCGTTAGTGAGTGAGTTACTTTCAAACGCTATTACCACATCTGATGGTGAAAAAATTGTGAAAATCTGCGGGCATGTACCTTTGGCCATTAAGTTTTTGTGTTCCACCATTACTAAAGACAACACCCAATCAAGTCAGTTTCTTGAGGAATGGAAAAAATCTGTAGAAAGAAACATTGTGGATCTGTTGGACAATCCAGACTATCCTAGCAATCTGAGATTAAAATTTTTATTCAAATCGTCTTTTGTAAGACTTTCAGTACAGGAGAAAGAGGCGCTTGTGTCTCTAAGTATTATATCAGAGGATTTTAACCTCTCGGTAGCTGCAGCTGTCATGGGTATTAAAACAAACCTCGAGGCCAAAAAGATGTTGCATAGGCTTCGGAGGAAATCGCTTCTCGACTCTGGTTCCAAACCTAATTCATTTTCGTTACATAAAATGCTTCAGTCCTTTGTTAGAGAAAGAGGAGAAGATGAAATGATAGAAACGATGCTGAATTCAAAAGTGCGCTTTTCTTCATTTTACGTTTCTCTGTTTGAGAAGTTGAACGAACAATTCTTGACAGGATATTCAATGTCAGCATTTGTTGAGTTCTATGAAGATAAGCAAAATATCATTCAGAGTCTGACAGAAAGTTGTTCAGATCCTAAGACATGTGACGCTGTTTTTGGTGTTTTGATAAATGCAGAAATATTTTTAGATTCCCTTTTCTGGTGCGAAGGAAAAGTCACCGACAAAATATACGAATCAGCAGTCGATGCAGCAAAGAAGCTTGAAAAAGGCTTTTTTTACAAAGAGCTACTGATTTCCCTGGCTTTTAATGAAATGTGTTGGGGCTCAGAAGGAAGAACGATGAAGCTGCTTTCGGAAGTTGGGGACGAGCAAATGTCATGTTCATCTCTCTCGGCAGAACATAAAGGAAAACTCTTTTGTTACAGAGGCATCTATCAAGTGGCCTCTGGAAAAACAGAGGACGGAATACGAAGCTTAGAAGAAGCTCTTTCGTTGATGTCTGGCAATGTTGAACAAAGAATTCTCCGAGTAACTACATTTCAGGTTCTTGCTATTTGTCATTGCTTCAAAAAACAATATTCAGTTGCGTCACAGTTTTATAAGAAGGCGCTGCAAGAATGTGGAGCATTTGTAGACATGAGTCTTCTTATTATTCCTCCAATAGAAAACAAAGAAGTTAGCATTGTCGAGGAAGAGGAACAAACCCTAAAACTAAACACTCCTATTACTTATCCACTTAGATTAGAAATTATCTCTGTTGTTGGCTCAGCAACGAATCATTTATTCATAAATATACGGAGAACTCAATGAGCAATACTATGATTCAAATAGCGAGAGAATTACAGAAACCGATATTACAGAGATCACTCGGCCTTTCGAAATTTCAGCGCAACGTCTGTGCTACACTCAAGAGTGTGTTGAATTATCACAAAGAGGCAACTAAATTGTCTGCTGCAAGTATCAGTTATCATCAAATGGCCATTACGGAATATGGAAACGTGGTATTAGAGACTTACCCGAAACTCTATGAGAATCTTGCGTTACACGTACATCAAGAAGAGCTTCTAAGGAGTTACTTCGACCAGGGTGGGAATCTGTTCAAAATGCAAAAATATTCTGAGGCCCAGATATTTTATAATCATGCACTAAGGTTGCAAATCAAACTGTTTGGAGAAGAACACCCAGACACAGCTCAGAGTTACCAATCACTCGGAGTAACACAGCACGAGTTGGGTGACTTTGGTTCGGCGCTTCAGTCCAAACAGCGCGGACTTAACATCCGAGTTAAACTGTTTGGAGAAGAATATCCAGACACCGCTCAGAGTTACCAATCTCTCGGGGTAACACAGCACGAATTGGGCGACTTTGTTTCAGCGCTTCAGTCCAAACAGCGCGGACATGACATCCGAGCTAAACTGTTCAAAGAAGAACATCCAGATACAGCTCAGAGTTACCAATCACTCGGAGTAACACAACACAAGCTGGGCGACTTTGTTTCAGCGCTTCAATCAACACAACGCGGAGTTGACATCCGAGTTAAACTGTTTGGAGAAGAACATCCAGACACAGGTGAAAGTTACCAATCACTCGGAGTAACACAGCACGAGTTGAGCGACTTTGCTTCCGCGCTTCAGTCCAAACAACGCGGACTTGACATCTGAGTTAAACTGCTTGGAGAATAACACCCAGACACAGTTCGGAGTTACCAATCACTTGGAGTAACACAGCATAAGCTAGGTGACTGCCTCAGCGCTTCACTGAGTCAAGACAGTGCAGACTTGACATCCAAGTTAATCTGTTAAAAGAAGACCACCCAGACACAGTTCAGAGGTACCAATAACTCGGATTAACACAGCACAAGCTGAGCGACTTTGCTTCAGTGCTTCAATCAACACCGCGCGGACTTGATATCCACGTTAAACTGTTCAGTTGGAGAAAAACATCCAGACACAGCTCAGAGTTACTAATCACTCTGAGAAACACAGCACGAGTTGGGCACTTTGCTTCAGCGCTTCAGTCAATACAGCGCGGACTTGACATCCGAGTTAAACTGTTTGGAGAAGAACACTCAGACACAGCCGAGAGTTACCAATCACTAGGAGTAACACAGCACAAGCTAGGCGACTTTGCTTCAGCGCTTCAATCAACACAACGCGGACTTGACATCTGAGTTAAACTGTTTGGAGAAGAACATGCAGTTATGGCTCAAGAGTTGATCGCTTTTGAAAGGGACGAAAACTTGTTCGACTCTGCAGCTCGCAAACATGTTGGAGAAGTTAAATCGCTTATCGTGGTTTTGCTACCCCTTTTGAGTAAAAAAAGTTAAAGAATATTTTTACCTTGGGCTCATGGTGGTGAGGAAGAGATTGCTAAATCTCAAATCAAAATTTGGCAAATCTTTCTCCACTTCTAATATTAATTTATACTTGATAACTTGAAATTATTTGCGAGTAATGCGAAAGCTTTGAGTTGTAAAGTTTTCAAAATGTACTCAGTCAGTCAGAGTCAGTCAGTCAGTCAGTCAGTTAATCAGTTGGTCCATCGCTCAGTCAGTTGGCCCGTCATTCGCACAAAATCTATGCAAACTAGAAGTTGAACTGAAACAAAGTTCTGTAAGTCTGGAAAAGAAAAACTTAGATACTTTTTTTACCTCAAAGTTAAGTTATTTTCAAGTATTCTTACTGTTGATTTTGCATTTATGTTTTTGTCGGCCTTTCACTTTCTCTAAAACACCGTGAATTACTAGTTTTTGTAGTTGACTGACAACTTGATTCTAACAGCCTGCAGGCCACCTGTTACTCGTTTTCAATGTTCATATATGGACAGGCGATTGACCCCTGCCTTAGTAGCTGTTAGAACAATAAAAGATTTCACAGACACTCGCTGAGAAGATAATCAGTGTGGAATACTTTCACTTCACACTACTTTTTATCTTCTAGAGGTATACGATCTTAATTACACATTTATTAAGTAGCTTTAAAAAAAGTATGACTCGTTTGTAAAATTTGAGCAGAATCTAAACAGAAAAGAGACGTCTAGCAAGTTACAATAATAATAATTGCAATAACACATCTTCAGCTTTTTTTTTATAAATAACTTAATCAGTAATCAACTCAGGCCAGCTACTGTCAATGAAAGCCAATTGCTGCAGTGAGGCTGTACACCATTTATTGTTATACTTTTTTTTATAGATCTTTTATTTTCAATGTTATTCGTCGGTCGAGAAGATCTGTTTGACAAAGCCCTCTTCACCCTCCAGTGGCTGAGCACAGAATGGGCATATGGCCTGAAAACCATCACATCCATGAGGAACAGGAAGTTGTTGCCAAAACCTGCATCAAAAGAAAAAAAGAAAAAACACCACTTTACTTTCAATTCTCCCTCATGAACGAGACATATCGATGTTATCTGTGAGAAGCTAAGCATGTTTGACCTTTTTTACCACCAAGATCAAAATATCAACTCTTTGCACCGTCCGCTATTACAGTTCTTGCAATTTAAACTCTGAGAATTTGGTGTTAGATTAAGCAATATCGCTAGTGACTATTGAAAGCTCGTGGTAATGTTTTTTAGAAGCCTTTAGCTCCCACGAATTTGCTGTGTTTATTGGTGTGTTATCACCTTTCGATCCTTGAATTCCATCGCACTGTCTACCGCATAATTATCAAAATAGCTTGAGGTATATTTTAGAAGACGGTCAATGGAAATACAGTGTCGAAGAATGACGAAAAGTTAAAGTGAACACCTTCAATGTGATGTCAACTTAAACGAGTTTCATCTCTGAATACTGACAGTGTTGAAGTTAATTTACGTAAATTTTGTCATGGAGCCATTTTCCGCTTCGATTTCTTCGTGATTGATGGTAATGGTTGTGCTTGCGTGACACTCAGTATGATTATTATTCTAGTGGTCACAAAGGCATTTTTTTGGGTGGATTTTTTTTCCAAGGTGTTATAGATCAGGGTACCTTATCATTTCATATCAGAAATTGTGCAGTAACGAGTGGGTAGTTTTGAATCGAAGGGAAATTTCCCTTCCAAATGGGTATCTGACCTATGACCACCACGCTACATTTGTTTCCAAAAGCAATAGACTCGTTCTTTAAGAACGATGCATAACTTAATTCGAGTTGCATTTCATACACTGACAGCCAGTTTAAGGATAACTTTCGAGTTCTAGTTGTCCGACTTGAGCACGATTCCTAAAGCAAATCAGCCTCATTGTGCACCGAACTGAGGACTTCTGGGATATTTACTTGAGTTTTAAGGTGGGTATATAACAGTTTTCCATCTACTTATTAACAAGATTAACCACCATATCGATGAAGGTCTGCTTTAAATGTTTGTTGCGAAAACAGCATCTTTATTTATATGACAAGAAATATCCGTACATCTTGCTGCTTTCGATTTTCTTTTGTAAGTCGTTTGGTGTTGGGATAAATTCTGTATTCAAACAGTCACAACAGAGAAAGGGAGAGGAGATATTTTAAACAAATACCATGACAATAACTCACTGCGGAAACAGTAAACTTTTTGAAACTTTTCGCGTGGTTACCAAAATATCCTTCGAAATCTCAGCATAACTGGAGCAAAGTGTTCGCAAGAATGGGTAAGACTACGAAAAGCACCGTGATTAAGGAATTTTTCCAAAGTCTTTAACTCACAAGAATTTTTTGTGTTTGTTACTGCATCATCACTTTGAATTTCTTGAATTCCGAAGTCCTAAGCAACACGAGGGTTTCATTATATCCTTAGATACATTTTAAAAGAGGATGAGGGGAAAATACAGTGTTAAAAGGAGAAGGAAATGTTAAGCGTACACCTTCAACGTGACGTCAACTTAAACGAACTTCATCTCTTGAATATTGGCAGTGTTGAACTTAGTTTAATATAAATTTTGATGTGAAGTTGTTTTCCGCCTCGCTTTCTTCGTAACTGCATGGTAATCATTGTACTTGGGTAACACGGAGTATTGTTATTGCAACTTCTCACGTTAACGAAAGAATTTTCTATGACGGAACTGTATGATTTTTGTTTGTTTTCAAGGTCTTTTGGTTCAGGGTATCTCACCACTTGATCGTGACATTCGAAATTGTGCAATGACAAGTAATTCAAATAGTTTAAAATAGAAGGGAAATTTCCCTTGCAGGCCTAGCCGCATCTGAACTATGAGATACTTGTTATCAAAAACATTAAAGTGTGACTCTTTCTTTGAGAAAGATGCATAAGTTAATTTGAGCTGCATTTCTAACTCTGATGGTGAGTTTAAGGGTGAATTTCGGGCTGTAGTTATTCGATTTGTGCATGATTCATAGAGATAATCAGTCTTATTATGCGCTGTCAACATTTTTAACAATTTAACTTGAATTTCAAGATGGGTAGATAATATTTTTGTGTTATACTTACTTAGAAGACTAATCACCATATCGATAATAAAGATTCTTTACACAAACGGCATTTTACTTGACATGACAAGAAATATCGCTACATCTTAGTGTTTTCTGATCGATGGCCCTTGTTATTCATCAAGACCTGAGAAATATTATGTGCTTTTAAAAACAGTCAAAGCAGAAAAGAGACCAGCATTTCCATAAAGGTCTGTGAGAAATGTTTGTTGAGCAAACTGCAATATTGGTACATCTTGCTGCTTTATGATCGATGTTTCTTTTTGTGTCGCTGAGTGCTGGGAAAAATTTTGTGTTCAAACAATCGGCATAACAGAAAGAGGTGGAAGAAATATTTTAACCGAATACCATGACAACCCCTCATTGCGGAAACTTTTCGCGTAGTTACCGAAATGTGTTTCGAAGTCTCAGCTTAACTCGAGTCAAGGGGTCCCAAGAATGGGTGAGACTACGAAAAGCACATTACGGGATTTTTACAAAGTCCTTAGCTCCCAAGAATTTGTTGTGTTTGTTACTATCTTTCGATTTCTTAAACTCCGAAATACGGCGCAACACGAGAGTCTCAATATAGCCTTGGATACATCTAAAAAGAGGATGAAGAAAATACAGGGTTAAAAAGAGAAGAAAATGTGAGGTGTACATCTTCAATGTGATGTTAACTTAGATGAGTTTCATTTCTGAATATTGGCGGTGTTAAACTTACTACATGTAAATTTTGCGTGGTACGAGGACTATTTTTATTTCCATTGGTGTACATTTGAGTCGTTAAGTGTAAACAAGGAGAACACTGTTGAAGAACTCTATGATATTATAGGAAACTCTATTTGTGTCGTTTCTTTTAATTTTTTCATTTTTTTTTCTCTTTTTTTTTCACGGTCGTCGCACACAAAGCAGTTTGAAATAGCCAAGTGGAAAGCAGTTCTATTTTTGTCTTGGTTCACAGGTTTCCGACAGTGATTTTGTTTAAAACGCTCTCATGAGAAGTCGCGCGTGAAGTCCTTTGGTTCATCACGCTCCGCGCGTGCACCATCTCTCCCAATCCTGCACCAAAATTGAACGCTAGCCACCTCCTGTTGTAGCTGGGTTACTGTGTCATAAGTAGGATGCATTACTCACTTGATAGCAAAAATTATTACACCTATAAAACACATTTTCAACGGATGAACCCTTAAAGTTTTTATCACTAGTGTTCCTGCATTTATATAGAGGCCTTAATCATTGCGCCGATCAATTCGGAGCTTCAACTACCCCCGTCCAACTTCTGTGTCCGGGAGGAGGAGTTTGAACCTTGTCTGGGTGAGGAGTTTGAATCAGAAGAGTCAAAATTTATTTTTTCAATGAATAGTAACTCACGGTCGCTGATCTGCCTTTTACAAAAGTGTGACCAATTGAAATGCGACACTTGGGTGGAGGTCTTGAAACACAATTTTGGCCGGGGGGGGAGGGAAGAAAGCTGGAATTTAAACAAATAAATCTTCAAAAGTTCGAAGTTAGGAGGTTTCCAAGGGGGAGGATGTTAAAGCTTCAAATTGATCGACGCATAATTGTGGTTATCAGCATGTACTTGCATACTCATGAGTCTGCTAGGTCCGATTCCTAATGGCTGGTGCTTTTGTGGTTGTCAACGTTTTTGTAATTGAGTGTTTTGAAGTGTATTGGACATGTTCCACCGAATAAATTATCCTTAAAAAAAATTTGTTTAGGTTGTTGAAGACATTGTAGCCAACCGTTGCGATCTCAAAAGTCAGAGCCAAACATGTCACTGCAGCCCTTTAGTGACAAGCAGTTGAATTATTTCAAGTTTGCCTCCATCGTGTTGAATGAGTTCGCGAACGCTTTGCGTCAAACGTTCAAGTCCATGTGGGACAACACCTTTAGGCATCTGCCCGGATATCAATCATGGGATGACTCCACAGCAGTAAGGAACTCGTTTCTCACCGAGGAGGGCGGTAAAACCAAAGTTCCCACACACCTTTCCTATAGAGAATGGGACTGTACCACCCTTTTTCAGGCCACCATATATGCGAAGTCCTTCTCTATGCCAGGCAGCACAGGTCATAAGAAGACCCTTGGTGAGTTGTACTTGAAGCACCGTAAAATACCTCATGGAAACTTTCATGCGTCTGTGGTGAGTCCAAGTGGAGACCAGAAAGAAACGTTTGCACTCGCGATTGATCAGCTTCGATTATTAAGAAATTCGCTTTGTCACTCAGAAAAGTCAGAGATTGATAAACCAACTTTTGACCAATACGTGCAGCTGACTAAAGAAGCATTCAAAGCTCTTGGTGTCAAGACTGACCCAATTGATGCCATTGCTGGTTTGACAGAGTCCGACTTTCCCACGAAAGAGGTTCGCAATTTGGAGCAAGGTATCATTCAGGAGCTTCGAGTACTAAACGACTTTCTCAAAGGCGAGAGTATCAACGAATTAATAGCAGTGAAGGAAAAAGTTGACGATAGTGCAAGTAAGGAAGACATTGCTTTGTTGGAGCAAAAAATAGATGACTTAACACTAGAAATTACTCAGAACCAGAGAGGTATGAAAATACAGCTCTTCTGTGGCTATCTTAGAAATTTAAGACAGTTTGCTACACTTCTTAACCTTTTTTCGAGACTAAAATAGGTAACTTAGCTGTTAGAGAACCGTCCGCTTAAATAGACCAATAGTTCAATGACTATTAGATCCGCCATTTTGTGAAAAATTAACAATTTAATAACCTTGTCGCACACGCAATTCTCGACGAGCAGTTCACAAACAGCTGCCGCTCCGGTAGTCGCGAAAAAGATCATTATGCATGCATTTGATCTATCATGTTGACAATTTCAGATTGGCATTTGATTTACAATCCTTTATTATTAAACAGAATACTCATCATGATTGTCACTGTTCTTTGCCATTTTAAAGATTCAACAGTATTACTTCCGCCATCATGTCTTCCTCCGATGGTTCCACACTTCGCCGGCCGCCAAAGAGAATGTGAAGAGATCATCGGTCACCTGAGTTCCACATCCACTCGAATCGTGTCGATATGGGGCTCACCCGGATTTGGAAAAACTTCTGTGGCAACTGCTGTGGGACATAAACTCCAGGCTAAAGAATCACCCGTCTACTTCTTCTCCTTACGTGGGCTAAACTCCAAAACTGATCTAATATCAAAGCTTTTTAGCTTTTTCAGAAGAACTACAAGAGATGACCTACCTCAGCAGCTGCCGATAGACGAAGATCTTTTCAAAGTTCTCACTGAGATTTCGGACGAGTTTGTGATGATTCTTGACAATGCTGATGACTTACTCGAAAGTGGAGCACCGAACGTGAAGGAAAATTTTATACAGTTTCTTCAAGACATTGTTAGTCGATCCAAGAAGGCAACTATTGTTATTACCACGAGGGAATCGCTTGAATTTATGAACGTGCATTTTGAAGGCCACCATGCAGTAAGAATAGGGTCATTAGATGAGTCCTTCTCTCAAGCGTTAGTGAGTGAGTTACTTTCAAACGCTATTACCACATCTGATCGTGAAGAAATTGCAAAAATCTGCGGGCGTGTACCTCTGGCCATTAAGCTGTTGTGCTCAACCATTTCTGAAGACAACACTCAACCGAGTCAGTTTCTAGAGGAGTGGAAAGAATCTGTAGAAAAAAACACTGTGGATCTGTTGGATAATCCAGACTATCCTAGCAATCTGAGATTAAAAGTTTTATTCAAATCGTCTTTTGTAAGACTTTCAGCGCAGGAGAAAGAGGCGCTGGTGTCTGTGAGTATTCTATCAGAGGATTTTAACCTCTCGGTAGCTGCAGCTGTCATGGGTATTAAAACAAGCCTCGAGGCCAAGAAGATCTTGCACAGGCTTCGGAGGAAATCGCTTCTCGACTCTGGTTCCAAACCTAATTCATTTTCGATGCATAAATTGCTTCTGTCCTTTGTTAGAGAAAGAGGAGAAGATGAAATGATAGAAACGATGGTGAATTCAAAAGTGCGCTTTTCTACATTTTACGTTTCCCTGTTTGAGAAGTTGAACGAACAGTTCTTGACAGGACAGTCAATGTCAGCATTTGTTGAGTTCTATGAAGAGAAGCAAAATATAATTCAAAGTCTAACAGAAAGTTGTTCAGATCCTAAGACATGTGACGCTGCTTTTGGTGTTTTGATAAAAGCAGAGATATTTCTAGATTCCCTTTTCTGGTGCGATGGAGAAGTCGTGGACAAAATTTACGAATCAGCAATCGATGTGGCAAAGAAGCTTGGAAAAAGCGTTGTTTACAAACAGCTACTGGTTTCCATGGCTTTTGGTGAAGTGTGCTGGGGCACAAAAGGAAGAACGATGAAGCTGCTACCGGGAGTTGGGGACGAGCAAATGTCATGTTCATCTCTCTCGGCAGAGTATAAAGGAAAACTCTTTTGTTACAGAGGCATCTGTCAAGTGTCTTCTAAGAAAACAGAGGAAGGAATACGAAGCTTAGAAGAAGCTCTTTCGTTGATGTCTGGCAATGCTGAAGAGAGAATTCTCCGAGCAACTGCATTTCAGGTTCTTGCCATTTGTCATCGCTTCAAAAAACAATATTCAATTGCATCACAGTTTTATAAGAAGGCGCTGCAAGAATGTGGAGCATTTGTAGACACGAGTCTTCTTATCATTCCTCCAATGAAAAACAAAGAAGAAGTTAACATTGTCGAAGAAGAAATTCAAACACGAAAACTAGATACTCATATTACTCACCCGCTTAGATTAGAAATAATTTGTGTTGTTGGCACAGCAACAAATCATTTTTTTGATAAATATACCGAGAACTCAATGACCAATTCTGTGATCCAAATAGCAACAGAATTACAGAAACCGACATTACAGAGATCACACGGCTTTTGGAAATTTCAGCGCAACGTCAGAACTACACTAAAGGGTGTGTTCAATCATCCCAAGGAAGCAACTAAATTGTCTGCTGCAAGCATCAGTTATCATGAGATGGCCATTACGGAATATAAAAACATGTCATTAGAGACTCACTCGAAACTTGATGAGAATCTTGGGTTACACGTGCATCAAGAAGAGCTTCTAAAATGTTACTTGGACCATGGAAATTATCTGTGCACGATGCGGAAATATTCTGAGGCCCAGAGATTTTATAATCATGCGCTTAAAATGCAAGTTAAACTGTTGGGAGAAGAGCACCCAGACACAGTTCAGGGTTACAATTCACTCGGAGAAACTCAGCACAAGCTTGGCGACTTTGCTTCAGCACTTCAGTCCAAACAGCGCGGACTTGACATCCTTCTTAAACTGTTTGGAGAGGAACACCCACGCACAGCAAGGAGTTACGAATCCCTCGCTGCAACACAGCAGGAGCTGGGCGACTTTGCTTCAGCACTTCAGTCCAAACAGCGCGGACTTGACATCCTTCTTAAACTGTTTGGAGAGGAACACCCACGCACAGCAAGGAGTTACGAATCCCTCGCTGCAACACAGCAGGAGCTGGGCGACTTTGCTTCAGCACTTCAGTCCAAAAAGCGCGAACTTGCCATTCGAGTTAAACTGTTTGGAGAAGAACACCCAGACACAGCTGAGAGTTACGAATCCCTCGCCGCAACACAGCACGAGTTGGGCGAATTTGCTTCAGCGCTTCGATCAACACAGCGTGGACTTGACATCCGAGTTAAACTGTTTGGAGAAGAACACCCAGACACAGCTGAGAGTTACGAATCACTCGCAGCAACACAAGTCGAGTTGGGTGATTTAGCTCCAGCGCTTCAGTCAATGCAGCGCGGACTTGACATTCGAGTTAAACTGTTTGGAGAAGAACACTCAGATACAGCAAGGAGTTACGAATCACTCGGAGTAACTCAGCACAAGCTAGGCGACTTCTTTTCAGCACTTCAGTCCAAGCAGCGGGGACTTGACATCCGGGTTAAACTGTTTGGAGAAGAATACCCAGACACAGCGAAGAGTTACGAATCCCTCGCTGCAACACAGCACGAGCTGGGCGACTTTCCTTCAGCACTTCAGTCAACACAGCGCGGACTTGACATCCGAGTTAAACTGTTTGGAGAAGAACACCCAGACACAGCGAGGAGTTACGAATCCCTCGGAGTAACACAGCACGAGTTGGGTGACTTTGCTTCAGCGCTTCAGTCCAAACAGCGCGGACTTGACATTCGAGTTAAATTGTTTGGAGAAGAACATCCAGACACAGCGAGGAGTTACAAATCACTCGGAGTAACACAGCACGAGTTGGGCGACTTTGTTTCAGCGCTTCAGTCCAAAAAGCGCGAACTTGACATCCGAGTTAATCTATCTGGAGAAGAACACCCAGACACAGCGAGGAGTTACGAGTCACTCGGAGTAACACAACACGAGTTGTGCAACTTTGCTCCAGCGCTTCGGTCCAAACAACGCGGACTTGACATCCGAGTTAAAATGCTTGGAGAAGACCACCCAGACACAGCGAGGAGTTACCTTTCACTTGGAGTAACACAGCACAAGCTTTGCGACTTTGTTTCAGCCCTTCAATCCAAACAGCGCGGACTTGACATCCAAGTTAAACTGTTTGGAGAAGAATACCCAGACACAGCGAGGAGTTACGAAACCCTCGGAATAACGCAGCACGCGTTGGGTGACTTTCGTTCAGCGCTTCAATCAACACAGCGTGGACTTGACATCCGAGTTAAACTGTTTGGGGAAGAACACCCAGACACAGCAAGGAGTTACGAATCACTCGGAGTAACACAGCATAGACTGGGCGACTTTGCCTCAGCGCTTCAGTCCAAACAGAGAGGACTTGACATCCGAGTTAAGCTGTTTGGAGAAGAACACCCAGACACAGCGAGGAGTTACGAATCCCTCGGAATAACACAACACGAGTTGGGAGACTTTGCTTCAGCGCTTCAGTCCAAACAGCGCGAACTTGACATTCGAGTAAAACTGTTTGGAGAAGAACATCCAGACACAGCGAGGAGTTACGAATCACTCGGAGTAACACAGCACTCGTTGGGCAACTTTGCTTCAGCGCTTCAGTCCAAACAGCGGGGACTTAACATCCGAGTTAAACTGTTTGGGGATCAAGAACACCCAGACACAGCTCAGAGTTACGAATCCCTCGGAATAACACAACACGAGTTGGGAGACTTTGCTTCAGCGCTTCAGTCCAAACAGCGCGAACTTGACATTCGAGTTAAACTGTTTGGAGAAGAACATCCAGACACAGCGAGGAGTTACGAATCACTCGGAGTAACACAGCACTCGTTGGGCAACTTTGCTTCAGCGCTTCAGTCCAAATAGCGGGGACTTAACATCCGAGTTAAACTGTTTGGGGATCAAGAACACCCAGACACAGCTCAGAGTTACGAATCACTCGGAATAACACAGCACGAGTTGGGCGACTGTGGTTCAGCGTTTTAATTAACACAGCTTGGACTTGACATCCTCAAATCAAAATTTTGGCTCATCTTCGGTGAAAAAACCTGTGAAGCTCACGAGTGACGTAAAACAAAGACAACAAAACATTATAAACAATAGCGTACAGCAAAACAATACCTTATGAAACAAAGAAAACCTTGTCAGGTTTTTACACCGAGGATGACCCAAAATTTTGCATTTTTTTCTTCCCTTCAAATATTTAGTTATAAGGGATAACTTGAAGGTTGCTTTGCGAGTATTGCGAAAGCTGTGAGTTAAAAAGTTTTTAAAATGTGCCGGAAAAGTTAAAAGTTAATTGATTGGTTTAGAAGACATTCTTTTGACTTTTGGCATGACAAAAAAGTGATAATTTGTGGATCCAATCAGGATTTGTCATTTATATTGATCTTGTCTTCCGCAACGATCTTCTTCTGTAGCGAAGATAGTCGCTTAATTTTATGGAGTTGATTGTATGTCTTACAAACTGGTCAGTCAGTCAATCAGTCGGTCATTTCAGGTAATTTGGTTTTATTGAGTTGATAGGTCAATTTGTCACCATAAAGGGTTTCAAAGCTGACGTTTCGAGCGTCAGCAAAAGCGAATGTCGCTCAGTCAGTCAGAGTCGATCGATCAGTCAGTCAGTCGGTCAGTCAGTCAGTCCGTCCGTCCGTCATTCAGTTAGTCAGTAAGCCCGTCACTCAATCAGTTTGCCCGTCACTCCCACAAAATTTATGGAAACAAGAATTTGGTTTGTAAAAGAAAATTTAAGAATTTTTTAAATCAAAGTTAATTTAATATCAAGTATTCTTACTGTTGATTTTACATTTTCATTTTGAGGTTTTTCACTTTCTCTAAAACACCGTGAATTACTAGTTTTTGGAGTTGATTGACAACTTGGTTCTAACAGCCTGCAGGCCATCTCTTACTCGTTTCCAGCGTTCACGCATGCTCAGACATTTGACCTCTGTCTTAGTAGCTGTTAGAGCAGTATAAGATTTCACAGACACTGGCTGAGGAGAAAATCAGTGTGGACTACCTTCACTTCAGACCACCTTTTATCTACTACAGGTATGCGAACGTAATTACACTTTTTATGAAGTGGCTTGAAAATACGTTTCCTTTGTAAAATTTGAGCACAATCTAAACAGAAAGAGACGTCTAAAAAGTTACAATAATCATAATTACAAGAATACATCAGCTTTTTTAACAAATAAGTTAATCAATCCAGGCCAGCTAATGTTAATAAAAGCCAATTGCTGCAACAAGGCTGTACACCATTTATTGTTATACTGTTTTATAGATCTTTTATTTATAATGTTATTCGTCGGTCGAGAAGATCAGTTTCGGACAAAGCCATCTACACCCTCCAGGGGCTGAGCAAAGAATGGGGCATATGGCCTGAAAAGCATCACCTCCATGAGGAATGGGAAATTGTTGCCAAAACCTGCATCAAAAGAATAACGAAAAAACACCACTTCATTATCAATTCCTCCTCATGAACGAGACACAGTGATGTTATTTGTGAGAAGTTTACAGTTCATAAGCATCTGCTGAATTACTCCAAGATCAAAAAATCAACTCTCCACACTCTGTCCCACATTTCTTACAATTTCAGCTCTGAGAATTTGGTGGTCGATGAAACAAAAGTCCCCTTGTTAGTATTTTGCTTTCTTCTCACCTCATATTAAGAGCTGCTATAGAAGGTTTTTTTTTACTTTAAGAGGAAATTCTTTTGGTCACTTAAAGGAGAATAAGGGTTATATTGGCTGGCAGAGTGTCTCATATAGGATTACAACTCTGTTACAAAAACTTCCCTAACAGCCTGATAGGTGATTGATAAATTCTTGCTGATGCATAGTGCGACTTTATAGGCTCTAACTGGATGGTAAACCATTGTTTCGTTCAAATTATAGCCCAGAAAAGTCTTGGGGGGGGGGGGGGGGGGGAAGAGGTCTGACCAAAGAAAGACAAATCTAACTCTTTCAGCTGCAACTGAAAAAGACCAATAACGAGTTTCTCCCTAAAATATCAATGTAATTTTGGGCAAAGATGTGATTAAGATGAATGTAAATATCAACCGGAGGATACTGATCTTCAGTGTAAAAATGTAAGGGTATCTCATTCTAGAGGGACAAGGAACCTTTAACCCGACTGTTTTCCCAGTGCAAACATGTCCACACAGTACAAAAGTATGTGTAGCAGCAGGTTCTCCCTGATAGAATGCCAGTTCTTTTCCAAGAGTAAGTGGCACATAACTGTATACCTGATAAAGCAGTGGAAATTATTAATGTCATTTGACACCAGCTAGCTTAAAAAGTAAAATGGACACCTTTAGTGTCAAATGTTTTCCACTGTGGTAAGCCAGTCAGTAAATAGGATAATCTCCCCCCCCCCTCCCCCCACTCCAAGAGACAGTATTCCAGGCACCTTTTGACAATGACTACATCAGTGGATGGGACTAATGAAGGTGGGATAGGGGAACCCTCTCAAAAATGACTAGCAAGCACTCAGGAGTGAAAGGTGACTGCCACAAGACTGCTCTTAATCACTGAGATCCACTGCAATATCGCTGTGATGGATGTTCCACATGAGCCTTCACTGACCAAAAGAGCCCACTATAATTCTGAAAATTAACCCGTTCATTTCCAAGATCTCCTGATTGATTCTCCTGACTGTCTGCCATACAATTCTTATAATGATAGTTTGGAGAAAATGGAGTTGGATCAAGTAATAACCCCCCTGTATGATATTGTTTTTTTATTCTTATAATCACTTGTCTGCTTGACACTGTTTTGACATTGTAATGAGAAATTCTGTCTTAGTCACTCACAGGAGTAAAGGATTGACTGCATTAAAATGTCTAAATTTACCCTTCAGAATCCTTGTAGAAAATTTCATCAGAATTCTATAAAATCTAAAATTCCTTTGTAGGAAAAGTTACTTCTTTATCTCTTCTTAGAGTCATTTTAAAGGCTAGTTATGCTAGGTTTTACTAACTGTAAACAAACTGGACAAGTTTTTTTGTCTGCAAGATTTCTCTCAGGTGAATTCAATGAATGAAGACCATGTACATGGCCACACTTGAGGTACATGTAGGGCTGTTCATTGGTCACTCTGCTTGAGAGCTGAAAGTGAATTATGTGAGGCCTCTTCAGCTTATCATTATTTGACCAACTTGATACCATAGGTAGGTGGAGTGTGTATACTTTGTATTGCAGTGAAATTATTATCAATTTTTTAGTTTTTAATGGTGAGAGCTTTCAACCAGCAAAATGGTTTTTAAAGTAATTCAGACACCTTTGAATTTGAGTAGTGATTTCTATTAAAACCTCATTTTCAAAGGCCTCCAATACTTATTTTTACAGAATTTAACTGATGTTTTGCAACAGCCATAAGTGACTGCAAATGGCAGGATTGACTGAAGAACATCTGTTAGGTTAATTATAAACTTGACTGTCTGTTACATAGAGAGTGTGCTCACAGTCTGATAATGATGATGATGATGATCATAATAATGATGATGATGAGGACAGTGAAGACGACGTTGATGATAATGAAAGTAATGATGATGAAAATGAATTAAACTCTAAAATTGATTTCAGTAAAGAGTCGCTTCTCCGTCCCAGATTCAGGTTCCACCAATATTTCTTGCTTGTTCACTCTGAAGACCAAATGCACATTTTAAGGTGACATGATATTACCCAGTTCTTGTTTCATCTTCTCAGCTGTTCACAAGTGTTCTCCACTATTTCTACTGCCTTCACACTTGTGCAAGGAAATGAGTATGTAGCTATCAAGATACCATAGGGTAGACTGCACACTATGATTCCAGATCTGTTATGATGTGACAATGCATATACACTGAAGTAACAGAACAGAAAAACATTTATCAATAACATGAGTACTCGGGTAAATCAGTGGAAAACAAATCACACCAAAAAAAACATTTGGGGGGTGTCTTTAAATTGTATTTATCAACATGATTTCAAGTTGACTATCTGAAAATTTGCAAACAATAATGATATAATGGCCTGCAAATGGTAGAGTTGGTGTAAAATTGAAATCTCAAACAGTCTGGGAAGCTTAGAGCTCACCAAGCTGGTTATACAAGTATGCCACAAATATCTTCCGCAATGTCTATACCTGTGTAAAACCCCAAATATGGTGAGTCTGTGGGTTATGAAGATGTGAACTATTGTGGATTGCAGTTAATTAGCAATGGAAGGGCCAGGTCAAGCATATTAATAAGAAGTTCACATTATTTGATAAACAGAGATCTGAATTTTTAAATACTTTTTTTATGAACTTCCATGAGTGTAGCAGATAGATTTGATCCTCAGAATATAAATACAATATCACACTGACAAGTGATGAGAATAATTAAAGAAAAAAATTAATTAGTGGGTTGTTAGTTGATCGAATATCAAATTCTCCAACTAACATCATAAGAATTGTATGGCAGACAGTAAGGAGAATTGCTTGTGTGATCTTGGGAGTTAGAAGACCTTTGTTCACATCTTTTCTTATGAAGTTTTTGTTATGAATACCAAGATTTTAATAGAGTAACTATTGTGGACACAGGGAACGGGTCAAAAAAAAAAAAAAAAACCCTGGTTGATACAAAGTGTATGTTGACAAATTTTCTTCCCTCTCAACTCAGCAGAGAAAATTTACATTTCTTACAAAAATTCTTTCTGTGGATAGTTAATTTTATTTAATCTCTTGATCACCATTTGCAGATCACCTTTTGGCAAGCAGCAGAGTTTGTGGGAAAATAAAAGAAGGATTCAGGATCCTAGAAAACCATTTTTTTCTGTTCAAAGAATTTAAAACATTGCTTTACAGTCAATGTAATCATGTTTTGTGGATTCTGTAAAAATATAAATACAGCTGTACCCCTCCCTGCTGGTGTTTATGACTCCCACCATCCCTTCGGAACTGTAATTTAAAATTCCAGTTTGGCTGATTACAATTATTTACAAAACATTCCCTATGAAAGTGGACCACCTGGACATAAATTGCCTTATAATCCCTCATTTCTCTCTAGCCCTTAAGTGGGAAGCTTTGCAGATTAATGATAAACAAAAAAGTTTTTCCTACTTCCTGCCCTACAATCTCTCATCTTATAATCTTCTCATGTCTATTCCACACCCCTCCCACACCCCTCCCATTTCTCTCCCGACCCTTTCAGTTCCCTATTTCCCTGAGATCCCATACATTTCACTATTCCACTAAATCTTATAATTTGAATCTGGGAAATTTCTTGTAAGCAACCTAATTTTCTTCAAATTAGACAAACAGAACCTACCTTGTTCTTCAGCTGTTGTGGTAAAGATAACAAGAAACTGGTTATAGTATTAAGTATTTCTGCAAAAATCAAGAAGACCCACATCAAAACAATATCAAGCTGACAAGCGATGAGAAATAAAGAAAAATATTACTTAATTAAGGGAATTATTAGTTGATCCAATACCAAATTCTCAGAACTAAGATTATAAGAATTGTTTGACAGACAGCAAGGAGAATTCCTCATGAGATCTTGGGATTGAAAGGGTTAGGTCCACCATCAAATGTTGATATTTATTATCAAGAGGCAACTTGAAACAAATGTCCACAAACCTTTCACTTCCAAAGATAAACAGAATTAAAATCCTATTGCAATAACACTTCACACCTCAATACCAGTATGCAAATTCTCTCTACTGTTCTCTTCACATTTCTTAAAGTGCTGACAAGGAGAATTCGTTTACCAATCAAGAGGTTCTTTATTGGTGATCATTATCTTTATTCTCCTAACATTAGTGTTTGATTCAGGGTTAATATTGTAAGGAGAAATTAGATGCTAGTTTCTATTAGAAGTCAAAGGGTTAAAGACCCATACAGAGAAGCAGTGAGAACTAAGAAAATTGTCAACTAGTTTGTAGGGGATATTGCTTTGATACAATACCAATTTCTCAGGATTGACTAAGAAAAAAACAAATTGTCATCCACAAGGAGAATTAGCTCTATGGTAATAGGAGAATAAAGCATTTTAAGTATACAGGCCAAATACAGCAACTTTTCCCTGATTCAGATCTTTGAGGTTCCCATATAAGTAGATTAAATCTCCCTGTTTGGTCAAGAAAATCACACCATCAAGAATGGTGCCAACAAACAGATGTTCTGTGGATGTATATCAAGTATAAATGGGAAATGAGACAATGTTCAGTATTCATGGATGGTGCTCTGGTTTAAATCTGATCCTTAGAGAGGGACATCTATGGATCAACACAACTGTGCCACCAAGACTTGGAGTTAAACTATGTTCAGGAGCATTTTTCAAGACCAATCCAGACTAGACACCATTAACTTGTGCTACAAAACAGTATTTCTTGTATCACTATTGGATGAGAACCTGTGAACAACATGTGAAATATCATCTGACACAGAAACACCCTCTGAAAAAACCTGTGAATTTTGCAAGGGCTGAATTTTGGTGAAAAATCACAAAATTTAGAACCTGAGAAAAAACTTGTGAATTTTAAGAACTGTGAAAAAACATGTGAAAAAACATGTGAGCAAAATATGAAGAAATTTCGCTTTTAAACCCTGTGAATAAACCTGTGAAATAACCTCTGACGAAATTTCACTGAAAACATGCTTAAAAAACCTGTGAAAAAACATGTGAGTTGCCAAATTGTAGATTTGGCTATCCACACCAATCTAAGAAATTGCAGGATTTGGTTAAATCTTGCAATTCTTTGATTAACCTGGCCAATCGTCTCATTTGTGTGGACATTGCCAAATGATACACATTGAAATCCGCAGGCCCAATTGGCGGGACCAATCTTGAGATTATTTGTTTGCTTTGATACGTTGTTTGTTGACAAATTGAAATTGGTTTTCACGTGTCTGTTTTGTGAATTTCATATATAACATTGTCAAAGAAGCTGAGGATCCACTTGCCTTGTGGATCAGCAGACTATTTTGACAATTGTCAATAACAGGACACATTGAAAACTGACAATTTTGTTTTTTATGACAACAAATTGTCAAATTGTCTGCTCTTGTTCATTTACACGTCACATAAATTGTAAGTTCACTTGTCAGCTGTCTGCTTACAGACATGCAATCAAAATTAGGCAATGAGCGTGCAATAATTTCTGTGGTTATCATTAAATCTTACTTTGCTCATAATGGGATTTAATAAAGTATATACGGTAAAATTAAATGAAAATCCAAAGAATTTTTACATCCTGTAAACCACAAGTTTTTCCATGATTTTTTCCCTATGATTATGATAAAAATATCAAAATAAGACAAAAAATACATATGATGCACGATCCTCACAGTAGATAGCGTTATTATTAGAGGGCTGCACTAGTATCTGCGATACTAGTGCAGCCCTCTACCAATTGAGCTAACAAGCCAACTGGGAGCAGGCCGTTAAGTTGATTCGTAATAAACCCGTGAAAGTGATATCTGAGTTACAATGAAATATATGAAGTTCATATATTTTGTACTGCGGTATTAGATACATATGATGCACGATCCTCGCAGTAGATAGCGATATTTAAGCAATAGCGAAAATCAGACCTTAAAAAAATCAGGCCTGTACGGGATTCGAACCACTGACCTCTGCGATACTAGTGCAGCGCTCTACCAATTGAGCTAACAAGCCAACTGGGAGCAGGCCGTTAAGTTGATTCATAATAAAAATCAGGCCGTACAGGCCTGATTTTTTTCAGGTCTGATTTTCGCTATTGCTTAAATAGCGCTATCTACTGCGAGGATCGTGCATCATATGTATCTAATACCGCAGTACAAAATGCTCGAAACGTCAGCTTTTGTAATCGTTACGGTGGCCAATTTCTCATTTCAACTTTGTTGATATATCCAAATTATTTTGTCACCCCCACCGACGCAGCCCCAAACAGTTTTTTTAGGAACTATCAGCCTTTATTCATAAATATATATACTGGCTTTATCATTATGTCACCAGGTAGCTTATAAAAGAACTATTTGTTATAAGTGGTGTGTTTCGATAGAGCTACAGAGGGAGTACATACAGAGGTAGCTTTTACTGAGCAATTGCAAATGTAACTGACAGTATTTTCTGTAAACTAAGCAAATTTCATGTACATCCATCATGATATTTAGTAAAATGTGTCCAACTTGGCCTTTTTTATGTCAGTACTATTAAATTTTAACATTAAATGATGCTTGATGTTTGGTCAAATTATTGTAAATTAACAAGTCATGAAGATTTACTTCAAAGGATTCAATATGATGCCAATATTGTGCATGTGGTGGCACTGCAGTGGCTTGAGTGCACTCTCTCGATGAGAGCTAGTGAAGTAGTTGAAAGACAAGGAAAGTTTGACTGGTATAGAAAGAATTTAAAAGGCAGAACAAGATGTTTCAATTAGGTAAGATTAATGTGATGATATAAAGACAATTAGTTGAGTACATGTATATCTTCCAAAATATGAGTAACCAATCCTTAATACACAATTTAAGGTCTGCTAGTCTAGCTATATATAGATGATACAGATGGAATGTATATCATCAAACTCATCATGTGTGGATCGATCAGTAAATATAAGGTAAGGGTGATTATTTTGTAACCTGTAGCAGTTAAAAAATTATCATGTGCATACAATGTATACAAGAATCGTGGTCAGGTCATCTGACACAGTGAATATGGTGACTGTGGTACTAACAGCTGGAAACAAACTTATAATCAATGATATTTTTGTAGTTTATTTTAAAATATACGTCCATGTGGTACTTATCTTGCTAATGTGACAGCGGAACATTTTGTTGTTGGCATTACAAAATAATTATTTCAAACCTCATCAACTTTAACTAATATAAGTTACTTTTTGCACTGTGCAAAAAGTAACTTTTTCAGATGTCTTTTAAAACTTATTAATAAGTCTTTGGGATGGTGAAAAAGCTCCTACTTTGTCTTAAACACCTTAATCTAATTTTCTCACAAACTTTTAAAGATTCTGCACATCTCACAAGCTATCCTTGTGAAATTAAAAGGCTGAGAAATGTGTGCGCTGTTAGTACCTCCTGTGGTCTCATACAAAGCCATAGAAAACTTTCCTAAGGGTTTGTATCAGGGCTTTTATCTGGAGTATATCTGGTAGCACTCCAGGTTACTTCATTATGTTTACCGTGAGATGTCATAGTCTTGCCAGTTTTTGACAGAAAGGTTTAAGGTGAAACGAGAAAGCATCTTCACTGGAGCACCTACAAAATTACAGTTTTCTATTTTTTGACAGCATGCCTTCTGCTATCCCACAATGTTTAACAAAACAATTCGTGAAAACGTGTAACGCAACGAGTTACGCGTGACAGAACAGTCTGCTTGCAAAACATGCAGTTCCTTAAATGCAAATCAGAAGTAGCTAAAGCACTGCTGATACAACAGTTTGGTTATGGTGCCTATTAATACTCTCCGTATTAATAGGCATCTTAGACGAAGGGCTAAGGCTCGAAACTTCAGCTTTTAAACTCTTTATGTGGCCACTTTACATTATCAACTTGGTTGATAAGACCAAATTACCAATTAATACTCTGTTTCGTAGCATCTAAAACAAAGTTGTGGGGGGTTAAATTGAGAGAAGGTGATTTAGCTCTGAGGCGAGGTCTTGAAAGTTGTTTCATTCGCGTTGCCAGAACTGTGTATCGTTGGAAAAATATTGTAAACTGCGAACTTCACAAAACAATATGAAACAAATACATGAGACGAACTCACTCCAGGCCTCCCCTGATTGCATCTGTTAAACTCTTCTTTCTTGGCCTTACGTACCCTCCCCTTAGTTCATCTGAAGCACTTAACGCTTAATCTAAGTCAATATTTTAGGTAGCAGAACAAACATCAGTCTACTAGAAGAGGAAAACCATAGTTAGTAGAGGTCCCCTCTACTAACTATGGGAAAACTCAAGGTTATGTAGTTATCGACAGGCATTCCTATCATATTAGTTACCAGTCTCATTCAGAATTTCATGGGTTCGCAGCTTCTCGTAGCCGAAAAGGAGCCGAAAGCAGCCGAAAGCAGGTCGGAAAAATAAGTGGTATTTGAAGATTTTATGATCACAATGGTGCATCATTTAAAAGGCTTCAAAAATAATTTTTGTTTGTTTATTATCAAAGTCATATTTCAAAGTATCACATCACCTACTGTGGCGTCGGAAATTTATCAGGGGAATTCATTAGCGGAATTTCCCTTTCAGGGGTGCATCTATCCGATCAATGACCATCACGCCACAAGAACAATAGATTATAGATGTTTCTTTAGTCGGTGCGTAACTTGCGTCGCTTTCCTAACACTGAGATCAAGTTTTAAGATGCATTCGAGCAGTAATCGCGGATTTCGTGTATATATATTTAATTCACAGTAGTCAGCCTCTTTGTGCACCGGCAAGACTTCTGACATTTTAGCTTGAATTTCAAGATAGGTAAATAGCAGTTTTCCATCTACTTAACAAGACTAACCGCCATATCGATGAAGGTCAGCGATAAATGTTTGTTACCCAAACAGCATCTTTCATAACATAAAAGGAAACATGATCGGTACATCTTGCTCTTTTCTGAGCGATTTTCCTTCATGGGTGTGAGATAAATTTTGTCTTCGAATCCAAAGTCACAACAAAAAAAGGGAGAAGAAATATTTTAAAAAAATATCATGACAATCACTCATTACGGAGACAATAAATTTTTAAAACTTTTCGCGTGGTTACTGAAATATCTTTCAAACTTTCAGAAAGAATGGGTAAAACTAAGAAAAGCACATTACGAGATTTTCCCAAAGTCTTAAACTCCCAAAAATTTGTTGTATTTGTTATGCGTCATCGCTTCCAATTTCTTGGATTACGACGTACTGTGCAACACGAGAGTTTCACTTGAGATCTGGAATTGTGTAATAACACATAATTTTTGAAATAGTTTAGAATCGAAGGGAAATTTCCCTTGCATTGCAAGCTCAAGTGCATCTGACCTATGACCATCACGCCATATTTGTTTCAAAAACAATAGTTTGACTGCTTCGATGCATAAGTTAATTTGAGTTGCGTTTCTAACACTGATGGCCGTTTAAGAATTAATTTCAAGTTCTAATCATTGGATTTGTGCATGATTCATAACGGTAATCAGCCTCATCATGCGCTGTCAAGACTTTTGACAATTTACTGAACTTGAATTTCAAGGTAGGTTGATAACATTTTTGCAATATACTTACTCAGCAAGACTAACTACACATCGATGATAGAGGTTTGCTGGACAAACGGCATCTTTCATGACATGACAAGAAATATCGCTGCATCTTGTCGTTTTCTGACAGCCTCTGTTAGTCGCTACGACCTGAGATATATTACGTGCTTTTGAAAACAGTCACAACAGAAATTAGAAAATCTTCAATCATTGCGGAAGCTTTTCGCGTAGTTATCGAAATATCTATCGAGGTCTAAGTTAAACTCGAGTCAAGGAGTCCTAAGAATGGGTGAGACTGAGTCAGTCCCTGAGACTGCGAAATGCACATTACGGGATTTTTCCGAAGTCTTCAGCTTCCAATAATTTGTTGTGTTTGTTACTGCGTCATCACTTTCGATTTCTTGAATTCCGGCCGACATAAGGTGCAACACGAGAGTTTTAATATAGCCTCGGATACATCTAAAAAGAGGATGAGGGAGAATACAGGGTTATAAGCTAAGAGAAGAAAGTGTAAGGTACGGTGGAAGAAAGAAGTGAGAAAGAAGTAAAGAACATAGTCAAGGAGGAAATGCAAGGGTCTGGTTGCCTGTCGGGTTACAGGAAAATGTGGCATTTGCTTAAAATAAAGTACAGTATTCACAGACAAAGTGCAACATTTTTAATGCAACAGCGCTGTAGTTAATGCATAGTTAACAGAGGGGACTGGTTAGGAGACCCGGCGAACATCAAAGGAGTATCTCTTTGTTTTCGTTTTGTCCCTATGACGTCACCAAGAGAGTGCACAGTCAACCAGCTGAATACAGAGCGCATGGGGAAGACATTGACAAGAAGCGATACTTTACGTAGATGTTTGATTACATGGAGATAATTATTGGAGTTTTAACTATATATTTTTATGATATACCATGCCAGGCCGAAACTGTGCGGTCTTTGGCTGTGGATCGTGAAGGCGGACCAAAGGAATTGGAATTTGGAAACTGCCAAAAGCAGACGACGCGAAACATCGCGAATGGCGCGAATCTTGGCTCGGGTAATTGACTCCGATTTTAGGGAGCAAATCAAGAACGATCGAGTGTACACTTGCGAGAAGCATTTTTCACCCGAAGATTTCGAGATATGTGAGTATTATCGTCTATATTTTATGTCTCTGTGGTCTGTTTACATCAGACTCCACTGTTAGTACGTCTTGAACGATCTCGTCCCTCTTGACCTTTTGCAATCTCTTCTCTGAAATATCTTTTAATCTTCGACCTTTTATGTGTTAATTTCAGTTTCTACTGACAACACAACTCGAAAGAAACCGAGATTCGACGCATTATCTAAGCTAAATATGCCTACGAAAAGCATTGAATCTCGCAAGCCAACGCCGAGACCAGAGCGTCGCCATCATCTAGCAGATTCAGTTTGCACTAACGTCAACTCAGATGTATGCTGATGACATTTCATCCCATGTCCTGGTATTTATGGTGCGTGGCATTTGTACTGAACTTAAGTTTGCCTTAGCTAATTTTGCTACCACAGGAATTACATCTTATCAGCTCATACCCTTGTTCTGGGAAGTAGTATGCCTATTAGAAATCACATGCAATCTTTGGGTGCTTGCTACCACAGCAGATGGTGCAAGTCCAAATAGAAAGTTCTTTCGTCTTCACAATGCACTTGGAGATGTGCAATGTGATGTGTGCTACGCACCAAGAATCTCTATGCCCCACACAGATATATATACCTTTTTAGTGATGCACCACATTTCATCAAGACAACAAGGAATTGTCTTATTCATTCAGGGGCAACAAAGGCAACCAGATACAGGTGGAATGAGGGACAGTATGTCTTGTGGCAGGATATCACAAGCATGGTGTATGAGGACTTCAACAATGGTCTGAAACTGCTGCCCAAGCTTACATATGAGCATATTAACCTGAATGCTTATTCAGTTATGAGGGTTAATCTTGCTGCACAAGTCTTGAGCTCAACAATGGCAGCAGTCCTAAAAGCATTTGGCCCCCCGAAGCAGCTGGCACTGCCAAACTCTGTGAAATGGTTGATGGTTTCTTTGACTGCTTAAATGTGAGAAGCAGGATTGAACATATCCGTAAGCGCAAGCCCTTCCTGGCTCCATGTACATCACTTCAGGATGACAGGTAAGCATTTTATCTTTGACTGGTGAAAGGATCTCACAAGTAAGCTTTAGTTAGTAAATGAGTGAGGTGAAATAGGTATCTCTTGTAATACCCAATTTATCATATAATTAGCTATATGTCCAATTTTACTTTCCTATAGATAAACAGCTTTTAGTGTGGATTAGTTAAAATGACAATTTTTTTTAATTCAAAGGAGTAAATATGGATAATTATATGATAAATAAAATTATTTCTATGGAAAATATAGAAAATAAATCAAAATTATAATTAATCAGAACTATAATCCTACTATTATTTTTCCTAGATTTGAATTCCTGATGAAATTTCTGGAGTACCTGAACTCATGGAAAACCTGCACAGAGAACAAACCTGGTAACTACACCCAGAAAGCCAGAGTCAAAATGTTCTTAACCTGGCAGACACATGAGGGATTTGAAATCACCATCCGTTCTGCAATTGAGTGTACAAAGTTCCTTCTCCAGGAAGGAATGGAATTTATTTTGATAGAACGCTTCTGTCAAGACCCAGTTGAACAATAAATTGGAGACCAGCGCAAACTTGGCAGGCATTGTGATAATCTAGATATTCACCAATTTGGATATAATGCCAACACCATCCGCATCCAGCGGTCTGTTTCATGCAAAAGCGATAACACCAGGGGGAGGAAGGATAAGTATCAACAATGGGAACAAGTGACAAATGATAAATTGCCATGCAGAAAGAGAAGAAAAACTGAATGATAGTTATTCATTGTTAAAATCAATTCAAGTATCATTTAGCCTCAAGTGATAATGATGATAATTAGATCTTACATTTTGAAAGATATGCTTTAATTTAGTAGTAGATTATTAAATTGATGTCTTTTGGATGATTTTTGAGACATGTGAACAATATGTAAACAAATTTTTATCTAAAAGTCAATAATATCTTGAAACACCAAGACCGCTGTTGACGTCATTATATAGTAACTGATAATTTTATTGCATATCTGGCAGGTGTATATATGTAGCTAGAGTAATAATTACAGCTTTTGACAATAAATAATAACATGAAACTACAGTATTTCCCTGTTGTGACCTAAAATTATTTACAAATCAAGCATAAGGTATCTAGCACTGTTCAGTACTTAAGTGTCCCATTTTATGAATTATCCAAAGAAGCTTAAGAAATTAAAACCTTTAGACATAAACCTTTAGCACGGTAAAGTCGGAGGTGTTTTCTCTAAGCTCTTCCAATGAATTAACTACCTTTTCATTTTATATTGACTCTTTGTACAGCTGAACTGAGAGTATGACTCAATTTTTTGAAGATAGTGATGATGTCTTCTATATCGTTTTGTCCGTTAAAAATGGGTTGAATCAACAAAATAAATCCAAAAAAAAGGTACAAAAGAAGTTCAAATGAAAAAATTGAAAATTCAAGTCTCTGACATAGCAAATTAGACAAAGAAAATATATAAATACATAATTGGATTACCATCGATAGGCCATAGAGTAGCGCCAGGAATACC